>NC_091060.1:148263194-148580694 GCF_000393655.2 Nicotiana sylvestris
AGTTCAGTTTAGGGTTTAAAACCCTAATGCTGACTGAATGGAAAAGTTCAGTTTAGGGTTTAAAACCCTAATGCTGACTGAATGGAAAAGTTCAGTTTAGGGTTTAAAACTCTAATGCTGACTAGCTGGAAAAAGTTCAGTTTAGGGTTTAAAACCCTAATGCTGACTGAATGGAAAAAGTTCAGTTTAGGGTTTAAAACCCTAATGCTGACTGAATGGAAAAGTTAATATAGGGTTTAAAACCCTAATGCTGACTGAATGGAAAAGTTCAGTTTAGTGTTTAAAACCCTAATGCTGACTGAATGGAAAAAGTTCAGTTTAGGGTTTAAAACCCTAATGCTGACTGAATGGAAAAGTTCAGTTTAGGGTTTAAAACTCTAATGCTGACTAAATTGAAAAAGTTCAGTTTAGGGTTTAAAACCCTAATGCTGACTGAATGGAAAAAGTTCAGTTTAGGGTTTAAAACCCTAATGCTGACTGAATGGAAAAGTTCATTTAGGGTTTAAAACACTAATGCTGACTAAATGGAAAAAGTTCAGTTTAGGGTTTAAGACCCTAATGCTGACTGAATGGAAAAGTTCAGTTTAGGGTTTAAAACCCTAATGCTGACTGAATGGAAAAGTTCAGTTTAGGGTTTAAAACCCTAATGCTGACTAAATGGAAAAGTTCAGTTTAGGGTTTAAAACCCTAATACTGACTGAATGGAAAAATTCAGTTTAGGGTTTAAAACCCTAATGCTGACTAAAGGAAAGAGTTCAGTTTAGGGTTTAAAACCCTAATGCTGACTGAATGGAAAAATTCAGTTTAGGGTTTTAAACCCTAATGCTGACTACTGGAAAGAGTTCAGTTTAGGGTTTAAAACCCTAATGTTGACTAAATGGGGAAAGTTCAGTTTAGGGTTTAAAACCCTAATGCTGACTGAATGGAAAAGTTCAGTTTAGGGTTTAAAACCCTAATGCTGACTGAATGGAAAAATTCAGTTTAGGGTTTAAAACTCTAATGCTGACTAAATGGAAAAAGTTCAGTTTAGGGTTTAAAACCCTAATGCTGACTGAATGGAAAAAGTTTAGTTTAGGGTTTAAAACCCTAATGCTGACTGAATGGAAAAGTTCAGTTTAGGGTTTAAAACCCTAATGCTGACTAAATGGAAAAGTTCAGTTTAGGGTTTAAAACCCTAATGCTGACTAAATGGAAAAAGTTCAGTTTAGGGTTTAAAACCCTAATGCTGACTGAATGGAAAAGTTCATTTAGGGTTTAAAACCCTAATGCTGACTAAATGGAAAAAGTTCAGTTTAGGGTTTAAGACCCTAATGCTGACTGAATGGAAAAGTTCAGTTTAGGGTTTAAAACCCTAATGCTGACTGAATGGAAAAGTTCAGTTTAGGGTTTAAAACCCTAATGCTGACTAAATGGAAAAGTTCAGTTTAGGGTTTAAAACCCTAATACTGACTGAATGGAAAAATTCAGTTTAGGGTTTAAAACCCTAATGCTAACTAAAGGAAAGAGTTCAGTTTAGGGTTTAAAACCCTAATGCTGACTGAACGGAAAAATTCAGTTTAGGGTTTAAAACCCTAATACTAACTGGCTGGAAAAATTCAGTTTAGGGTTTAAAACCCTAATGCTGACTAAATGGAAAAAGTTCAGTTTAGGGTTTAAAACCCTAATACTGACTGGCTGGAAAAGTTCAGTTTAGGGTTTAAAACCCTAATGCTGACTGAATGGAAAAGTTCAGTTTAGGGTTTAAAACCCTAATGCTGACTGAATGGAAAAGTTCAGTTTAGGGTTTAAAACCCTAATGCTGACTGAATGGAAAAGTTCAGTTTAGGGTTTAAAACCCTAATACTGACTGGCTGGAAAAGTTCAGTTTAGGGTTTAAAACCCTAATGCTGACTGAATGGAAAAAGTTCAGTTTAGGGTTTAAAACCCTAATGCTGACTGAATGGAAAAGTTCAGTTTAGGGTTTAAAACCCTAATGCTGACTGAATGGAAAAGTTCAGTTTAGGGTTTAAAACCCTAATGCTGACTAAATGGAAAAAGTTCAGTTTAGGGTTTAAAACCCTAATGCTGACTGAATGGAAAAAGTTCAGTTTAGGGTTTAAAACCCTAATGCTGACTAAATGGAAAAAGTTCAGTTTAGGGTTTAAAACCCTAATGCTGACTAAATGGAAAAAGTTCAGTTTAGGGTTTAAAACCCTAATGCTGACTGAATGGAAAAAGTTCAGTTTAGGGTTTAAAACCCTAATGCTGACTGAATGGAAAAGTTCAGTTTAGGGTTTAAAACTCTAATGCTGACTAAATGGGAAAAGTTCAGTTTAGGGTTTAAAACCCTAATGCTGACTGAATGGAAAAGTTCAGTTTAGGGTTTAAAACCCTAATGCTGACTGAATGTAAAAATTCAGTTTAGGGTTTAAAACTCAAATGCTGACTAAATGGAAAAAGTTCAGTTTAGGGTTTAAAACCCTAATGCTGACTGAATGGAAAAAGTTCAGTTTAGGGTTTAAAACCCTAATGCTGACTGAATGGAAAAGTTCAGTTTAGGGTTTAAAACCCTAATGCTGACTAAATGGAAAAGTTCAGTTTAGGGTTTAAAACCCTAATGCTGACTAAATGGAAAAAGTTCAGTTTAGGGTTTAAAACCCTAATGCTGACTGAATGGAAAAGTTCAGTTTAGGGTTTAAAACCCTAATACTGACTGGCTGGAAAAGTTCAGTTTAGGGTTTAAAACCCTAATGCTGACTGAATGGAAAAGTTCAGTTTAGGGTTTAAAACTCTAATGCTGACTGAATGTAAAAATTCAGTTTAGGGTTTAAAACTCAAATGCTGACTAAATGGAAAAAGTTCAGTTTAGGGTTTAAAACCCTAATGCTGACTGAATGGAAAAAGTTCAGTTTAGGGTTTAAAACCCTAATGCTGACTGAATGGAAAAAGTTCAGTTTAGGGTTTAAAACCCTAATGCTGACTAAATGGAAAAGTTCAGTTTAGGGTTTAAAACCCTAATGCTGACTAAATGGAAAAGTTCAGTTTAGGGTTTTAAAACCCTAATGCTGTCTGAATGGAAAAGTTCAGTTTAGGGTTTAAAACCCTAATACTGACTGGCTGGAAAAGTTCAGTTTAGAGTTTAAAACCCTAATGCTGACTAAATAGAAAAAGTTCAGTTTAGGGTTTAAGACCCTAATGCTGACTGAATGGAAAAGTTCAGTTTAGGGTTTAAAACCCTAATGCTGACCTAAATGGAAAAGTTCAGTTTAGGGTTTAAAACCCTAATGCTGACTAAATGGAAAAAGTTCAGTTTAGGGTTTAAAACCCTAATGCTGACTGAATGGAAAAGTTCAGTTTAGGGTTTAAAACCCTAATACTGACTGGATGGAAAAGTTCAGTTTAGGGTTTAAAACCCTAATGCTGACTGAATGGAAAAGTTCAGTTTAGGGTTTAAAACCCTAATGCTGACTGAATGTAAAAATTCAGTTTAGGGTTTAAAACTCAAATGCTGACTAAAGGAAAGAGTTCAGTTTAGGGTTTAAAACCCTAATGCTGACTGAATGGAAAAATTCAGTTTAGGGTTTAAAACCCTAATGCTGACTACAGGAAAGAGTTCAGTTTAGGGTTTAAAACCCTAATGCTGACTAAATGGGGAAAGTTCAGTTTAGGGTTTAAAACCCTAATGCTGACTGAATGGAAAAATTCAGTTTAGGGTTTAAAACCCTAATGCTGATTTAAAGGAAAAAGTGCAGTTTAGGGTTTAAAACCCTAATGCTGACTAAAGGAAAAGTTCAGTTTAGGGTTTAAAACCCTAATGCTGACTGAATGGAAAAATTCAGTTTAGGGTTTAAAACCCTAATGCTGATTTAAAGGAAAAAGTGCAGTTTAGGGTTTAAAACCCTAATGCTGACTAAAGGAAAGGTTCAGTTTAGGGTTTAAAACCCTAATGCTGACGGAATTGAAACGTTCAGTTTAGGGTTTAAAACCCTAATGCTGACTGAATGGAAAAATTCAGTTTAGGGTTTAAAACCCTAATGCTGATTTAAAGGAAAAAGTTCAGTTTAGGGTTTAAAACCCTAATGCTGGCTAAAGGAAAGGTTCAGTTTAGGGTTTAAAACCCTAATGCTGACTAAATGGAAAAATTTCAGTTTAGGGTTTAAAACCCTAATGCTGACTGAATGGAAAAGTTCAGTTTAGGGTTTAAAACCCTAATGCTGACTGAATGGAAAAAGTTCAGGTTAGGGTTTAAAAACCTAATGCTGACTGAATGGAAAAGTTTAGTTTAGGGTTTAAAACTCTAATGCTGACTAAATGGAAAAAGTTCAGTTTAGGGTTTAAAACCCTAGTGCTGACTGAATGGAAAAAGTTCAGTTTAGGGTTTAAAACCCTAATGCTGACTGAATGGAAAAGTTCTTTTAGGGTTTAAAACCCTAATGCTGACTAAATGGAAAAGTTCAGTTTAGGGTTTAAAACCCTAATGCTGACTAAATGGAAAAAGTTCAGTTTAGGGTTTAAAACCCTAATGCTGACTGAATGGAAAAGTTCAGTTTAGGGTTTAAAACCCTAATACTGACTGGCTGGAAAAGTTCAGTTTAGGGTTTAAAACCCTAATGCTGACTAAATAGAAAAAGTTCAGTTTAGGGTTTAAGACCCTAATGCTGACTGAATGGAAAAGTTCAGTTTAGGGTTTAAAACCCTAATGCTGACTGAATGGAAAAGTTCAGTTTAGGGTTTAAAACCCTAATGCTGACTAAATGGAAAAGTTCAGTTTAGGGTTTAAAACCCTAATACTGACTGAATGGAAAAATTCAGTTTAGGGTTTAAAACCCTAATGCTGACTAAAGGAAAGAATTCAGTTTAGGGTTTAAAACCCTAATGCTGATTGAATGGAAAAATTCAGTTTAGGGTTTAAAACCCTAATGCTGACTACAGGAAAGAGTTCAATTTAGGGTTTAAAACCCTAATGCTGACTAAATGGGGAAAGTTCAGTTTAGGGTTTAAAACCTTAATGCTGACTGAATGAAAAAATTCAGTTTAGGTTTAAAACCCTAATGCTAACTGAATGGAAAAATTCAGTTTAGGGTTTAAAACCCTAATGCTGACTGAACGGAAAAAGTTCAGTTTAGGGTTTAAAACCCTAATGCTGACTGAATGGAAAAAGTTCAGTTTAGGGTTTAAAACCTTAATGCTGACTAAATGGAAAAGTTCAGTTTAGGGTTTAAAACCATAATGCTGACTGAATGGAAAAGTTCAGTTTAAGGTTTAAAACCCTAATACTGACTGACTGGAAAAGTTCAGTTTAGAGTTTAAAACTCTAATGCTGACTAAATAGAAAAAGTTCAGTTTAGGGTTTAAGACCCTAATGCTGACTGAATGGAAAAGTTCAGTTTAGGATTTAAAACCCTAATGCTGACTGAATGGAAAAGTTCAGTTTAGGGTTTAAAACCCTAATGCTGACTAAATGGAAAAGTTCAGTTTAGGGTTTAAAACCCTAATACTGACTAAATGGAAAAGTTCAGTTTAGGGTTTAAAACCTAATACTGACTGAATGGAAAAATTCAATTTAGGGTTTAAAACCCTAATGCTGACTAAAGGAAAGAGTTCAGTTTAGGGTTTAAAACCCTAATGATGACTGAATGGAAAAATTCAGTTTAGGGTTTAAAACCCTAATGCTGACTACAGGAAAGAGTTCAGTTTAGGGTTTAAAACCCTAATGCTGACTAAATGGGGAAAGTTCAGTTTAGGGTTTAAAACTCTAATGCTGACTGAATGGAAAAATTCAGTTTAGGGTTTAAAACCCTAATGCTGATTTAAAGGAAAAAGTGCAGTTTAGGGTTTAAAACCCTAATGCTGACTAAAGGAAAAGTTCAGTTTAGGGTTTAAAACCCTAATGTTGACTGAATGGAAAAATTCAGTTTAGGGTTTAAAACCCTAATGCTGATTTAAAGGAAAAAGTGCAGTTTAGGGTTTAAAACCCTAATGCTGACTAAAGGAAAGGTTCAGTTTAGGGTTTAAAACCCTAATGCTGACGGAATTGAAACGTTCAGTTTAGGGTTTAAAACCCTAATGCTGACTGAATGGAAAAATTCAGTTTAGGGTTTAAAACCCTAATGCTGATTTAAAGGAAAAAGTTCAGTTTAGGGTTTAAAACCCTAATGCTGGCTAAAGGAAAGGTTCAGTTTAGGGTTTAAAACCCTAATGCTGACTAAATGGAAAAATTTCAGTTTAGGGTTTAAAACCCTAATGCTGACTGAATGGAAAAGTTCAGTTTAGGGTTTAAAACCCTAATGCTGACTGAATGGAAAAAGTTCAGGTTAGGGTTTAAAAACCTAATGCTGACTGAATGGAAAAGTTTAGTTTAGGGTTTAAAACTCTAATGCTGACTAAATGGAAAAAGTTCAGTTTAGGGTTTAAAACCCTAGTGCTGACTGAATGGAAAAAGTTCAGTTTAGGGTTTAAAACCCTAATGCTGACTGAATGGAAAAGTTCTTTTAGGGTTTAAAACCCTAATGCTGACTAAATGGAAAAGTTCAGTTTAGGGTTTAAAACCCTAATGCTGACTAAATGGAAAAAGTTCAGTTTAGGGTTTAAAACCCTAATGCTGACTGAATGGAAAAGTTCAGTTTAGGGTTTAAAACCCTAATACTGACTGGCTGGAAAAGTTCAGTTTAGGGTTTAAAACCCTAATGCTGACTAAATAGAAAAAGTTCAGTTTAGGGTTTAAGACCCTAATGCTGACTGAATGGAAAAGTTCAGTTTAGGGTTTAAAACCCTAATGCTGACTGAATGGAAAAGTTCAGTTTAGGGTTTAAAACCCTAATGCTGACTAAATGGAAAAGTTCAGTTTAGGGTTTAAAACCTTAATACTGACTGAATGGAAATATTCAGTTTAGGGTTTAAAACCCTAATGCTGACTAAAGGAAAGAATTCAGTTTAGGGTTTAAAACCCTAATGCTGATTGAATGGAAAAATTCAGTTTAGGGTTTAAAACCCTAATGCTGACTACAGGAAAGAGTTCAATTTAGGGTTTAAAACCCTAATGCTGACTAAATGGGGAAAGTTCAGTTTAGGGTTTAAAACCTTAATGCTGACTGAATGAAAAAATTCAGTTTAGGTTTAAAACCCTAATGCTAACTGAATGGAAAAATTCAGTTTAGGGTTTAAAACCCTAATGCTGACTGAACGGAAAAAGTTCAGTTTAGGGTTTAAAACCCTAATGCTGACTGAATGGAAAAAGTTCAGTTTAGGGTTTAAAACCTTAATGCTGACTAAATGGAAAAGTTCAGTTTAGGGTTTAAAACCATAATGCTGACTGAATGGAAAAGTTCAGTTTAAGGTTTAAAACCCTAATACTGACTGACTGGAAAAGTTCAGTTTAGAGTTTAAAACTCTAATGCTGACTAAATAGAAAAAGTTCAGTTTAGGGTTTAAGACCCTAATGCTGACTGAATGGAAAAGTTCAGTTTAGGATTTAAAACCCTAATGCTGACTGAATGGAAAAGTTCAGTTTAGGGTTTAAAACCCTAATGCTGACTAAATGGAAAAGTTCAGTTTAGGGTTTAAAACCCTAATACTGACTAAATGGAAAAGTTCAGTTTAGGGTTTAAAACCTAATACTGACTGAATGGAAAAATTCAATTTAGGGTTTAAAACCCTAATGCTGACTAAAGGAAAGAGTTCAGTTTAGGGTTTAAAACCCTAATGATGACTGAATGGAAAAATTCAGTTTAGGGTTTAAAACCCTAATGCTGACTACAGGAAAGAGTTCAGTTTAGGGTTTAAAACCCTAATGCTGACTAAATGGGGAAAGTTCAGTTTAGGGTTTAAAACTCTAATGCTGACTGAATGGAAAAATTCAGTTTAGGGTTTAAAACCCTAATGCTGATTTAAAGGAAAAAGTGCAGTTTAGGGTTTAAAACCCTAATGCTGACTAAAGGAAAAGTTCAGTTTAGGGTTTAAAACCCTAATGTTGACTGAATGGAAAAATTCAGTTTAGGGTTTAAAACCCTAATGCTGATTTAAAGGAAAAAGTGCAGTTTAGGGTTTAAAACCCTAATGCTGACTAAAGGAAAGGTTCAGTTTAGGGTTTAAAACCCTAATGCTGACGGAATGGAAACGTTCAGTTTAGGGTTTAAAACCCTAATGCTGACTGAATGGAAAAATTCAGTTTAGGGTTTAAAACCCTAATACTGACTGGCTGGAAAAGTTCAGTTTAGGGTTTAAAACCCTAATGCTGACTGAATGGAAAAGTTCAGTTTAGGGTTTAAAACCCTAATGCTGACTGAATGTAAAAATTCAGTTTAGGGTTTAAAACTCAAATGCTGACTAAAGGAAAGAGTTCAGTTTAGGGTTTAAAACCCTAATGCTGACTGAATGGAAAAATTCAGTTTAGGGTTTAAAACCCTAATGCTGACTACAGGAAAGAGTTCAGTTTAGGGTTTTAAAACCCTAATGCTGACTAAATGGGGAAAGTTCAGTTTAGGGTTTAAAACCCTAATGCTGACTGAATGGAAAAATTCAGTTTAGGGTTTAAAACCCTAATGCTGATTTAAAGGAAAAAATGCAGTTTAGGGTTTAAAACCCTAATGCTGACTAAAGGAAAAGTTCAGTTTAGGGTTTAAAACCCTAATGCTGACTGAATGGAAAAATTCAGTTTAGGGTTTAAAACCCTAATGCTGATTTAAAGGAAAAAGTGCAGTTTAGGGTTTAAAACCCTAATGCTGACTAAAGGAAAGGTTCAGTTTAGGGTTTAAAACCCTAATGCTGACGGAATTGAAACGTTCAGTTTAGGGTTTAAAACCCTAATGCTGACTGAATGGAAAAATTCAGTTTAGGGTTTAAAACCCTAATGCTGATTTAAAGGAAAAAGTTCAGTTTAGGGTTTAAAACCCTAATGCTGGCTAAAGGAAAGGTTCAGTTTAGGGTTTAAAACCCTAATGCTGACTAAATGGAAAAATTTCAGTTTAGGGTTTAAAACCCTAATGCTGACTGAATGGAAAAGTTCAGTTTAGGGTTTAAAACCCTAATGCTGACTGAATGGAAAAAGTTCAGGTTAGGGTTTAAAAACCTAATGCTGACTGAATGGAAAAGTTTAGTTTAGGGTTTAAAACTCTAATGCTGACTAAATGGAAAAAGTTCAGTTTAGGGTTTAAAACCCTAGTGCTGACTGAATGGAAAAAGTTCAGTTTAGGGTTTAAAACCCTAATGCTGACTGAATGGAAAAGTTCTTTTAGGGTTTAAAACCCTAATGCTGACTAAATGGAAAAGTTCAGTTTAGGGTTTAAAACCCTAATGCTGACTAAATGGAAAAAGTTCAGTTTAGGGTTTAAAACCCTAATGCTGACTGAATGGAAAAGTTCAGTTTAGGGTTTAAAACCCTAATACTGACTGGCTGGAAAAGTTCAGTTTAGGGTTTAAAACCCTAATGCTGACTAAATAGAAAAAGTTCAGTTTAGGGTTTAAGACCCTAATGCTGACTGAATGGAAAAGTTCAGTTTAGGGTTTAAAACCCTAATGCTGACTGAATGGAAAAGTTCAGTTTAGGGTTTAAAACCCTAATGCTGACTAAATGGAAAAGTTCAGTTTAGGGTTTAAAACCTTAATACTGACTGAATGGAAATATTCAGTTTAGGGTTTAAAACCCTAATGCTGACTAAAGGAAAGAATTCAGTTTAGGGTTTAAAACCCTAATGCTGATTGAATGGAAAAATTCAGTTTAGGGTTTAAAACCCTAATGCTGACTACAGGAAAGAGTTCAATTTAGGGTTTAAAACCCTAATGCTGACTAAATGGGGAAAGTTCAGTTTAGGGTTTAAAACCTTAATGCTGACTGAATGAAAAAATTCAGTTTAGGTTTAAAACCCTAATGCTAACTGAATGGAAAAATTCAGTTTAGGGTTTAAAACCCTAATGCTGACTGAACGGAAAAAGTTCAGTTTAGGGTTTAAAACCCTAATGCTGACTGAATGGAAAAAGTTCAGTTTAGGGTTTAAACCTTAATGCTGACTAAATGGAAAAGTTCAGTTTAGGGTTTAAAACCATAATGCTGACTGAATGGAAAAGTTCAGTTTAAGGTTTAAAACCCTAATACTGACTGACTGGAAAAGTTCAGTTTAGAGTTTAAAACTCTAATGCTGACTAAATAGAAAAAGTTCAGTTTAGGGTTTAAGACCCTAATGCTGACTGAATGGAAAAGTTCAGTTTAGGATTTAAAACCCTAATGCTGACTGAATGGAAAAGTTCAGTTTAGGGTTTAAAACCCTAATGCTGACTAAATGGAAAAGTTCAGTTTAGGGTTTAAAACCCTAATACTGACTAAATGGAAAAGTTCAGTTTAGGGTTTAAAACCTAATACTGACTGAATGGAAAAATTCAATTTAGGGTTTAAAACCCTAATGCTGACTAAAGGAAAGAGTTCAGTTTAGGGTTTAAAACCCTAATGATGACTGAATGGAAAAATTCAGTTTAGGGTTTAAAACCCTAATGCTGACTACAGGAAAGAGTTCAGTTTAGGTTTAAAACCCTAATGCTAACTGAATGGAAAAATTCAGTTTAGGGTTTAAAACCCTAATGCTGACTGAACGGAAAAAGTTCAGTTTAGGGTTTAAAACCCTAATGCTGACTGAATGGAAAAAGTTCAGTTTAGGGTTTAAAACCTTAATGCTGACTAAATGGAAAAGTTCAGTTTAGGGTTTAAAACCATAATGCTGACTGAATGGAAAAGTTCAGTTTAAGGTTTAAAACCCTAATACTGACTGACTGGAAAAGTTCAGTTTAGAGTTTAAAACTCTAATGCTGACTAAATAGAAAAAGTTCAGTTTAGGGTTTAAGACCCTAATGCTGACTGAATGGAAAAGTTCAGTTTAGGATTTAAAACCCTAATGCTGACTGAATGGAAAAGTTCAGTTTAGGGTTTAAAACCCTAATGCTGACTAAATGGAAAAGTTCAGTTTAGGGTTTAAAACCCTAATACTGACTAAATGGAAAAGTTCAGTTTAGGGTTTAAAACCTAATACTGACTGAATGGAAAAATTCAATTTAGGGTTTAAAACCCTAATGCTGACTAAAGGAAAGAGTTCAGTTTAGGGTTTAAAACCCTAATGATGACTGAATGGAAAAATTCAGTTTAGGGTTTAAAACCCTAATGCTGACTACAGGAAAGAGTTCAGTTTAGGGTTTAAAACCCTAATGCTGACTAAATGGGGAAAGTTCAGTTTAGGGTTTAAAACTCTAATGCTGACTGAATGGAAAAATTCAGTTTAGGGTTTAAAACCCTAATGCTGATTTAAAGGAAAAAGTGCAGTTTAGGGTTTAAAACCCTAATGCTGACTAAAGGAAAAGTTCAGTTTAGGGTTTAAAACCCTAATGTTGACTGAATGGAAAAATTCAGTTTAGGGTTTAAAACCCTAATGCTGATTTAAAGGAAAAAGTGCAGTTTAGGGTTTAAAACCCTAATGCTGACTAAAGGAAAGGTTCAGTTTAGGGTTTAAAACCCTAATGCTGACGGAATGGAAACGTTCAGTTTAGGGTTTAAAACCCTAATGCTGACTGAATGGAAAAATTCAGTTTAGGGTTTAAAACCCTAATACTGACTGGCTGGAAAAGTTCAGTTTAGGGTTTAAAACCCTAATGCTGACTGAATGGAAAAGTTCAGTTTAGGGTTTAAAACCCTAATGCTGACTGAATGTAAAAATTCAGTTTAGGGTTTAAAACTCAAATGCTGACTAAAGGAAAGAGTTCAGTTTAGGGTTTAAAACCCTAATGCTGACTGAATGGAAAAATTCAGTTTAGGGTTTAAAACCCTAATGCTGACTACAGGAAAGAGTTCAGTTTAGGGTTTTAAAACCCTAATGCTGACTAAATGGGGAAAGTTCAGTTTAGGGTTTAAAACCCTAATGCTGACTGAATGGAAAAATTCAGTTTAGGGTTTAAAACCCTAATGCTGATTTAAAGGAAAAAATGCAGTTTAGGGTTTAAAACCCTAATGCTGACTAAAGGAAAAGTTCAGTTTAGGGTTTAAAACCCTAATGCTGACTGAATGGAAAAATTCAGTTTAGGGTTTAAAACCCTAATGCTGATTTAAAGGAAAAAGTGCAGTTTAGGGTTTAAAACCCTAATGCTGACTAAAGGAAAGGTTCAGTTTAGGGTTTAAAACCCTAATGCTGACGGAATTGAAACGTTCAGTTTAGGGTTTAAAACCCTAATGCTGACTGAATGGAAAAATTCAGTTTAGGGTTTAAAACCCTAATGCTGATTTAAAGGAAAAAGTTCAGTTTAGGGTTTAAAACCCTAATGCTGGCTAAAGGAAAGGTTCAGTTTAGGGTTTAAAACCCTAATGCTGACTAAATGGAAAAATTTCAGTTTAGGGTTTAAAACCCTAATGCTGACTGAATGGAAAAGTTCAGTTTAGGGTTTAAAACCCTAATGCTGACTGAATGGAAAAAGTTCAGGTTAGGGTTTAAAAACCTAATGCTGACTGAATGGAAAAGTTTAGTTTAGGGTTTAAAACTCTAATGCTGACTAAATGGAAAAAGTTCAGTTTAGGGTTTAAAACCCTAGTGCTGACTGAATGGAAAAAGTTCAGTTTAGGGTTTAAAACCCTAATGCTGACTGAATGGAAAAGTTCTTTTAGGGTTTAAAACCCTAATGCTGACTAAATGGAAAAGTTCAGTTTAGGGTTTAAAACCCTAATGCTGACTAAATGGAAAAAGTTCAGTTTAGGGTTTAAAACCCTAATGCTGACTGAATGGAAAAGTTCAGTTTAGGGTTTAAAACCCTAATACTGACTGGCTGGAAAAGTTCAGTTTAGGGTTTAAAACCCTAATGCTGACTAAATAGAAAAAGTTCAGTTTAGGGTTTAAGACCCTAATGCTGACTGAATGGAAAAGTTCAGTTTAGGGTTTAAAACCCTAATGCTGACTGAATGGAAAAGTTCAGTTTAGGGTTTAAAACCCTAATGCTGACTAAATGGAAAAGTTCAGTTTAGGGTTTAAAACCTTAATACTGACTGAATGGAAATATTCAGTTTAGGGTTTAAAACCCTAATGCTGACTAAAGGAAAGAATTCAGTTTAGGGTTTAAAACCCTAATGCTGATTGAATGGAAAAATTCAGTTTAGGGTTTAAAACCCTAATGCTGACTACAGGAAAGAGTTCAATTTAGGGTTTAAAACCCTAATGCTGACTAAATGGGGAAAGTTCAGTTTAGGGTTTAAAACCTTAATGCTGACTGAATGAAAAAATTCAGTTTAGGTTTAAAACCCTAATGCTAACTGAATGGAAAAATTCAGTTTAGGGTTTAAAACCCTAATGCTGACTGAACGGAAAAAGTTCAGTTTAGGGTTTAAAACCCTAATGCTGACTGAATGGAAAAAGTTCAGTTTAGGGTTTAAACCTTAATGCTGACTAAATGGAAAAGTTCAGTTTAGGGTTTAAAACCATAATGCTGACTGAATGGAAAAGTTCAGTTTAAGGTTTAAAACCCTAATACTGACTGACTGGAAAAGTTCAGTTTAGAGTTTAAAACTCTAATGCTGACTAAATAGAAAAAGTTCAGTTTAGGGTTTAAGACCCTAATGCTGACTGAATGGAAAAGTTCAGTTTAGGATTTAAAACCCTAATGCTGACTGAATGGAAAAGTTCAGTTTAGGGTTTAAAACCCTAATGCTGACTAAATGGAAAAGTTCAGTTTAGGGTTTAAAACCCTAATACTGACTAAATGGAAAAGTTCAGTTTAGGGTTTAAAACCTAATACTGACTGAATGGAAAAATTCAATTTAGGGTTTAAAACCCTAATGCTGACTAAAGGAAAGAGTTCAGTTTAGGGTTTAAAACCCTAATGATGACTGAATGGAAAAATTCAGTTTAGGGTTTAAAACCCTAATGCTGACTACAGGAAAGAGTTCAGTTTAGGGTTTAAAACCCTAATGCTGACTAAATGGGGAAAGTTCAGTTTAGGGTTTAAAACTCTAATGCTGACTGAATGGAAAAATTCAGTTTAGGGTTTAAAACCCTAATGCTGATTTAAAGGAAAAAGTGCAGTTTAGGGTTTAAAACCCTAATGCTGACTAAAGGAAAAGTTCAGTTTAGGGTTTAAAACCCTAATGTTGACTGAATGGAAAAATTCAGTTTAGGGTTTAAAACCCTAATGCTGATTTAAAGGAAAAAGTGCAGTTTAGGGTTTAAAACCCTAATGCTGACTAAAGGAAAGGTTCAGTTTAGGGTTTAAAACCCTAATGCTGACGGAATGGAAACGTTCAGTTTAGGGTTTAAAACCCTAATGCTGACTGAATGGAAAAATTCAGTTTAGGGTTTAAAACCCTAATACTGATTTAAAGGAAAAAGTTCAGTTTAGGGTTTAAAACCCTAATGCTGGCTAAAGGAAAGGTTCAGTTTAGGGTTTAAAACCCTAATGCTGACTAAATGGAAAAAGTTCAGTTTAGGGTTTAAAACCCTAATGCTGATTTAAAGGAAAAAGTGCAGTTTAGGGTTTAAAACCCTAATGCTGACTAAAGGAAAGGTTCAGTTTAGGGTTTATAACCCTAATGCTGACTGAATGGAAAAGTTCAGTTTAGGGTTTAAAACCCTAATGCTGACTAAAGGAAAAATTCAGTTTAGGGTTTAAAACCCTAATGCTGATTAAAGACAAAGTTCAGTTTAGGGTTTAAAACCCTAATGCCGATTAAAGGCAAAAGTTCAGTTTAGGGTCTTAAAACCCTAATTTGACTTACTGGGGACAAAGTTCGAGGATACTAACTGACCTCTTTTTTTTTGAATTTTCTTGTTTTAGTAGAAGATAAAAGGGAGTCTCATGGAAACTTACCTTTCGAGTGAATTCCTTATTGCCAAACTATTTCTTGTACCCATGTACCTTCTTCTTTGGGTGACACCTGCTTCTTGCACGGTTGTCCTGGATTATACCTGTTTCACCTTTTTAGACAAAGAACAATTGTTAGTTCGGAAATGGCGGTTGGTTCGGTGACCTTGATTGTTCCCATTGCTTTGTTACGTCCTTATTTTTGTTGCGAAATTCTGCCATTGATTGGATTCAAATGGCGAAAACCCTTTAGACTGCTCGGGCTTGTATTTACAGATTCTGTGATGATTTGCCTCGTAAGGCTCTCACTTTTTTTTTTGTCCCGTTTCGCTTGGAGATTCTCAACGGGGATTTTATTGGGGGCATTTTATGGGGATTTGTACAAAGGGAAGCTCTGTGGGGGAATATTTACAAAGTGGATTTTTTGGGTGGATTTTTGTACAACGGGGACATGCTTAAATATTTGTTTCAAAGCGGACTTTCCATGATTTGTTGGGGTAAGCTCGCTGGGGAATTTTACAAAGGGACTTGCTGGGGATTTGCTAGGGAAATCCTTCTTTTTTTTAATTAGTATTAACAAAAGGAAGACCTCGTGGGGATCTGTACAAGAGAGAAAATCTGTGTGGATTTCGCTGGGGTAGACTCTTTGGGGAATATTTACGCAGTGGATTCTTTGTGCGGATTTGTACAAAGGGAAGCCCTGTGGGGATTTGTACGAGGCGGACTTGCTGGGGAAATTTCTCTCTTTCCTCTTTACTTCGAACGCAGTCAATGATTCATCAGGTTTGGACAAATGTACCAACGAAACGAGGTGCTTTCCTTCATGAAACGGAATTCCGTGAAACCAAACCTGCCACCTGTCCTTTCCGGTATATCTGGAACTTGGGGTTAAACATGAAAGGGATTCGAAGAAAAACAAAGAAAGGAGAAAGCAAATTTCAGAACAGGAGTGTCCCTTTCGGGACGAGAAAAACTTATCTGAGGAAGACAATGCTGGCTTTAAATGGACATGACATGCTCTTTGGACTGGATGCCTGAACTTCAATGAACTTGCGTTTTCCTGAACCAAGACGGATCTGTGATTCCAAACCGGTGGGACTTTGTCGAGACCTCCTTGGGTGGAGTCATTCCTTCGGCCAACAGCGCCCTTTGCGGGTTTTCGCTGGCTGACCTCTCTCATTTCTCTTCCTATCATCGCTTGATAGCACTCTTTGCGAGTTTTTACTAAACAAGCTCTCTCATTTTGGTTTCTCTACTCCCGTCGCCTCGTGGTGCCCGAAGGTTTTCACCGACGAGACTCTCTCATTTTATCTCTCTTAATTTAGAGTGTGCCTGCCTTCATTCGTGACGTTTCTTGGCTTCCCGCTATCTTTGGTAATTGATCTGAAGGCCTGTTCTTGGTAAAGAGAGGTAGATGATACTAACTTCTAAACCGTTTAGCGTGCCCCGGTTTTAATTTCAGGGTAAATGGGATTTTATTGTTGGTGTGACTGAACCTCAAGGAGAGGCTGCCTACGTATCCTTTCGGAATCAAGTCAAACGTAGTTCAGGCCTCAATCAATGTTTTTTTTTGTAAGCGGCTCAAAGGCTTGTAGAGAGAGTTGGTAGTGGGAATAAAAACCTTCAGCATTTCAAATGTGTCAGGATCGCCGAGGCGTCACTCAGACGTAGTATCTCTTGACTGCATCTGCATTTACTGCTGTTTCGGGGTCATTTCCTTCGATATCACCTAGATACAATGCTCCTCTCGGCAATATTTTCCTGATGATGTATGGGCCTTTCCAATTTGGAGCAAATTTCCCTTTTGCTTCCTGGTGATGTGGCATAATACGCCTCAGTACCAGCTGACCTACTACGAAATTCCTGGGTCGGACTTTCTTGTTGTAAGCACGGGCCATTCTTCGTTGATACAATTGTCCGTGACAAACCGCGGCCATTCGCTTTTCATCGATCAAAGTCAATTGCTCTAATCGAGTCTTGACCCACTCGCTGTCTTCGATTTCTGCTTCAACAATGGTTCGAAGCGAAGGGATTTCTACTTCTACTGGTATCACAGCTTCGGTCCCATAAACCAAAAGATAAGGAGTTGCTCCTACTGACGTGTGTACCGTAGTACGATATCCCAACAATGCAAATGGTAACTGCTCGTGCCACTGTCGGGAACTTTGGATCGTTTTCCTCAAAATCTTCTTGATGTTTTTGTTCGCCGCTTCCACAGCACCATTGGCCTTCGGCCGATAAGGAGTAGAATTCCTATGCGTTATCTTGAATTGCTCGCATACATCTCCCATCAAGTGACTGTTCAAGTTTGCTGCGTTATCTGTAATGATAGTCGCAGGAATACCGAAACGACAGATAAGATTTGAGTGTACAAAATCCACTACAGCTTTTTTAGTGACCGACTTGAGAGTGACAGCCTCTACCCATTTTGTGAAGTAGTCGATGGCAACCAGTATAAATCTGTGTCCATTTGAAGCCTTTGGCTCGATTGGTCCAATGACGTCCATGCCCCAGGCGACAAATGGCCAAGGTGCAGACATGGGATGCAGTTCCGTGGGAGGTGCATGAATCAAATCACCGTGCACCTGACACTGATGACACTTCCGAACGAAGCTAAAGCAGTCCTTTTCCATGGTCATCCAGTAATAACCTGCTCGAAGGATTTTCTTCGCTAAGACATACCCGTTCATGTGAGGTCCGCACACACCTGCGTGTACTTCGTGCATGATCTTTCTCGCCTCCTCGGCGTCGACACATCTTAGTAGGTTGAGGTCCGGGGTCCTCTTGTACAACAATTCACCGCTCAGAAAGAAACCACTTGCATGCCGCCTAATGGTTCTCTTTTGATCTCCAGTAGCATGCTCGGGGTATTCTTGCGTCTTCAAGAACCTCTTGATGTCATGGTACCAAGGCTGCGTATTTGATCCCGCCTCGATTACATTGCAGTAACCGTGTCTTTCCCTGATTTGGATTTCCAAAGGATCGACGTGGGCGTTGGCCGGGTAGGGTAGCATTGAAGCCAGAGTAGCAAGGGCATCTGCCAGTTCATTGTGACACCTCGGGATATATCTGAACTCTATTGTTTTAAAACGCTTACCGAGGTCCTCCACGTGCTGTCAGTAAGGGATAAGTTTGACATCCCGAGTTTCCTATTCACCTTGGGCTTGCCGGATGATCAGGTCAGAATCCCCCATAATCAGTAAGTCTTTGACATCCTGATCGATCGCCATGTGCATGCCCATAATGTAGGCTTCATACTCAGCTGTATTGTTTGTGCAAAAGAAACACAGTCTAGCTGTGGCGGGATAATGCTGACCAGAAGGCGAAATCAAAATTGCCCCGATCCCTACACCTTTGGCATTCACGGCTCCATCAAAGAACATCTTCCAAACATGAGCGTCCTCCGAGACCACTTCTACGGTGTTTACTTCTTCATATGGAAAGTAGGTACTCAATGGCTGGTATTCCTCATCGACCGGATTTTTGGCCAAATGATCCGCTAGCGCGTGGGCTTTCATTGCCGTGCGAGTGACATAGACTATGTCAAATTCAGTAAGCAAGATTTGCCACTTGGCCAATCTCCCAGTAGGCATCGGTTTCTGAAATATATACTTCAAAGGATCCAACCTGCTTATGAGGAACGTAGTGTGGGCTTGGAGATAATGTCTCAGCTTTTGAGCAACCCACGTCAGAGCGCAACATGTTCTTTCCAGTAGAGTGTACTTGGCCTCGTAGCCGGTGAATTTCTTACTCAAGTAGTAAATTGCTTGCTCCTTCTTTCCGGTTATGTCGTGTTGCCCGAGGACGCAACCGAAAGAGTTCTCCAAGACTGTTAGATACAAGAACAGTGGTCTCCCTGGCTCTGGCGGGACCAAAACTGGGGGATTTGAAAGGTATTCTTTGACTTTATCAAAGGCTTCTTGACACTCAGCTGTCCATTTGATCGCCGCATCTTTCCTTAACAGCTTGAATATGGGCTCACACGTGCTTGTCAGCTGGGCAATAAATCGACTGATGTAGTTCAACCTGCCCAACAAACTCATCACGTCTTTCTTCGTTCTCGGGGGAGGTAGATCTCTGATAGATTTTATCTTAGTTGGATCTAGTTCGATACCTCTCCTGCTTACGATGAAGCCCAAAAGTTTGCCCGACGGAACTCCGAAAGCACATTTGGCTGGGTTCAGCTTCAAGTCATACTTCCTTAATCTCTCGAAGAACTTCCTCAAGTCTTGGATGTGATTATCCTGCGTCCTGGACTTGACTATCACGTCGTCCACGTACACCTCTATTTCCTGATGCATCATGTCATGAAAAATGGCAGTCATGGCCCTCATGTAAGTAGCCCCAGCATTCTTCAAACCAAATGGCATGACCCGATAACAGTAGGTGCCCCAAGGCGTGGTGAAGGCAGTTTTCTCGGCGTCCTCTTCATCCATCAATACCTGATGATACCCAGCGTAACAATCTACGAAAGACTGTATCTCGTGTTTGGCGCAATTATCAACGAGGATGTGGATGTTGGGCAGTGGGAAATTATCTTTGGGACTTGCTCTATTCAAATCTCGGTAATCTACACATACCCGAGTTTTCCCGTCCTTTTTTGGTACTGGAACCACATTCGCCAACCATGTTGTATATTGGACTACCCGAATCACTCCCGTTTTCAGTTGTTTGGTGATCTCCTCTTTAATCTTGTCACTGACCTCAGTTTTGAACTTTCGTTGCTTTTGTTGAACTGGAGGACAATCAGGATGAATCGGCAATTTATGAACCACTAGATCAACACCTAGTCCCGGCATGTCATCATATGACCAAGCAAACACGTCTTTAAATTCAAAAAGAAGTTGAATTATCGCATCTCGCGTTTTCTTGTCCGTGTGAATGCTTATTTTGGTCTCCCAGATTTCTTCAGGAGTTCCTAAATTAACCGGTTCAGTGTCATTCAAATTTGGCTTAGGTTTATTCTCAAAATGTTCCAACTCTCGGTTTATTTCCCTAAAAGCTTCTTCTTTATCATATTCCGGTTCTGGGTTTATTAATTCACAGTTAAATAGCTCGTTGTGATCTAGGCGTGAAGTCCGCAAGCATGTCATTTTTAAAGCCGCATTATTATAACTGAAAGGAAAGATAAAAGGAAGAATAACAAAAATCAGAACAAAGGAAAAAATGGGAAAGCAAATGACGATTTTTTTTTCATTTTCTTTGGGAAGTTGGAAGACAACAATGTTTACAACTTAGAAATTCAAAACAACAATTGAAAGGAAGAAAACGTTCAAGTTATGTCCTGGAGATAACTTGTGACACAGGAAAGGTGGCAAGACAGGTCTACCCGGACTTCCGTCTAGTCGGGAATGGCGTGGCCTCCCAGTTTCGAAGTTTAGCGTTCGGTCCCATGTACAACATCTCAGCAGTGCTTGTGCCTTCACCTGATTGAACCATGTGAGTCTCGTAGAGCATTTCTCTCATTTCCCCACATATCTCCTCGATTTCCTCAATCGTGAAGACCTCATCGTCTTCTTCTTCGGTGTATCTTGGCCTGATGAAAGTTTCATATAAATCCGGCAATGGTCGAGGTAACTTCCAACCCTCATTTTTCCTTTTCTTTGCCCACTCTTCATCTCTTGGAGTGGGTTTGAAACCTAGTCCAAATGGTTTCTTGGTGGTCGGCAAGGTGATGGGTTCTGTTATTCCCTGCAGGGTTCGTCCAAGTCCTTTCCCTGGCCTAAATCCGTGCCGGATCATCTCTTTGGCCACCATAACCGAGGCGTTAGACAAGAAAGGCTGGGGGCAAGGTATTCCCTCTTCATGCTGCTCTGCTAGTACAATCTCGAAAGCTTGATAGACCGTATGTTCGCTCCCTTCTCTTGGTTCAAGATATGGGATGGATGGGTCCCGATAAATAGCATGCTCGTCTTCTCCATGGACCACGATCTCTCGGTCTTCGTACTCAAACTTCACCATCTGGTGAAGAGTGGAAGGCACAGCTCCTGCCGCATGGATCCAAGGTCTGCCGAGGAGAAAATTGTAGGATGTATCCATGTCGAGCACCTGGAAGGTCACTTCAAACTCGACTGGTCCTATGACCAACAACAGGTCTATTTCCCCCATGGTATCTCTCTTGATGCCGTCAAAAGCCCTTACGCAGACATTATTGGGTCGGATTCTTCCGGTCCCAATTTCCATTCTTTGTAGCGTGGAGAGCGGGCAAATGTCAACACCTGAGCCCCCATCCAACATTACCCGCTTGACATAGTAGTCCTCGCATTTAACTGTTAAATGCAAGGCCTTGTTGTGTGCCGCTCCTTCTGGGGGTAGATCGTTCTTGCTGAAAGAGATTTGGTTAACGGCGAAGAACCTTTCTGTCATTCGCTCAGTTTGTTCAACTGAGGTTTCAACTGGCACGTATGCTTCATTCAGGGTCTTCAGTAAGATCTTTTGATGCTCGACCGACCTCATCAACAATGATAGCATGGACACTTGCTCGGGGCACTTGCGCAGTTGATCTATCACTTCGTAATCCAGCATTTTCATTTGTTGGAAGAACACTTCTGCTTCTTCAATGCTTACAGGCTTCTTTGGTGGGAAGCGCCTTTGTGTGGCGTTGTTCAGCTCTTGGGTATTTGAATACCTTCCAATGAAAGTATTTTCTGGAAGTTCTCCCATGACCTCTTTACCTTTGTACATTACCAAAGTCTTTTGATAATTCCACGACACTATGGACGGGTTGGTCATCGGCTCTTGTGGCACGCGTCCGATAACCACTGGCTCATTCAGCCGAGGTGGTTGAATCGTCCCTCGGATCACATAGGCCCCTTTCGGCACGTACATAGGTTTTACCTTTTTGATCCCGAAGTTCTACGGCTTCTCTGCTCGACCTCGTGGTATGTAAAGAACTCCATCCTTTACCGGTACCACTTTCTTCTCCACCTTCTTTTCAAGCTCGCTCTTTACAGCATTGGCCTCCTCCCCCTTTTCTGGTTTCTGGTCTGTCTCAAGCCTTTTCCCCGTGTCGACAATGGCGATTATAGCCTTCAAAGCAGGGTCGAATTCTTTGTCTTCGCAAATCATTCCGATCAGCGGCCCGTTATTATGAGCAGGTAATGGATTGTTAGTCACATTTGGGACCTCCTCGTCCCTTAGAACTATTTTCCCTTGTTCTATTAAATTCTCGACCACTCTTTTCAACGACCAGCAGTCATTTGTATCGTGCCCCTCGGCTCCTGAATGATAGGTGCATCTGACCCCGGCTTTGTAAGAAGGTGACGTCGGGTTTTGCCTTGTTTGAGGGACTGGCTGCAGGAAACCCAATTGGACTAGCTTCGGGAACAAAGTAGAGTATGGTTCACCGATGGGCGTGAAAGTCCGCCTCCTGGGTGGCTCCTGAGGGCGGAAGTTATTTTGCGGAGGTTGCGGGTTATAGTGGTTGCGGTAAGGAGGCTGATTTCTGGGAGGTGGAGCTTGGCCTCGGTTGGCTTGTTGCGGCGGATGGACATAAGGTTGGGCATTCATGACCATATAAGGTTGATGAGCAAATGCCAGATGAGTGGGGGTAGTAGTGTTGTGGGGTTCTTTCCGGAAAATGGGGTCGGAGATTACGATATTCCCTTGTTCCTGAGGCTGCCATGGCCGTTTCTTCCTTTTTCTTCCCTCTTGCCATTCCTCCGGACCCGCTTTGGACGGCTTGGGAGGTCGCCCTTATGGCTGCTTGACTCAAAATCCTACATGTTTTCAGACCATTCTCCACCATCTCTCCAATCTTAATTGCTTCTGCAAACGGCTTTCCCATGGCTGACATCATGTTTTGGAAATAGTCAGACTCTTGAGCCTGGAGAAAGGTAGTGACCATTTCCACTTCATCCATGGGAGGCTTCACCCTCGACGCCTGCTCGCGCCACTTAATAGCATACTCTCTGAAGCTTTCTGAAGGTTTCTTTTTCAAGTTCGACAGAGAATTTCGGTCTGGTGCGATATCGATGTTATACTGGAATTGTCTCACAAAATCTCTAGTGAGATCATCCCAGACATGCCATCGGGACATGTCCTGGTCCATGTACCATTCTGAGGCTATTTCTATCATACTTTCCCCAAAATATGCCATTAGCAATTCCTCTTTTCCACCGGCTTCCCTTAATTGGTTGCAATATTTCTTTAGGTGAGCAATGAGGTCACCGTGCCCATCGTACTTCTCAAACTTTGGGGTCTTGAAACCCACTGGTAGGTGTACGTGAGGGAACATGCATAGGTCGGCGTAAGAGACGCTCTTTGGTCCGCTCAAACCTTGCATATTCTTCAAACTCTGTTCAAGGCTTCTCATTCTTTTGGCCATCATATTTTGCTCTGCAATTCTGGGGTTCTGATCCTGCCGGGTGCAAGCTCGCACTGAGGCGGTGGAGGTTTAGTGCTGGTAGCGAACCTAGTTGGTTCCATTGAGAAGGAGGGTGCTTGGAATGTAAAGGAGGATGAGTGAAAGCTTGGCTTGTACGTAGCAGGCTGTGCTGTAATCGGGCAGGGCAGTGCAGTAAATATGTTCGTGTTTGCATCGGTGGCTGACATTCGGGGATGGGGCTCAGAAGGCGATCCAGTAGAGAAGGCTGAAGTGGCTGGGTACCCGAATGGGGTAGCAGGATAATTTACGGGGACATTAGAAGTCCCTCTTGACCTGGAGAATAACTCAGGGAATCCGGGGACGACACTTGGCGGCTCTTTCCTATTATTCCAGTCGTCCAGCATTTCCAACATACGGAGCCGTAGGATTTTATTTTCCTCCGCAGTTGCGGACTCGGGTGTGAGGATAGCCGAGATCGAACTTTCCTCGGAAGCAGGGATTGTTGGCAACGGAATCTCTGAAGACATTTCTACACTTCCTTTTGACCTTGTGAAGTAAGTGTGAGCACTGCCTCCTGTCTTAACAATAGGTAATAGAACACTCCCTTTCGACCTCGTGAAGTATGAGTGCGAGGCCAGACTTTCACCAAACCAAACGCCTTTTCCAAAGACCTGGAGGAACTCAACGACAAACGAGCGGTTAATTCGAAATAAATAACAGATAGGCAATCTCACATTGGGTATGATGCACCTATACAGTTAAGTGGATTCTTATATGTTTGCGATGAAAACATGCGTCATTCCGGCATTCTTTTTAGGCTTTTTTATTATTATTTTCCCCCTTTTTTCATTTTTTTTCTCTTTGGTTATACCGCGACCGGATCCGATGAGGATTGCCTACGTATCACGATGCCACGTGAATCAGATCATTACGTAGTTCAAAAACACGAATGAGCGTAAAAGAAACAACCTTTTTATTGTTGAAACGATCTATTACAAACTATATTTTGCAAAAGAAAGAGAAACTTTGAAAATAAACCTAGACTCAAAATAGACTAAAATCACCCTGATGTGGAAAAACAGGCAGAAGATGCTAAGATACAGACTGGACTTATGAGTACATTATGGTTTTGAAAATGGGTACCCGCGGGGCATCGTTCGGACTCGCCGCGGTCCTAGGTGTGAGATCCATCTCAAGCTGCTCCAGCTCATGCA
The DNA here is from genome assembly GCF_000393655.2 of Nicotiana sylvestris. Lineage (NCBI taxonomy): Eukaryota > Viridiplantae > Streptophyta > Magnoliopsida > Solanales > Solanaceae > Nicotiana > Nicotiana sylvestris. Next base: position 148,287,528 of record NC_091060.1, read on the forward strand.
TGGTCTGCTTGACAAAACCCATCACTGCCGAGAGGACGGTAACACTAGTCATGTTCTCACATCGTAGACATCGTCTGGTGATGACATGGGCAATGGCCTTGATCCTATCTCTTGTTTGCTTCTTCTCTATGAGTAGGCATCTTATCTGATCGCTACACATCTTGAATACCTGAAAATCCTGTATATGCTGATTCTTTAGTCGCCGTACTTCTAACTTCATCTAGGCTAACAAGTCGTGCCAGTATTTGCTCTCAATTTGGAAATCCTTGGCCTGATTAACTGTTTTGATTTCAAGTATGGCCATCTCTCTCTTTATTCTGACAACAGTTTTCTCGTGGTCGCCTTTCAATTGATTCAAGTGTCGGCGATACTTATCTGTTCTTGTATCCCACTGTGCCCCGAGCTCCGCTATGATGTTTTTAGATTTCTCTAAACCCTCTTGCCATTCCCTGACTTCACTTTTTAGCCTTTTTATCAACTGCTCGTCTGATCGACGCCTTGGCTGCTTGTCCGCATCCATCCTTATCTGTTTGATCTGGGCTTTGAGCATTTCGTTTTCCTGAATCAACCTGTTTCGCTCTCCCATGTCGGTAGCAAATTGCACGTTGTGCTCATACTTCAGGCTTTCCACTTGTTGCTTTAACCTGCTGATTTCGGCGCAATAGGCTCTTTCTTTTGCTAACCAATCCCACTGCCTTTGCGATGATTCGGTGAAATTCCGGATGTGGGGTCTCTTAGCTGGCCTTTCATGCTCAAGTTCCCTTCTATACCATGCAAGGTAACCTGGCGCCGTCTCTCCTTTGGCTCGATCCCGCACGCAAGTATCTGATTTCAAATATTGACACTCACTCCAGATTTGGCGAATCTTTGCTTCTGGGAATTGTCCGTTAGGACTTATCTCAACTGCTTGAGTGCTAAGATCTTCCTCATGAGGTACTGTCTGGCATCTTCCGAACTGTCTCAAAACTCGGCAGGGTGCGTAAGGTTGAATGCTCTTAAGCCCCATCAGTAAGAAATGAGTTTTAGCTGCCGACATATATAGGATCTCATCAACAGGCAACCATCCTAGCGTCCATTGTATTTGGCTGGCAGTAAGAGCTTGAAAGAACGAGGTCCATGCCAGGACTCCTTTGGGCAAACTGATCTCTTTGGTTCTCGTGTAAAATTCTTCTATGCAAGTCTTTTCCGGGGAACCATGGCTCAAAATCTCGGAACGATGGCAGAGGTGCTCGGTCATCCACATTTGTAGGAGCAAGTTACAACCTTCGAAGAAATTTCCCCCAGCTTTACAAGCTGTAAGAGCTCGAAAGATGTCAGATACCACCATAGGCGCGAGAGTACTATCACTTTGCGTGAGTAAGGTGCTGACGACCCCGGATATCTTCAAATCAATGTTTCCGTCTTTCCTTGGAAATACCAGAAGGCCCAGGAACATCATCATGAAGGCTACCCGTCTGTGTTTGTCCCACTTCTGACGAATACCTTTGCTGCACAGTTTGTTGATTGGATTATTGAATCCCTCTTCATGACCGTACCTATCATATATGAAGCATGGAGTACAGAAACCGGCAGCCAGATCCGGGTTGTGGACCGTTCTGGGTATCTTCAGTGAATCCAGGAACCGATGTACCGTGACAGCTCTTGGGGCGACCAAGTATTTTTGCCTTAACGGAAGTTCAGCATTTCCGATGTAACCCAGCCATTTCTTCCAAAGTCGGGGTGAGTTCAAAATCAGAGAAATGGAAAACATTGTGCGCCGGGTCCCAGTAGGTAACCAAAGCTCTTATGATATCTCCCCGAGGCTGGATTTCCAACAAACCCACGAGACCTTTCAGATATTTCTTGACCTCATCTTGTCCTTCAGCACCTAGATCATTCCACCATAGCCGTAACTTGACAGGGATTTTGGTCATTATTGAAAAATGTTCATTTTGCATTGTGCTCATCCTGCACATTTATTTAACAAAAATAACTTGACTCAAAATATTTTACAAGGAGGATCAAGTTTTCGAACACGGCCTTTCAGCACTTCGGGGATGAAGATTTTGAGTCTGTGCGGGTCAATTGGATGAAAATCCTAAAAACAATGACCCGAAGGTGGTTATTTATGCAAAGTCAGCCTTCCGGCGTCCCTTTCGGGAACATTCGGCTATTTATGGCAAAGCAACATCACCTGATTTATTCGTGACAGAATCAAAATTTTGACGCGTTTTTTATTATTATTATTATTACTATTTGTTCGTTTTTTTTAGTAAAAGGTGGGGTTGAACCCGATGGGGGTTGCCTACGTATCTCACGTCCGGTGAGAATCAAACCGGCGTAGTTCGATACATCGTGAATAGAGAAAATCAATTAAACCCAGAAAGCAAGAATATATATTTTTTTCTTTTGAAAAGAGATAAAGACTAAAGAAAATATTTTTTTTTAAGGAAATATTTGGACTATTAGTCTGAATTTATAAAGGAGGTACTACGAAAAAAAAAACAGCATTTTTTTAATAAATCAAACTAGAAGACAATTTTTTTTTTTTTTAGAAAAATTCCGGCGAGGTTTTGACACTACTTGGACATTGGTTTTATTTTTCCAAAATAAGTAATTATCTCCCAACCCTGATATTTTTCTTTTTTTAGAAACCGGTCAGCATGCGGAACTGAAGCAAATAAATGCGCAAAACAGGTAGGAATGCAGCAAGATGGTCTTTTCATTTCAGGTTGCCTGTCCTAGACGGACCCAACCCCTGTGTTGAGCCCCCTAAGTCAAATGCAACATGATGCAAATAAACGTTCCTACTAGGGATCCAGTCATGAAGTTTCGTTATACTAGGTTTATACCCTGGGTATTTGTTCTAGACTGTGTACCCGACCGGACAACTCGAGTCGAGGAGGGGGCTACGTACCGGGGACCCGCGAGATCGTCCAGCTTTGTAACTTGTCCGACCTCTTTCTTATTTCAGGTATTGACACTAACAGAATAGGGAGTCTCGACCAGAGAGCTTCTCCCCGGAGGTAAGAAGAGAAGGGTTTCGGCACAGTTTATATGTACAGTTCAGATAATATCAAAGCGGTAAAAGACAACATTTAGCACGTTATGCAAAAACATGTAATAAAGATCAGATAATAAAGCCAAATATAACAATTATTCTAAACTCGAATTCTTGAACCCTGAACCAGTGGTTCTGGGTTTAAAATCCCCAGCAGAGTCGCCAGAGCTGTCACACCTCCTTTTTGCGCGCCCCGCCCCGAAGGGTAAGATGCGCGAGGGAGTTTTTCCAATTTAAGTGACAATATTCGAAATGGGATTATTTATTTTAAATCAGAGTCGCCACTTGGGAAAGGTTTGGCTTTTGGTGTCCCAAGTCACCGGTTTATCTTGAATCCCAAATTGTGGAAATTTTCGACTTTCCAAATGAAGTCTGCGAACCAGAAATTCTAAGTAAGGAATTCTGTAGACCCGAGGGAAGGTGTTAGGCACCCTCGAATCCCGTGGTTCTAGCACGGTCGCTTAAATTGTTATAATGGCTAAATATCTGATTTAAATACATGTTGTGACTTATGTGCTTTTATTAAGTTTAAACCGCTTTTATTATTATCATTTATTTTATAGAATTGCAACGTCGTGAAAATGCATCTCGAACCACGTCACAATCAATGCACCCGTAGTTGTTAACACATTTCGACTCCGTTGAGATTTGAATTTGGGTCACATAAATGCGCACCCGAATTTAAGAATGTAATTTAATTAAACCGTGCCTAAAGAGTCTAACGTGTCATTATCTTTGGGGAAGACAGTGAGATTCACTAAACAGTCCATCCCAAACTCTAAGTATTTATTATGGTTAATTATTGAGGGCCCCGCAATTTGCATTTTTATTTGGCGAGGCTCATCTCATTATTTTAGAAGGATATCCTAAAGTGACTACATTTCTATTACGTTTGTCTCTAAAAAATAAAAGAAAGAAGATACCAAACTTACTTGTTTAAACAAATACATACTGAATCTTTACTATGTTTGCCGAATCCGAATTTTGTTTGATTACCCGATTGATTGTTTATGAGATGAGAGTTACCTCATGCCTTGTCTTCATCGAGTGAATACGCTTGTTAATTTACTAAGTGAGATTGCAAGCAAACTAATAACATATACTAAACTTATGTTAACGACCTCCAAGTTTGAATTTTAAAACTAGCCTATTTGGACTGGATAAATGAAATCGGCTGTTTATTAGGAAAACTACTACTAATTGAACTCAAAAATGCCTACTAGTTTTCCTCAAAAGTCATCGTATTATTTCAAAACAGTGAATCTATACCGAAGCCCATATCGAACCTATATCGGGACAAGTAATCTGACAAGAGAGTTGGCGTACATGGCCAAACTTTTAACGTAACCGCATGAGGGTTTGTTTGGGATACATTTATCCTGGACCAAATACAACAGATTTGACAATTCAGTGGTCTAGACAAAATACATACAGATGCTTGCCATGATTCTATGTTATACTGTCATAACTAAATCAAGACCCAATGATTATATACATTAAAACACACCTGATCTAACAAACAATGCTATCTAATAGTTCCTCTCAAACAGAATGTATGTTAATTTATACAGAGCAATTGCAGTTGGAACGAACTTAAACAAATGCAGGCCAACTACCATTCAACCTATGGCCATGTTTTGAACATAGGTATTGTGAAGTAATCAACATTCATTTCTTTTATTTCTGCTTCAAAGCTTCAAGCTTTCATCAACAAATAGTTTCAGAAGTGTGTACCTGGAAGTGTTTACAGTTGAAGAAGAAGAGAAGTCAACAGAGTAACAATAGGAGCAACACCAAACAGCAGCAGTAACAGCAGGTAACAAACAAGGCAGTGGAAATAGAAACCCCAGATAGACCAAACTTCAGGAAATAAACAAATGCAAACCACAACCAGTGAACTCAGTTTAAACTTGGAAGGATCAGAATCGATTGAACAAGTAGAAGAACAAATGAAATCCATACAACAATGTGAAGAAATAGTTCCTGATTTTTTCTATATCTTTTCTCTCTTGTATATGTGTCTGTATCTCCTCTTTTGTGATCCCTCTATCTCTCTATGTATCTCTTTTGAATAATCCAAAGAAAACCAGTCTAAATTTTCAGTCCAGAAATCTCTCTGTCTTTTCAGTTCTTCTATCTATTCTGAAAATCCCAGCCCCCAGTCCAGTCTGAGTTCCCTATGTGTGTCTGTGTGTGTGTATCTCTCAATGTGTATCACCCTTCTTTCAAAAAAATTTCCTCCTCCTTTCAAAAAAATTTCCTCCTTTTCTTATAAGCCTAAAACTCAGCCCTTTAACAGCCTGTTCATCAATCAGAAAACCCCTCCCATGTGCTGTTTTCTTTTCAGTTTCCACTTACTATTTAAATAAAAACACACCCCCCATGATATTCCCTGGCAGACTTACCTTTTAAGTAAGGTTTATTATTTCTGAACTAAAGCAGAATATGGGCAGCAAAATATAATCTGACAGCATATGCTGTCAAACTATTTTAAACTTAACAAAGGCCTTTATGCATAACACATGTTGGGCACAAATGCACATATTGTGCACAAGTGCACATGCCCTCCAATTCAGACTGTAACTAAACAAAAACATTCCTTTTACATTTCTGATTCAAATTAACAACTATAAGTAACTAAACTCAGTTCCTAATTGATTCAGGCAATGCTTAACAGAAGCAGGTCAATTTGTTATTGTTCAGACAACTGAAACTAATTGACGACATATGTCGACTCGACCATACTAATCATAACATGTACAATCGAAACCATGATCAGAAATCTAACAGTATTAACAAAGGGGTTCAGATTGCAATGTCAAAACAACAGACGACCTCGGGGACTGATTAATCGAGCAGTTTCAAATTCCATTGACTATACAGTTTACCCACACACACATTACCAGTAAATGAAAGAAAGATTCAATCAAAACAGAGATGGACAGAAACAGTTGATAAAAATTTTAAGGACACAAATTAAACAAACAACTGGACACACAAACAGACATTCAAATACAACAGATAAAACGAACTGATAAAGAAAAACAAAAATTACCTCGAAACTTGAAGAAATCAGAAAACCTTGTCTTGGATTCAAACAGATCTTTCTTGGGGTTGAACGGACTTTAATCGAAGTGTTTCTCAAATGAGAAACACTTCGATTAGGGTCCATTAGACCCTAATCACTTGGCTCAAACAGACACGGATCAGTCACGAGGAAACCTAGGGTTCTTAGAGGGCAGATTTGGGTTTTGGGTTTCCTTGGTTAGATTCGGACCAAACCAAGCATGGTTTGGTCACGAGGGAGGTCCGGGGACTGCCTGGTGTGAAACTGGGGCAGATCTGTGTAAGTCAGGTTCCGACTCGAATCCTCAAATGAAGATTCGAGAAGGTGGGAGGGGATTTGAGCTAAGTGGTTGATGGATTTGGGTTCAGGGTGGTGAGGTGCATCTATGGTGTTAAGGTGGAGGTCACCGGCGTTCATGCCGCCGGCTTTCATGGTGAATGTGCACAGGGGCGGCTAGGGTTTGGGGATTGAAGTCTGTGGAGGGGATGACTGAGGCAGGGGTCTTGGATAGGGGGGCAGGGTATGATACGAGGCTTCTTATACGGGGTGAATGATCGTGTCTGGGCCGTTGGATTGAACGCGATCAACGGTCTGGATCTGAAGGTCTAACTGAAACGATGTCGTTTAGCTTACTAGGGGTTGGGTTGGTCCGGGTGAGACGGGTCGAATCTGTTCGTGGGTACGGGGTGTGTGATCTTGGCCGTTGATCATTCTGAGATCAACGGCTCAGATCAGACCATGCCAAAACGATGTCGTTTGGAAGCTCCTGAGGTCAGCTGGTCTGGACCCGGGCAAACACACATTCTGGGCTTGATTTTGGGCCTCATATTAAAATGAAAACAGGCCCAAATTTGATTTCAACCCAATTCTGCACTCTTTTTTTTATATATATATTTTATTTTAAAACAAAACCTAATTAAACCAAATTAAAATTCATTAATCAAACACTTAATACACTTATTTATACACATATATTAAAATATTTAAAGTAGGTAAAATCAAACAAAACAACAATCACGGAAAAAGATGCATATTTATGATTTTCCATTTAATAACCGGATTACGGTTCAAACTACGCATGACACACATTTTTTGTACTTTGTTTTAATAAAAATAAAAATGGGCCAAAATCATAAATAATTGACAAAGTGCCATGTAAAAATCCAGAAATTGTACAGCAAGACCAATTGCTATTATTTTCGTTTCTTTTTGGAGTGATTGTCGCGAAAACAAAAATCACGTGCTCACACCTTTCAGGAGGATACATCCATCGATTTTGAACTGGACCTCCCAACCTTACCTCATTTGCCAAATGAATAGGCAAATGAATCATTATATCAAAAAAAGTTGGAGGAAAAATTCTTTCCAATTGATTCGTTGTTTCTCTAATCTCTACTTCCAAGCAATCTAGCTCTTCCATTGTGATAACTTTCTAACATAAACGACGAAAGAAAGAACTTAGACGAATCAAAGGGATAGCAACATGATCAGGAAGTATGCTTTTAACTGGTATTGGCAATAAGTACTGTAACATGAAGTGGGCATCATGGGTTTTATAACAGGATAATTTTCTTTCATCTAGCTGCACACCCCTGGATATGTTGGAAGCACTACCATCAGGTAGCTTTGCTGTCTTTAAAACACCACAGAAAACTAATTTCTCACCATTGGTCATTGAGAAGCATGCTTTTGCAAACTTTGTTCTCTTGCCATCCTTTGTATCCTTTGGTTGAAGGTTCTTCCTAATGCCCATCTCTTTCAGATCATAACGAGCATTTGCATGATCCTTTGTCTTACCAGGAATGTCCAAAATAGTTCCAATTATATTATCCACTATATTTTTCTCTATATGCATTACGTCAAGGTTATGATGTAACGAGTTATGCTGCCAATAAGGTAATTCAAAAAAAATTGAACTTTTTTCCAAGGGCCATCATTTGTTCTCTTTTGCTTCTTCCCAAACACATTGTTAAAATTCTGTAAGCTATTAAGCACATCAGTTCCCTTTAACAAAGGCGGAGGAGGCCTAAATTCTATTTTTTCATTGAAAGACCTTTTATTAGATCTCCAAGGATAATCCATAGGCAGAAAAACACGATGATCCATATAACACATTTTTTGACTATGTTTAAGATAATGAGAATTAGTACCATAATTACAACAAGGGCAAGCCAACTTTCCCTTTGTACTCCAACCGGATAACATAGCATATGCAGGAAAGTCACTGATTGTCCATAAAAGAGTTGCTCGCATTTGAAATGTTTGATCTCTTGAAGCATCTTGTGTTTCTACCCCGGACTCCCACAAAACATTTAACTCTTCTATTAATGGTTGTAAATAAACGTCAATGTCATTTCCAGGTGATCGTGGACCAGGTATAAGCAAAGAAAGCATACAGTACTCTGGCTTCATGCACATCCAAGGAGGCAAATTATACACCATTAAAATAACTGGCCATGTGCTATGAGATATGCTCATGGTCCGTGTCACACCTCCTTTTTCTCCCGCGCCGCCCACAAAGGGGCGCTGAAGGGAGTTTTTCCAATTAAGGGACAATCGAAACGGGATTTATTCATTTATTTCAGAGTCGCCACTTGGGAGATTTATGGTGTCCCAAGTCACCGGTTGAATCCCGAATCGAGGAAAAGAATGACTCTGTTTAACAGTCTGTGCACCAGAAATCCGGATAAGGAAAGCTGTTAACCCGGGAGAAGGTGTTAGGCATTCCCGAGTTCCGTGGTTCTAGCACGGTCGCTCAACTGTCATATTCGGCTTGATGATCTGATTTTATACAATTATGAACCTACGTGCAAATTTTAACTGTTTAACGCTTTGTTATTATTTATTCAAAGAATTGCAACGTCATGAGAATGCATCTCGAATTGCGCCACATAAATGTACCCGCAATTTTTGATACGTTCCAACTTCGTTGAGATTTGGATTTGGGTCACATAAATGCGCACCCGAGTTTAGGAAAATAACATTATTAAATACGCGCCCTAAGCGACTAGCGTAGTATTATTTTGGGCGAGGCCGTGAAATTTTGCTAAACGACCCATCCCGGAGTCTTAGCAACTTCGCAAACACGTATAGAGGGCCCCGCAACTTGTGCATTTTTTTGTTTGTCGAGGCTCGTCTCATTTGTTATTTTGTTTTAAAGAATTGCAACGTCATGGAAACGTATTTCGAACTACGTCACAATCAATGTACTCGTGATTGGTCGACGCATTTCGACTTCGTTGAGATTTGAATTTGGGTCACATAAATGTGCACCCGAATTTAAGAAGATAACATTATTAAATACGCGCCTAAAGCGACTAGCGTATCATTATTTTTTGGTAGGGCCGTGAAATTGGCTAAACGGCCCGTCCCGGAATTTAAGTATTTAATACATACATTTAACGAGGGCCCCGCCACTTATGTGTTTATCCAGCGAGGCTCATCTCGTCCTTATTATTAAAAGGGCAATCCTAAAAGTGACTATGGTTTTCTATTAAATTTGTCTCTAAACATGACAGAAGACAGAGTCCTAATTAGTTTACATGCTTGAAAAGTACGGGCCTTTTAATAATTTTTGCATATTTGATTAGTCCCGAAATGACGGACGGGGATCCTGGCATGATTCGAGCCACAAGAAATACTCACAACTACGCTTCTTTTTCCTTAAAATATTGCAGTAATTTTTAAGTAACAATTGATGGTAAGATTAATGCTAAGATCTAGTTGACCAAGGACTCAAACAATCATGCTATGATCCGAGATTAGTTAACAATCATCTAGCTATTTCAGGGATCAAACCACACGCTACAAAGATTGGGCTCAGCAGCCCTATTCCTTTGGAAGTCCAATGCGAGCAAAATTGGTTGGGCTGCCCTGATTTCAAATTAAGCTAAAGGCTCTTAAACAATTCACAACCACAACCAATACTAATCCCTTCGATGAAAGCAAGTCATGTAATGCAATATTTTCAACTAACTAAATTGTGAACTTTGAAACTACAATGCTTGGACAGGTTTGAACTAACAATTAATAGTAAAAATGGCAAATCCGTAGGATCAGATGGCCATGGTAAAGTCATGATCCCAGGGACGAGGCCACTGCACCTTTCCATTTAAACAATCACAGTTATTTTCTAATAGCCCTGATACATTTTGGCCTAACAGAACTAGCATAGAATTGAGCCTAACAAAACTGGGCATCTAATATGACAAATCGCACTTGTAATTCACGTATCACTAATGAACACCTTGCATTTGATGGTTAACGCATGAACTTTGCTAAACTATTCCACGTCAGAATTAACCATTAGCAAAAGGAGTTTAATCAGTCCAGTGGTCTGTCCAGTTTATACACATCATACAAACTAGATTAACCAAAGCAAAATCCTAACTACAAGACAGGTCTGAAATCAAATCAAAACACACTAGGACAACATCATCAGAAGTATGATTTCCATTTATTCAAGCTTTCAACAGCACTAATACACCAACAGGGCTCGAAACATGTACCTGATAGAGGAACAAAAACAGAGTAGAAAAGAAGTCAGCAGCAGTAGCACAACAGCAGATTCAGTAACACAACAGTAGCCAAAATAGCCCAGCAATAGATTAAGACCCAACAGTAACTTCAAAAAACACCATGCAGCAACACTAAATGCACCAGAAAATCCCAGAATGCAACCCAAATACCCAACAACAATATAAACAACCACAATATGACCAAAACTTGAGTTTGCAACAAGAGATAGACCAGCAGACTTTCAGAAAATTCCCACAGCTCTCAATGAAACAGTAACAGAGGTAAATACTGATTTCAACAGTAAAAGGGAAGCAGATTTTTCTTCTTTAAATCTCAAACCCACTGAACTTTAGTGTAGAAACTTTTAGCCTACTCTCTCTATTCCTCTAGAGTTTTAAGGTTAAATCTCCAGTTTTAATACTCTTGTTTTTTCTCTGGTTTCTTAGGATCAGAAAAAACCAGCCCTTATCTTGTTCTAAATGAGCCCATTTATAGGCAAAATAGGCAAGCACCAGGCTGCCTTCTTAACTCTGCCCATACCCCTTAAAACTAATCAGAAATGCCCATGACATTCCTGACAGCCCCCCATACCCCATGCTTTTCTCTTTTTAATCAAAGTTATGAGTATTTTAACTTATTTTAATCAACCTCCCCATGCCATTAAGTCTTGTTCCCCACTATTCTTAAATAATGTATCAGTTTAATGGTATTTTAATACCCTATTGACAGCCCCCTTAAGTTAATTCTGATAACAACCCTGTCAAATGCCAAAATAACCCTTAACCCCCCTGAATATTACTGTTATGCCCTAAATCTTGTTAATAAGTATATAAACTCTTCTAAATTCAAACTAATCACTGATTACAGCTATGACCAATTCAATCCTATCAAACACACAAAATGATTCCAGGCAGAAGGGATGAGGGAATGAGGTTCATGTGGTTTTAAAATAAGCGAGCCAGCTTGGTTTAAAGAAGCAATTGGATTCATTCAACAACTTCAACTCAATCACATAAGATCAGAAAAAAAACAGCAATGACAAACACTGGAATGAGTCCACGAGATAAACTATTGTCATGCTTCCTCCTTCCTTTAATCAAACTAGACGACGATATTTAAACATTCGATTACGTGCTATAACGGATAGCAAATAATCGTTACACAATTAGACTCAATAGGGCACCTATATGAACCACTTGACGACATTAATCAGATTAAACACGTAGTCCATCACGATAGGTACAATTAACAAACAAACAAAAGAATCGACCAAATAAAATGGTCTTATGAAGACAGACAAAATTAAAGGAAAAATGACAGAAAAATCAACCAAATTAAACTAACATGTAAACAAACACAAATAGCACACAATCAGAAGGAAAGAAATGAGAAATTACCTTAGAAGCTTAAGAACAAAAATGACCCATGCTCGAACTGGACTCGACCCCTTTGAGGTCGAACGGACTTTAATCGAAGTGTCTCAACTGAGAACACCTCGATTAAGGTCTATTAGACCCCAACTCCTCCTTTAAACTGGACAGACCCCCACGATTTTGAGTTTTAGGGTTTATACGGTCCGATTTAGGGCTCGAGGGTCTCCACCTAGATTCGAACCAAACCAAGCTTGGTTTGGTTACGAGTGAGGCCAGGGGAGTGACCGGTGTGAATCTGGGGTCGGTTGGTGTAGATCGGGCTTTTGCTCGAACCTTCAAACGAAGATTCGAGACGTTCGGGGAAGATTCGAGGTAAGCTGAGTGTGGATTTGGAGAGAGGGGATCATGGTGGTTCGGGGTGTTAATTTCATGGCCAACGGCACCGTTGCCGCTGGCTTTCAGGCGAAGGGGTGGGGTGGCAGCTAGGGTTTCCATGGGAACCTGCCTCTGAGCTTCAAAAAAGACCAAGAGGGGGTTCTGGCTATGGGGGGGCTGGGGTGAAGAATTGAGGTTTTTATACGGGGGAGGGGATTGATCCTGGGCCGTTCGATCTGATGAGATCAATGGCCCGGATCAATTCACTAAAGGGGAACGGTGTCGTTTGGTTTTAGTTGGGGGGGTCGGTTCGAACGGGTGGTGGGTCGGGTATAGGGAACGGGTAAGGGGGACAGATTTTGAGCCGTTGGATTCATAGAGATGGATGGCTCGGATCTAAGACGCCTATATGGCGTCGTTTGGACTTACGAGAGGCCCGGTCATGTGGACTGGGCCACTGTATCGATTTGGGCCTGATTTCTATTTGGATTTTTGGCCCAAACTGAGTATTCTTATTATTTTCAACTCTTTTTCTTTTTGTACTTTTATTTAACAATCAATAAAATTCTAAAATAATTTGTAAAACCAAAATTAGCCTACAACAATGTTAAACCTTAACAACAATTAACACACAAGGTCAAACATTTAATTAAAAAATAAAATTACACAAAGGCACACATAAATGACAAAACGCAACAAAATGCATATTTTTTTTGTGTTTTTTTCTTTTAAAATAAAACATGGCTTAATTAATTCCAAAATGTACAATTAAATCTTAAATGTGCATGCAACATATATTTTTGTATTTTTTAATTAATCACAACAAAGGTAAACATTAATGGACAAAATAATTACCAAAATGTCACGCAAATTCTCAAAATTGTACACAGATGAAATTTGTTTTATTTTTGATTTCTTTTGGAGTAGTTTTCGTGAAGCAAAAATCACGTGCTCACAACTGCCCCTCTTTGTCCAAAAACATAAAGAGTTTTCGTGCAAAGATAAAGTGAGCGGATACGAGCGATTTTTGCCCGTTGGAATACTCCGTGTGAAGCATTTTTTAAAAAAATTTAACCGAACATTTGCTTCCAAGGTTTCCTACATATCCCTGGTTAAAGGAGAATCAAGTTAATGTAGTTCGGGTAGTTTTGGTAGGTGGGACTACCATGGAGCCGTGGATTTACTGTTACTGCTGTTGCATGCTGTTACTGCTACTTACTGACCTCCTTATTACACCATGCTGAAAGAAAACAAGAAGCTAGACTAAACTATAGTCTATGAATTACAAAATCTTATCTAGATCTTCAGTCTTGCTCTTGTGTCTCTCGTTGCCTTGATGTCTCGTTGAGTGGTGTTTCCTCTGCTGTTACCCTACTTTAGCTCGACTTGTGGGCTTCCTTCTGACTCATGCTGGGATTTATGCTGGGGTATTTTTGTTGTAACCCTCCGTATTACTAGCTTCTGACTTGATCTTGAGATGCATTCCTCTGTTATACAGGCGGGCTCCTGACTTCCAACTTGAATGTACTCCTCTATTATATAGGCGGGCTCCCAACTTCAACACTTAAAATGTAAAGACTGAAATGTATTCCTCTGTTCTCCAGACGGGCTCCTGCAACCAAAGTAAACAAAAACAAACGAAATTTTTGCCCTAGTTTGCACTAGGAATATTTGTGAGTTGTTAGCCAAATTGTAAACCACTTCTACTATTGATGCAATAATGAGAGTAAACCAACTTAGGAGAAAATGCCTCTCCTATGGGTAAGAATAAACTTAGGAGGAAATGCCTCTCCTATGGGTAAGACAAACTTAGTAGGAAATTCCTCTCCTATGGGTAAGACAGACTTAGGAGGAAATGCCTCTCCTATGGGTAAAAATAAACTTAGGAGGAATAAGACAAACTTAGGAGGAAATGCCTCTCCTATGGGTAAGAAAAACTTAGGAGGAAATGCCTCTCCTATGGGTAAGAAAAACTTAGGAGGAAATGCCTCTCCTATGGGTAAAAATAAACTTAAGAGGAAATGCCTCTCCTATAGGTAAAACTAAACTTATGAGGAAATGCATCTCCTATGGGTAAAATAAACTTTAGGAGGAAATGCCTCTCCTATGGGTAAAAATAAACTTAGGAGGAAATGCCTCTCCTATGGGTAAGACAAACTTAGGAGGAAATGCCTCTCCTATGGGTAAGAAAAACTTAAGAGGAAATGCCTCTCCTATGGGTAAAAATAAACTTAAGAGGAAATGCCTCTCCTATGGGTAAAACTAAACTTAGGAGGAAATGCATCTCCTATGCGTAAAAATAAACTTAGGAGGAATTGCCTCTCCTATGGGTAAAACTAAACTTAGGAGGAAATGCATCTCCTATGGGTAAAATAAACTTTAGGAGGAAATGCCTCTCCTATGGGTAAAAATAAACTTAGGAGGAAATGCCTTTCCTATGGGTAAGACAAACTTAGGAGGAAATGCCTCTCCTATGGGTAAAACAAACTTTAGGAGGAAATGCCTCTCCTATGGGTAAAACTAAACTTAGGAGAAAATGCCTCTCCTATGGGTGAAACTAAACTTAGGAGGAAACGCCTCTCCTATGGGTAAAACTAAACTTAGGAGGAAATGCCTCTTCTATGGGTAAAAATGAACTTAGGAGGAAATGCCTCTCCTATGGGTAAAATTAAACTTAGGAGGAAATGCTTCTCCTATGGGAGAAACTAAACTTAGGAGGAAATACATCTCCTATGGGTAAAAACCAAACTTAGGAGGAAATGCCTCTCCTATGGGTAAAACTAAACTTAGGAGAAAATGCCTCTCCTATGGGTAAAAATGAATTTAGGAGGAAATGCCTCTCCTATGGGTAAAATAACTTGAAAGACCTAGCCTAGGAAATGCTTTTCCTAGTGGTGACGTATGATCGTCTCAAATAGCCTTTTGCGTAAGCAGAATTGGGGCACTACACCTGAAAAATTCACCCTTCCTAGCTTTGATATGAACCTAGCTTCCATCCCTGTTTCAAACAAAGGAAACTTGTGAGTTTAAACATGGTGGTTGGTTGCGCTACTCCTTTTGGGGATGCTATCAATCCTTTTCCTTCTGTCCTGAATTATCTTTCTTCAAAACTACTTCCCTCAAACTTGTACTGTCTTCTATGCGAACTGCTGGGGATAACATTTTCTCAAAAATATGTTATCTTACTTCTCCAAAGACTACTTCCCTTAAGACTGATGTTTCATTCCTCTGCAAATTGTTTCTCTGTTTAGATTCTCCCTTTGAAGTCTATCTCCCTTAAAACTCGTGTTACCCTCCTCCTGACATTGCTTTCTTTAAAGCTTGTTTTGCCTTCTCCCGAAAAACTGCTGTGGATATCGCTTTTCCCAAAACTATGTTAGACTTCTCGAAAAACTTCGAAATGAACGACAATTTTCTGCCACAGTTCGATAATCTTCTTCGTGACCCTGTATTTCTGCTGTCAATAATATTCCCTTTTCCTGCTTCAAATCAAGGAAAAATTTGTTAGTTTAAAACGGGGCGAGTTGTCGTGCCCTTTCTGCTGGGGATGGTTCCTCTTTTCTCTTCCTTGCTTTGCTATAAAACTTGCTGGGGCTGATATTCTTGCTGGGGATGGTTCTTCTCTTCTCTTCCTTCCCCGCTCTGTGTTATCCGACCATCGTGGAGCTTGGTCGAGAATCTGTCGGAGTTGTCCCTGTGTCTTGCAAGTCTGCTGGGGATCCTCAGAACCTTTTAACTGTTGCTTTTCCATTTTCTCCACCTTCCCCATGAAATTTTGCCCTCTTGAGGTCTAAAACCATTCATCATTTGTTCTTGAGACCAACCTCTTTTCGCCTTGCCGCCTTATCTTTTGGGCCTGTCCTATTTGCATTTTGTTTTGCATTATTTTGGCGACTAGTAGTAAGCTCTGAAAAATCCTTTTCAAAAACAACTGCCGGGGAAGTAAAGTCTTTAAACCAAGAAATGAAAAAGTGATGATCTCAAAAATAAAAAAAGAAGAAGTCTTTCTGAACAAATGCTGGGGAAAAGGAAAGAAAAGAACTTATCTGAATGATATAACCGATCCCAACGATCATGTCGCACATTCTGGATTAATCAACCCAGTCTATTTGTATCAATCAACCTTTCGGACGACCTCATGTTGCTGGGGATAAACAGGCACTCAACTCTTTGCCAAATGCGGATCCTTTCCGCCAATCTTGTCTTGTCGCCTCATAGTGCCCTTCGAGGGGTTTTCACTAATAAGACTCTCTCATTTCTCTCAACTCCCGTCGCCTTACGGTGCCTGTGAAGGTTTTCACCGATAAGACTCTCTCATTTCTCTCAACTCCCGTCGCCTTAAGGTGTCTGTGAAGGTTTTCACCGATAAGACTCTCTCATTTCATTTTATTTTTCAGCTGGGGATCGGAGTGCTACCGATATGACTCTCTCTGTTGGGGGATTCTTTTGGCTATCAATTCATTTCCAGCTTATGATCTTCTTCTTTTGCTGGGGATCAAAGTGTTATTCCCGACTTCCATTTGCATTGATTTAGCACTTCTCGGATACTGACCGGGAGGTCTTTTTTGGACATCGATATGGGTTTTTGTGTATGGTTAAAAGAAAAGGGGTAACAAGAGGTTCAAAATAATGTTGATGGGTAAAACATTACAACTCTTGGAATCAACTTTCTTTCCCAAAATTATAAATAGAAACTTCTGCCCCAGTTTTTCCTTGCTTGGGGGATTTTTATTTTTTGTTGCACTATGACCGAGCCGTGAGGCGCCTACGTATCCTTCTTTGAGGAATCAGGTCAAACGTAGTTCCCAATTCCTTTGTTTTTCTTGCGATTTTTCTTTTGTCTTTATTATAATTGTTTTCCCTTTTTTTTTCTTTTCTTTCATTTTAATTACTGATTCCAAAAGAGGGATATGAAAGAATAAATACGGCTCAAAAGGGGAAGCAAAGGATAAAGTGTTTGGATAGAAGAAAGAATTGCCTCCGTCATTTCATTCTCCGATAAATGCCAACCACAAACAACAATTACAAGCAAAAGAAGTCATATATAATATCTCTTAACTGTGTCAGATTTGACAGCCATGTCGATGCATTTCCCGTTGATATCTGTTAAACATAAAGCGCCATGGGACAATACTCTGGTTACAATGAAGGGCCCTTGCCAATTCGGGGCAAACTTGCCCTTTGCCTCGGCCTGATGTGGGAGGATGTGTTTCAACACTTGCTGGCCCACTTCAAACTTCCGAGGGTGTACCTTTTTGTTGTATGCTCTTGCCATTCTCTTTTGATATAACTGGCCATGACACACGGCTGCCAGTCTCTTTTCATCAATCATGCTCAACTGCTCCAAACGGGTTTTGACCCACTCGTCATCATCAATCTCAACTTCAGCGACAATCCGAAGGGATGGAATTTCGATTTTCGCCGATATTACTGCTTCGGTTCCATACACCAACAAATAGGGAGTGGCCCCTACTAAAGTCCGAACAGTAGTGCGATAACCCAACAATGCAAATGGTAATTTCTCATGCCATTGTCTGGACCCTTCTACCATCTTCCTCAGTATCTTCTTGATGTTCTTGTTGGCTGCTTCAACTGCTCCATTCGCCTTGGGACGATATGGGGTGGAATTACGATGTGCAATCTTAAACTGTTGACATACCTCTTTCATCAAATTGCTGTTAAGATTAGCACCATTATCCGTGATGATCACTTTCGGGACCCCAAATCTACAGATGATATGGGAGTGAACAAAATCCACCACTGCCTTCTTGGTTACCGACTTGAAAGTTTTAGCTTCAACCCACTTAGTAAAATAGTCGATGGTCACCAGGATGAACCTATGACCGTTGGTCGCTGCCGGCTCAATAGGCCCAATGACATCCATGCCCCATGCAACAAATGGCCATGGCGCTGACATTATATGCAATTCTGTCGGCGGAGAATGAATCAAATCTCCGTGTATTTGACATTGATGGCATTTCCGCACGAAACTGATACAATCATTCTCCATAGTGAGCCAATAATACCCTGCTCGCAGAATCTTCTTCGCCAATACATATCCGCTCATATGTGGCCCACAAACTCCAGCATGTACCTCTGTCATAACTGTCGTGGCTTGACTGGCATCTACACATCTCAGCAATCCCAAATCTGGGGTTCTTTTGTATAACACTCCTCCACTGAGGAAGAATCCACTCGATAATCACTGAATGGCTCTTTTTTGATCTTCGGTGGCCTGCTTCGGGTATATCCCCATCCTGAGGTACTCCTTCACGTCATAAAACCATGGCTCGCCATCCACTTCCTCCTCTACCATATTGCAATAAGTATGTTGATCACGAACCTGGATGTACAACGGGTCAACATGAATTTTGTCTGGGTGGTGCAACATCGATGCTAAAGTGGCCAATACATCGGCAACCTCATTGTGGATTCTCGGGATGTGTCTGAACTCCACTGATCGAAATCGCTTGCTCAGATCGTGCAAACATTGTCGATATGGTATGAGTTTCAAATCCCGTGTTTCCCACTCGCCCTGAATCTGATGCACCAGGAGGTCCGAGTCTCCCAAGACCAAAACGTCCTGGACATCCATGTCTGCAGCTAGTTGCAGACCCAAAATGCATGCCTCATACTCATCCATGTTGTTGGTACAATAGAAATGCAGCTGAGCTGTAACAGGATAATGACGTCTTGTTTCAGAAATAAGTACCGCTCCTATTCCAACTCCCTTCGCATTTGCGGCTCTATCAAAGAAAAGCTTCCAACCTGGTTCCTCAGGTAATTCTAACTCATCTATATGCATTACTTCCTCGTCAGGAAAATACGTCCTCAAGGGGTCGTATTCTCCATCCACAGGATTCTCAGCCAAGTGATCGGCCAGCGCTTGGGCTTTCATGGACGTCCTCGTCACATAGATGATATCAAACTCCATGAGTAAAATTGCCATTTTGCTAACCTCCCTATAGGCATAGGCTTCTGGAAAATATACTTTAGTGGATCCAAGCGGGAAATGAGATAAGTAGTATATGAGGACAAATAGTGCTTCAATTTCTGAGCCACCCAAGTTAGGGCGCAATATGTCTTCTCGAGTTGAGTGTACTTGACCTCATATACTGTAAACTTCTTGCTAAGATAATAGATGGCTTGCTCCTTCCTTCCTGTAATATCGTGTTGCCCCAACACGCAGCCAAACGAATTCTCCAGGACCATTAGATAAAGAATTAACGGTCTCCCCGGCTCAGGTGGAACCAACACAGGTGGGTTTGATAAATATCTTTTGATCTGTTCAAATGCCTCCTGACATTCCGCCGTCCATTCTATCGCAGCATATTTCTTCAATAGTCAAAAGATGGGTTCACAAGTTGCTATGAGTTGAGCAATAAATCTGCTGATGTAGTTCAACCTTCCCAACAGAGTCATTACTTCTGTCTTATTCTTCGGCGGTGGCAAATTTTGGATAGATTTGATCTTTGACGGGTCCAGTTCAATACCCACCGACTGACGATGAATCCCAACAGCTTTCCAGATGAAACACCAAAGGCCTATTTAGTCGGTTTGAGCTTAATATCATACCTTTGCAGTCTTTGGAAAAACTTCCTTAGGTCTGCTACATGGTCTTCCTGATGCTTAGACTTTATGATGACATCGTCCATGTACACCTTGATTTCTTTGTGGATCATGTCATGAAACACAGTAGTCATTGCTCTCATGTACGTTGCCCCAACATTCTTCAAACCAAATGGCATCACCCAGTAGCAATAAGTTCCCCACGACGTAATGAAGGCCGTCTTTTCCGCATCTTCTTCATCCATCAGAATCTGAGGATACCCAGCATAGCAATCCACAAAAGATCCAATCTCACGCTCGGCGCAATTGTCAATCAAGATATGGATGTTGGGTAAAGGAAAGTTGTCCTTTGGGCTTGCCCTGTTCAGATTGCGGTAATCGACACACACCCTGATTTTCCCATATTTCTTCGGCACCGACACCTCATTATCCAACCAATCAGGATATCGAGTGACACGAATAACCTTTTCTTGCAGCTGCTTGGTTACTTCTTCTTTAATATTCACACTCATATCCGTCTTGAACTTTCTCAATTTCTGCTTGACAGGAAGGCATACCGGGTCAGTGGGCAATTTATGGACCACTAAATCCGTGCTTAACCCCGGCATGTCATCATATGACCAGGCAAATACATCTTTAAATTCAATAAGTGTTTTGATCAATTCCTCCATGATATTTGGTGCAATGTGGATGCTTATTTTAGTTTCTCTGATATCGCCGACATCCCCTAAATTGATGTCTTCTGTTTCATTTAAGTTGGGCCTGGATTTTTCTTCAAACTGGCTTAACTCCCTATTTATCTCCTCGAAGGCTTCATCCTCATCGTATTCCGATTCATTATCATAATCGACCTCTTGCATGGTTAATTCGGAATCAGATTGATCTTTTAGACTAGGTTGAAGATCCGTTGTGCATGCCATGTCGTTAAGACTAGTATGAAAAGAACTATTCAGAAAAAGAAAAGAAAGAAACAAAAATTAAACATAAAAATAAAATAAGGAATGAAAAAGAAACTTCTCATTTTATTGAATCACGGGATAACAAGGTTTCACAGTTTGTTGAGCAATACTAATAATAAAAGGGAATCCGGATTACAACCCTGGAATAATCTAGAAAACAAAAAGAAAAATCAGAGCCAACTACCAGGACTCCCTCCAAGTAGGAAGAGGAGTGGCTGTCCAATTGTTGACATTGGCCCTAGGCCCAACAAGCTGTATTTCTGCCTTACTGGAACCCTCTCCAGCCTCTATCATGTTGATATCTGCGAACATTGTCTCAAAGCCCTCATTCAAATCTCCATCCGGCCCGATCAAAGGTCCAAGAACTTTCGGGACTGGTAACTTTCTGCACCCTGCTTTGATAAATGATCTGGACAGTCGTGGGACTGGCTTAGGAAGGACCCAGACTCTTTTCTTCATCTTGCGGGCCCGTTTTACGTCCGCTGCGGTAGGCTTGAATCCCAACCCAAAAGTATCCAGGTTCTTGGGCAAAGAAACTGGCTCGACCATTCCCTGCAGATCAATCCCCAAACCTTTTCCTGGTACAAACTCGCTGTTCAACATCTCTGAGGCTATCATGAAGGTTGCAGCTATGATTCTGGGAAGTGGAAGGCCCCCATCCTCAGGAATGTTTTCCACTGATACTGCATCAAAAACCTGATAAACCCATAGGCCCTTGTCATCGTCGGTTTCTATGAAGGGCATAATAGCATCACTGATGGCATGTGTACCATCATCCCCGTGTACCACAATCTCTTGCCTATCCCATTCAAATTTGACCATTTGATATAGCATAGAAGGTACTGCTTTAGCTGCGTGGATCCAGGGTTGTCCCAACAAAAGATTGTACGATACCGCCACATCTATCACTTGAAATTCCATGGTGAACTCGACTGGACCAATGGTTCCAGTACAATATCACCCACTGTGTCAGTACCGCTTCCATCAAAACCTCGGATGCAGACGCTGTTCTTATGGATCCTATCATCAGCAACCTTTAGTTTGTTCAGAGTGACCAATGGACAGATATTTGCACTAGATCCATTATCAATTAGTACTCGAGTGACCACCGAGTCTTCGCATTTTATCGTCAAGTAGAGTGCCCTGTTGTGTTCTGTACCCTCTACCGGTAACTCATCGTTAGAGAATGTTACTCGGTTTACTTCGAAGATCTTGTGCACTATTTTCTCCAAATGGTTCACTGAGAGCTTGTCCGGGACATGGGCCTCGTTCAGAATCTTCATTAAGGCCTGACAATGATCGCTTGAATGGATCAACAAGGATAGCAATGAAATCCGGGCTGGGGTTTTTCTCAACTGCTCTATAATTGAGTAGTCCTGGGCCTTCATCTTATTCAAAAACTCTTCTGCTTCTTCCTCCGTTACTGGCTTTTTTATTGTTACAGGATTGGTCCTTCTCAGTTCCGCGGGAGCAAAACACCTTCCTGAACGGGTTAAGCCCTAGGCCTCGCATATTTCTTCCACAACTTCCTTCCCCTTATGCATCACTGTCATTTGACTATAGCTCCATGGCACTGCTTTCTCACTTGTTATCGGCAACTGCATTATTGGCCTGATAACGACTAGTTCTACGAGGGCCCCCTTCACTACCAACACTGGGGTGCTTGATACTCCCGGCAGTACTACCCCGACTGACTCTATATTCTTCGCAGCAATAGACGAACCTTTCCCCACTACCACAAATGGCTTGTCATCTACCTTTCCCAACTGTACCACTGCCCTTTCACTGGTCGACTTTTCGTTTGGGATGGCCCGAATCATCATTACCGTTTGTGAGGGCTTTTTGGGTTTCCCTCCTTTGTGTACTAGTTCGATCATGTGGGCCTCATGGTGCACCGAAAATGGGTTTTCATTGATGTTGGGTGCCTCTGGTGCCTGAACCTCGATCCTATTTGTGTCAATAAGATCTTGTATGGCAGTCTTCAACTTCCAACACTTCTCGGTATCATGCCTGGGAGCCCCCAAACAATATTCGCAGCTCACTGAGTGGTCCAGATTTCTAGGAAGGGGATTTGGCAATTTGGGTTCGACAGGACTTATCAAGCCTATCTGCCTCAATTTGTGGAACAGAGTAGTATAGGTTTCTCCCAACGGAGTGAATATTCTCGGCCTCTGCATCCTTTCGTTCCTGAAAGCCTGATTTCTACGGAAGCTTGGCCCTGAAGGATTCTTGTATGCCCTTGGTGGTGGATATGTGTTTTGGGGAGGTGGATATGTATATTGGGGAGCCGGCGCATGCCATTGCAGGCGAGCCGGAGACTGGTTGTAAGTTTGGGCGTGATGGACGGAGAAATGTGGCTCTTGTGGCGGATGATAGGGTTGTGGAGGGTTGTATGGAGTGTGTGGATAATTTGGGTAGTGGGATCCGGGTTGGTATCGATGGGAAGGACCTCTTGATCTGGACCAAGTGCCTGCTTCGACTGTTGCGACCTCCTCTCTCTTCTTTTTCCCGAGCGCACCCCCCGTGCCGCTCTGGATAGCCTGAGTTGTGGCCTTGATTGCCGAATAACTCATTATCTTGTTGGACCTGAGTCCCTCTTCAACCATGCCGCCCATTTTTACTACTTCATTAAAATATTTACCAACTGACGTCACCAGGTGACCAAAGTAAGTTGGCTCCAAAGTTTGTAAGAAGTAGTCCACCATTTCACCTTCCCTCATTGGCGGATCGACTCTCGCTGCTTGTTCCCTCCAACGGAATCCGAATTCCCTGAAGCTCTCTCCAGGCTTTTTCTCAAGTTTTAACAGTGTGAGACGGTCCGGGACGATCTCAAGGTTATACTGGAAGTGACCTGCAAATGCTTGTGCCAGATCGTCCCAGGTATACCACCTGCTAGGATCCTGCCTCGTGTACCATTCGAGTGCGGACCCGCTTAAACTTTGACCGAAATAAGCTATCAGGAGCTCATCCTTTCCACCAGCTCCTCTCATCTTACTATAGAAACCTCGTAGATGTGCCATGGGATCACCATGTCCCTCGTATAGATCAAATTTGGGCATCTTAAAACCTGCCGGCAATTGCACATCGGGGAAAGGACACAGATCTTTGTAGGCCACACTAACTTGGCTGCCCAATCCATGCATACTCCTGAAAGATTGCTCCAGGCTTTTCATTTTACGAAGCACTTCATCCTGCTCCAGATTCTTAGCCGGCCTCTCAATTTCTGCCGGGAGTTGGAGGTGAGGGGTGTAAGTGTATGGCTCGGGTGCTTTAAAGGTTAGTTCAGGGGGATAATACTGGTGATCGTGAGCCTGAAACAACGGCTCGCTGGAGGATCTTTGCAGTGTGGCTGGTGGAGGTGCCCCGAAGATAGGGACAGTTGGCGGAGGAGGGTTTTGTTTGGGTGGTGGAGCTTGGGGATTATAGGAAGTTTCCTCTTGATAGTATTGGGCAATGGGGAAGTTCGTTGATGGACCAGTGGGAGGGTGTTCCGGAGTCCGAGCCGGCAAGAGGGTAGGAGTAGGGGGAAGGGTTGGTGATGTTTGTCCCCTAGCTCAGGCTAGGTGCATCACCGCTATCTCCTGTCTCAACCTGTCTACCTCTTCTTTCATTACTTGCATCTCTGTCTTTTCATCCTAAACACTTTTGTCTGAACCAGACATACTTTTCAGAATGGGCCCTTTAGATCTTGTGTGGTAATGGTACTCTTCCAGAACGTTCTAACGAGCTAACTGTTTCGAAACTGGTATTAAACAACAAAACTTGTCAGCGTTAGAGTTTAACACATATTGCAACTTCACGTTGGGGGATGCAATGTTCCTAGTGTCACACCTCCTTTTTGCGCGCCCGCCCCGAAGGGTAAAATGCGCGAGGGAGTTTTTCCAATTTAAGTGACAATATTCGAAATGGGATTATTTATTTAATTCAGAGTCGCCACTTGGGAAAGGTTTGGCTTTTGGTGTCCCAAGTCACCGGTTTATCTTGAATCCCAAATCGAGGAAAATATTCGACTTTTCCAAATGAAGTCTGCGAACCAGAAATTCTAAGTAAGGAATTCTGTTGACCCGAGGGAAGGTGTTAGGCACCCTCGAATCCCGTGGTTCTAGCACGGTCGCTTAAATTGTTATAATGGCTAAATATCTGATTTAAATACATGTTGTGACTTATGTGCTTTTATTAAGTTTAAACCGCTTTTATTATTATCATTTATTTTTATAGAATTGCAACGTCGTGAAAATGCATCTCGAACCACGTCACAATCAATGCACCCGTGGTCGTCGACACATTTTGACTCCGTTGAGATTCGGATTTGGGTCACATCAATGTGCACCCGTGTTTAAGAAGGTTAAATTATTAAAGGTGCGCCTAAAGCAACTAGCGTATTGTTATTTTGGGAAGGCCGTAAAATTCGCTAAACGGCCTGTCCCGAATTCTAAGTATTTTAATATATACATTTAGAGGGCCCCGCAGTTTGTGCATCTCATTTGGCGAGGCTCGTCTCATTTTATGAAACGGGTAAACCCACAATGACTATATCTTTATTATGTTCGTCTCTAAGAAATGGAAGAAAGGAAATACATTTTAATTGAATTGCATGCTTGGCCAACTCTGGATTTTTGTTTAATTATCTGATTAGTTGTTTATGAGGCGGGAATTGTTTCGTGCCTTATTTCATGGGTGAACATGCTGTTATTTTGCTAAAGGAGATTACATACAAGATTAATGAAAATGCTAAACTTACGCTAAATGTTCTTCAAGTTCGAATTTAAACTAACTTATTTGGGCTTGATTAATGGAATCAACTACTTGTCACACCTCCTTTTTCCGCACCCGATGGGGCGCAAGGGAGTTTTTTCCAATTAAAGGACAATCGAAACGGGATTGGTTTAATTATTCCAGAGTCGCCACTTGGGAGATTTAGGGTGTCCCAAGTCACCAATTTTAATCCCGAATCGAGGAAAAGAATGACTCCATATTACAGTCTGCGTACCAGAAATCCGGATAAGGAATTCTGTTAACCCGGGAGAAGGTGTTAGGCATTCCCGAGTTCCGTGGTTCTAGCACGGTCGCTCAACTGTTATATTCGGCTTGATTATCTGATTTTATACAAGTGTGAACTTATGTGCAAAATTTAACTTTTAACCGCTTTTATCATTTACTGTTTTTATCAAGAATTGCAACGTTGTGAAAATGTATCTCGAACCGCGTTACAATCAATGTACCCGTGGTCGTCGACACACTTTGACTCCGTTGAGATTTGGATTTGGGTCACATCAATGTGCACCCGAGTTTAAGGAAATTAAATTATTAAAGGCGCGCCTAAAGCGACTAGCGTATTTATTTTGGGTAGGACCGTGGAATTTTACTAAACGGTCCATCCCGAAGTCTAAATAATTTTTAAAGCAAATATTTACTGAGGGCCCCGCAATTTGTATTTTATTTGGCGAGGCTCATCTCATTCTTATTTTTTAAAAATGAATTTGCAACGTCATGGACACGCATCTCGAACCACGTCACAATCAATGTACCCGTGATTAGAAACACATTTCGACTCCGTTGAGAATTGGATTTGGGTCACATAAATGTGCACCCGAGTTTAAGAAGGTAAAATTTATTAAGGCGCGTCCTAAAGAGTCTAACGTATTGTTATTTTGGGAAGAGGCCGTGAAGGTTCATTAAACGGCCAAATCCAAAGTCTAGTCAATGGTTATGTATTTTATTGAGGGCCCCGGCGGTTTGTGATTTATTTGGCGAGGCTCGTCTCATTTTTATTTTAAAAGGATAAACCTATAGCGACTACATTTTCTATTAAGTTCGTCTCTAAAATAAAAGAAAAATCTCCTAATTATTTACATGCTGAAAAACGCAACTTATTAGTTATTAAGTTACGGCTTATGTGAACGGAAAATTGCGATCGCGTTTGTACAAGGAAAAACTGCTTTCATTCCACATTTTATTATTTGCTAGAACATGAGATAAATACACAATAATATCAAAGCCGATTAACTATTCTTCAAATAATTTAAACTAGCATTATTAGATGAAGAAATCATACATATGCAACCTCATTACTCATTAATTAATCGACTACATTTTTATACGAAGAGAGGAAAATTAATATTCAAACACAGATCCAAACAAAAGAATTCAACAGGAACAGGAGCCTGATTAATATTTCATTTTTCGCTTCAAGCCAAGAGTGTACAAATGTGTACCTGGAAACAGCAGTACAAGAACAAAGAAGTAGGAGTCAGCAACAGTAATAACGCAGCAACAGCAGGTTCCGCAACACCGCAAAACCAGTAACGACCAGTAGAATAACCCAGTGACAGATTGAAAACTCAGCAGTGAAAAAAGTACAATCGCAGTCAAAGCAGAAGAGAGAAAAGACACGAGATGCAGTAGCTTCGGATTTTTGAATAACACTCGAAGAAAAGCAAACAGAAATTATTCGAGTGAAAGTTCAAATTGGATTTCTCTTTTACTCTCACAAACTCTCTCAAGTATCTCTTAATATTCAAGTTCTAAAAACTCTCTTCTTTTTTCTCTCCAAAAAAAATCCTCTCAAGGTTCAAGTTCTCCCCCCTTAATGTCCTCCCAATTAATGTCAAGAATGACTCTATTTATAGCAAGACAAGTCTTCCATTCCCAACCCCAAAATTATTCCCCCAATGGCATGCTTTGGCCCACTATTATTTGTCTTCTTTATTTTAAATTTTGTCACACATGCCTACATTAAATAAATGCCACATTACCAACCCATTACAATATGTCCCCCATGCCTACATTAAACAAGTACAAGATTCCTCCCCATTATGTTTTGTCTTGTCCCCCATTATATTAAACAAGTACATCAAAAACCCCACCCCATTATATTTGTCCCCCATGCTTAACATAAAGAATCAAAATAATGTTCAATTACCAAACTACCCCTCCGACCTTATTGCAATTACAAATCTACCCCCGAATGCAATGCAATTTACCAAATTACCCCTCTGCTCTAAACAATCAATTAATCATAACTTGACCAAAATATGATCAAGATGACCAATTTCTCAACAATCTTCAACAACAATTATATGAACACGATGAACAACACAACTCAAAATCAATGGAATGAATTAACCATATCGGGAACCAATCCTGGTTAATTTAGACCATGAATGTATGAGCAAAAACACAACAATATGCATGATTCAAATTAAATCAATAAATCACAAACAAACATAAACTCACATTAAATCACTGGATTTAAACTTCAAACAAAGATGAACATGAATTAAATCTATTTTTAGCAACAAACATGACGGATTCACATGACTCAAACAACATTAATAATTTCTGGAAAATACATAACAACATGAAACAAATTGAAGAAAATAACCAATTAAATTTCAATTTGAATCTAACAAACATTAAACCAACAAATATTCACTTAAACAACAATACAAACATGAAATAAATATGAAAAACAATTAATTAATCTTTCATTTAAAATCTGAAAAATTAATTTAACAAACAACACATGAACATGAACTAAAAGTTAATTCCAACGATAAACAAAACCAACATTTTCCGATTTTAGATTCGAAAAAAAAACAAAATACGGACAAACATGAAACTCAAAAACTACTAACCGGACTGAAACGAAGAGTGTATGGACTGACTCGACGAACCTCGGCCAAAGTTCGACCACACGACGATGAACGAATTTAAGAAGCGAACCAAGCAGCGCCGAAGCAGTAGCAGCAGTTCGGCGCAGCGGAAGGAGCAGCTGGGGTGCGTTTGGCTTGCTTGTAGACGACGAAGTTCGGCAAGGCAGACGACGCCACTATGGCAGCCATGGATGGAGGTCGAGACTCGAGCCATGAACAACAACTACGAACAAACAGCAACGACGCATCCATGGACGACGAGCTTGGAACAGATGCAGCCCGGCCATGGATTCAACGGCGACGAGTTGCTGCGTCGTTTGGATGGGGAATATGAAGGCAGTAGCAGCTTGCGCGAGCTTGCAGCTGAAAGTAGAAGAAGCAAGGTGGAGGAGGGCAGTGTTGACGACGGGGTTTGGACGATGAAACAACAGCTATGGCTGCCGCTTGACGATGCTGGACGGGTGGTGCTAGAGGCGGAGGGGTCTGTTTGGTGGTGAAGCTGGTGGCGACGGGATAGTGACGACGCAAGGGGGGGAGCTTGTGGTTGACGGGGCTGGGGAATGGCAGCAGCCATGGACGTTGGGGTGTTTGAGTTTGAAGGTTTGGAGAGGAAGAAGATGGAGGGGGCGGGTGAGTTTAGTTTAGGTTTTTTAGGGTTTTTGTTTTGTTTTGTTTTGTTTTTGTTTTGTGTTTTGACAAAATGAAGAGTGGGTCTTGGGTCAATGGGTTAATGGGGCGGACCGGGTCGACCCGTGTGAAGTGGACTGGGTCGTGGGCAATTGTTTGGGCCTGGGGTTGAAAATTAAAGAAGTGGCCCAATCCGATTTTCATTTGTATTTTTGTTATCTTTTCTTCTTTTATTTTCTAAAACTAAATCATAAGAATACTTAAATTATTATTAAGAACTAAATTAAGTTAAAAAAGCGCAAATTAACTACCAATAACAATTAAAGCACAATTAAGTAATAATTAAGCATAAAATTGTTCATTTGGACATTAAATGCTAAAAATGCAAAAGATGCATATTTTTGTAATTTTTTTAATTTTGATAAAACTAATTTAATTACTAACAATTATAGAATTAAATCCTACATGCAAAATGTGACATATTTTTGTATTTTTTATTAATTTAACAAATAAGCAAACACAGACAAATACAAATAATAATCCAAAAATGTCACAAAAATACTCAAAATTGCACACCAAGGAAAATCATTTTATTTTGCATTTTTTGGGAGTAATTCTCATGTAGGGCAAAAATCACGTGCTTACAGCTGCCCCTCTTTGCCCGAAGACACGAAGGGTTTTCGCGCAAAGATAAAGCGAGCGATTTTTGCCCGTCCGAGTACTCCGTGTGAAGCATTTTTGAAAAAGATTTAACCGAACCTTTGCTTCAAAGGTTTCCTACATATCCCTGGCTAAAGGGGAATCAGGTTAATGTAGTTCGGGAAGTTTTGGTAGCTGGGACTACCGTGGGACTGCAATGTTACTGCTGTTGCATGCTGTTATCACTGCTTACCGATCTCCTTATTACACCGTGCTTAAAAATAAAACAAGAAGCTAGGCTAGATTGAAATTTGTTCCTGTTGCCTTGCTTTCTTATCGGCTTGTATTTCATCCGGTGCTTTTCTTCCTTGAATTTTGGAATGATACTGGCTATTTGCTTTTCTGAATACCAGTTTTCATCATTTTGCTCGGTCCGCTGGGGACATGGCTTTCAGACTTGTTATGCTGGGCATGATTTAATGTTCACCAGCTGCTTTTTTCAAGACACCTCTTTCCTTCCTTTTGACTCATGCGCCTGAATTTGTGCTGGGATCTCTTGTTGCAACCTTCTGCTTCCCGGTGCTGGGGATTTTTATTATTTCCTGTAGGGTATTCCTGCTGTAACCCTCTGTTTTATTGTCTTCTGACTTGATCTTCAAATGTATGCCTCTGTTATATGGGCGGGCTCCCAACTTCAATACTTGAAAATTAATGCTGAAACTATTCCTCTGTTATCTGGGCGGGCTCCCAACTTCAACGCTTGAAACGTAAAGACTGAATGTATGCCTCTGTTATTATGGGTGGGCTCCCAACTTCAATGCTTGAAAGTAAAGACTGAATGTATGCCTCTGTTATCTGGGCGGGCTCCCAACTTCAACACTTGAAAGTAAAGACTGAAATGTATGCCTCTGTTATCTGGGCGGGCTCCCAACTTCAACACTTGAAAGTAAAAACTGAATGTATGCCTCTGTTATCTGGGCGGGCTCCCAACTTCAACACTTGAAAAGTAAAGACTGAATGTATTCCTCTGTTATTATGGGCGGGCTCCCAACTTCAACTCTTGAAAATAAAGACTGAAATGTATGCCTCTGTTATCTGGGCGGGCTCCCAACTTCAACTCTGGAAATATAAAGACTGAAATGTATGCCTCTGTTATCTGGGCGGGCTCCCAACTTCAACTCTGGAAATATAAAGACTGAATGTATTCCTCTGTTATTATGGGCGGGCTCCCAACTTCAACTCTTGAAAATAAAGACTGAATGTATTCCTCTGTTATTATGGGCGGGCTCCCAACTTCAACGCTTGAAAAGTAAAGACTGAATGTATTCCTCTGTTATTATGGGCGGGCTCCCAACTTCAACTCTTGAAAATAAAGACTGAAATGTATGCCTCTGTTATCTGGGCGGGCTCCCAACTTCAACTCTGGAAATATAAAGACTGAATGTATTCCTCTGTTATTATGGGCGGGCTCCCAATTTCAACAACAACTTAGGATTGGGTAAAACTAAACTTAGGAGGAAATGCGTCTCCTATGGGTAAAACTAGACTTAGGAGGAAATGCCTCTCCTATGGTTACAAACATAAACTTAGGAGGAAATGTGTCTCCTATTGGTAAAAGTAAACTTGGGAGGAAATGCGTCTCCTATGGGTAAAACTTGGGAAGTGCGTTTCCTATTGGCAAAACTAGACCTAGGAAGTGTGTCTCCTATTGGTAAAGGCATGGAATGTATTCCCTTGTTATACAGGTGGGCGCCTGATGGTAAAGACATAAGATGTATTCCCTTGTTATACAGGTGGGTGCCTGAAATATGAAATGCACAGACAAAAAGTATTCCTCTCGTTATTCAGGTGGGCGCCTGTCTTTTTGAGAAAATTTTCGCGATGAGAAAATTTTCTGCCCCGGTTTGATGATCTTCTTTATAGCATGTTCTTCCGCCATCTGTAACATTTCTTTTCCCTGCTTCAAATCAAAGAAAGATTTTGTTAGTTTTAAAAGAAAAAAACATGGTTGCTTTCCGTTTTTTTTCTTTTTTTTTTCTTTTTTTTTCCTTTTTTTTTCTCTTTTTTTTCGGCGTTCCATTACACTATCAGAACTTGCTGGGGATTGGGATGAAGTTTCCCTCTCTTTTATTATTATCTTTTTATTCTTTTTTTATTATTATTTATTTATTTATTATTATTATTATTATTATTAGCTTCCTCCTTTGAAGTCTAACCGCTGAGGATACCGACTTTCCAACCTTGTGTTGGACCCCTCGCAACTGCTAGGGATAACACTGTTGAGGAATTATTTACTTACCTGTTGGGGTAAAATGTTATCAGCTGGGGGTACCTGACTTCCAGAAAATTTTCAAAATGGAAGGAAAATTTTCTGCCCCAGTTTGATAATATCCCTTGTGGCATGCGTTTCTGCCTCAATGCCATTTCCCTTACCTGTTTCAAATCAAACAAAATTGTTAGTTTAAAACATGGTGGTTGGTTGTGATACTCCTGCTGGGATGGTTTTCCCTTTCTCCCTCCTTGCTTTGTATTCCACAACTTGTTGGGATGATATTATGTGCTGGGGATAATCCCTTCCTGCTGGGGGATATCCCTCTTCTTTTGTGGCATAGCTTGGAAACTGGCATTTTCCCCGACCTTTCAGTCTAGTATGGATTTCTCCAAATCATGCTCGCTGCTCTCCTTGCTCTGTTCATGGGCCTTGGCCTTTGAGGTTTATAACCTTGGTTTTGGCAAGGATATCTCTCTTGACGCTCGTCAATCCTTCTGTCAATTCCCTTTGCTGGGGATATCTTTTTGACACTGGCCTCGCGCTTGTTCCTTGCTGACTATACCATTTGGATATACTAGTCAGATCTCATCTTGGAAAGATGATGGCATATTTTGAAGTCATTTCATACTTGTTCTGACCGGACAGACTCTATTGGGGAAATTTTTTATGAAAGGAGAAAGATAACAGAAACAAAATAAAAGACAAAGGAAACGATGACTCTTTTACAAAAGAAACTATAAATAAAACCCTATCAAATGCAGATACTGACTCTAATGGCCATGACATGCGTATGTGGCCTATCCTCTGCCGTCAATCATCTTTTAAGATCTTCCATTGGCGATTCCCCCTCTGATTCTCAATCTTATTCGACTTGTAGTGCCCGAAGGGTTTTCACTATCAAGTCTCTCTCATTTTGGTTTTCTCTCAGCTTTCATCGCCTTATGGTGCCTGTGAAGGTTTTCACCGATAAGACTCTCTCATTTGTATCACTTTCCAGCTGGGGATTTGGAGTGTCGCCGGTACGACTCTTTCTGCTGGAGATTAGAGTCCTTTCTGCTGTGGAACAGAATGTTATGTTCGCCGGTAAGACTCTTCATTTGTCTGACTTGGCATCTTTTGAAGACTGATCGGAAGGTCTTTCTTTGGACCGTAACGTGGGTTTTGGATAGGGCTAGAAAAATGGTATTAAAGGCTCAAAAATGCATTAATTTTGGGTTATTAATTACAACCTTCGGAATTAGATTTATTTACAACAAACGCAACTTTTGCCCCAGCTTCTTGCTTGGGGATATCTTAATTGTTTTTTTTTCATTTTTCAAAACTATGACCGAGCCGTGAAGCGCCTACGTATCCTCTTTGAGGAATCAGGTCAAACGTAGTTCCCAATTCCTCTTTTTCATCTGACTTTCTCTTTTTTGCTTTTTGTTATCATTTTTCTTTTCTCTTTTTCTTTTCTCATTTTCTATTGTCGTTTTTTTTCTCTCTTTTTCTTTCATTCTTCTTTTCCCATTTTGTTGTTTTCTTTTCTTTCTTTTCTCTTACCCACCATGCTTGCGAATTTTATTCGTTGCTACTAATTCCGAACGAGGGGTACGAAAGAAAATAAATAAGGCTCCAAAGGGGTTAACGAAGGATAAAGTGTTTGGATAGTAGAACAAAATGCCTTCGTCATTCCAGTCTTCAACACATGCCAAGTGCAAACAACACAATTAAACAATAGATTTATAGTCTTTTCCGATGGTGCCGGACTTGACAATTATATTTAACCTCTGTTTGTTCATTTGTCACTTCTAAGACACCGTTGGGCGCCACTCTCATTCTCATTATTGTGAACGACCCTCATGCCAATTTAGGCGAATCTTTCTTTAATGGATTTCTTTGCGTTTAACTTGCCCCAGTTCCACATGACTCGAGCTCTGTATGATCTCAACCGTTCTTATTTTCCTTTAACTATTCTGATCACCTCTCCAGGGTTTGGATTAACTTTTAAGATTAGGCCCAAACTGGGTGCGCATGTTATGTCCCTAGAATCGGCATCGAACAAAAGATGGTAAAAGGACTAAACAAAAAGATGACTGGAAATAATAAAAGACCGGACTTGGTATTAGACTACCGGTGAAATGGTTTAAATAACAAAACAAACAAAACAATCCAGAACAAAATCCTAAAAACCAACTGGACAAGACATCATCCGACTCATCACCCTAATAATCCGAACAACAGAAATGACAACAAAATGAGCCACCACCAGCTTCTCTCTTGCTGACCCAGGAACAAAACGTCCTCCCACTTTATCAGAATTGGCATTTTAGCCACTGAGCTTTGCATCAATACTGCCGAGACCATTACCAGCTTCAACCTCATCAACCTCCGTCGGAGAATTCTCGAGGAGGTTCGAGTGCCCCATGTCACTGTTATTAATTGCAACCCGCCCTTCTCGGATCATTTTCTCTACTTCCTTTCTCCAGCTATGACAGCTCTCAATGTTGTGCCCTATGACATTGGAGTGGTAGGCGCATCGTGCTGCCGGATCAAAGCTCCTTGCAAGCGGATTTATAGTACATGCGGGGAGTGGCTCAATCGAACCAGCATGCCTTAGCCTTTCAAACAGACTGGCATAAGATAACCCGATGGGGGCGAGAGCATTTCCTCGTTTCAGCAACCTCTTCATTCTTGCATGTTGACAGGGCCGGAAACCTGATCCAGGTGGCTTTTGGTAGGCTTGTGTAGGTGGGTAGGCATTTTGTGGAGCCGGGTGCCTGGAAAGTGAAGTATGGCGGGGAAAGAAGTGGTGTTGGGGAGCGGAGAAGCATTGGGGAGCGATGGAGCTACTCGGGTAGCTGGGAAGGCTGCCATAAGTGGGTTGGGATGGAGAGTATGGGGGATCTTCCATTATGGTGTTGGGTGCTTGGGAATTGACCGAGTTCAAGAGACTTGGCGGTGGAGGGGGTGGTGCTTTTCCTGTTATCCATGCCTGATACATGTCTGCCACATGCTGTCTCAGCATTTTCACTTCTTCTACCAACCCGTTGTTCAGTTCGACCAATTGTTGTCGGTCATCAGTACTGACCCACTCGGTTCTGCGGTTCTGAGCCATTGTCCTTTGATTTTGCTTTGCAAGGAGGAGTTACCACAACCAACCACTCTCTTTATATGGACACATCAAAGGGAAGTCATCACGTTAGTGTTAGGGCATTGGACAGACAATCATATATCAGAGATACAATGTACCTAAGCAGTTAGACAATTGTGCCCCCTAAAAATCTTCCACACTCTCTTTTATTTATTTATTATTATATATTTTTTTTATTTTTTATTTTTTATTTTGTTTATTTTATTATTTTTTCATTTTAGTGGTGGTCGAATCTTATGGAGATTGCCTACGTATCATGTCCCCGCATGAATCAGACCTTGCGTAGTTCGGACCAATAAAATAAACAATAATGAACATTTTTCTTTTCACTTTCCTATTAAAACAAACTGGGTTTCAAAGGTTTAAAGATGACCTACAAACTTGAAAATCAAATAACCCATATACTTTAATCAAGAGATTTATAAACTCAAAAACAAAAGGCTAACTCCCTTTCTCTGTTCGACAAATGCAACCAAATGGTTATTTTTGCAAATGTGGCCCCTCCAAATTCCACATGAATTCGAGAGGATTATTTTATGACACTTTTACAAACTTGTCCGTTCTTTTACGAAAATAACCTTTCGACAACTGAAAGATACTCTAAGGCTATTTTGGCAAGAACGGTTTAAGACGCGGCCGAAGCTGGGTCGGCTTATTTTGACCAAAAATCCGAACGGTATTCACCTAACTGCTGACTCTTTGTTTTTTTTTTCAAATTACAATGAAAACGTGGAGTTGCAAACACGGCCCTTCAGCGCCTCGGGGACGAAGATTTTTAAGGCTGTGCGGGTCAACTGGACTAAACTCCTAAACATGACCCAAAAGGTGGCTGTTTATGCAAAGTTAGCCTTCCGGCGTCCCTTTCGGAAACATTAGGCTATTTATGACAAAACAGCATCACCTGACTTATTTATGACTCTTTTTATCGATTTTCAAATTAGAAAACTCAATACTGCAAACATGGCCTTTCAACGTCTCGGGGACGAAGATTTTTAAGGCTGTGTGGGTCAACTGGACCAAATCTTAAATAGGACCGAAAGGTGGCTGTTTATGCAAAGTCAGCCTTCCGGCGCCCCTCTCGGGAACATTCGGCTATGTCTTTATAAAACAACGTCACCCGACTTCTTTATGACAAAATTAAAATTTGACATATTATTCTTTTATTATTATTTTTTTTTGTTTTTGGCTATTTTAGCAAAGGTGGGGTTGGACCCGATGAGGGTTGCCTACGTATCTCACATCCGGTGAGAATCAAACCCGCGTAGTTCGGGCAAATAAACTGTTTTTGAGAGGATCCTTTTCCATTTTCTATATTTTTTTTTTTTTTTAATTATTATTTTCACAACAATCAAATAGACTATTATTCTATTATTTTTCATTTATAACAATCAAACGAATTAACGAAAAACATAAAACATTCCTTCTTTTTGAGAAGGTGGGGGTTGGACCCGATGAGGGTTGCCTACGTATCTCACATCCGGTGAGAATCAAACCCGCGTAGTTCGGTCAAACAAACTGCTTTAAAAGAAGAAAGGAAGCATTTTTTTTTGATTGATTTTCTTTTTAAAAGAAGCACTTCTAATATATATTTTTTGAATTTTCATTTGCTCTTTTTTTTTTCTTTATTCTAAAGAAGAAGAAGAAAATATTTTTCGGAATTTTGCTTTTAATAAAAGAAATGCTTCTCAAAATATTTTTTTTTGAATTTTGAATTTTCTTTTCAATTTTGAAAAAAGAATCAAAATATTTTCGGATTTGTTTTTTTTTATTTTTTATTTTTTTTTTAAAACAATTAGAAAGACTTCCTAAAGAAGTCAATAACGGAGAAAATATTTTTGGATTATTTTAATTTTGTAATTTTCATAAACAAATAAATAACACAAATTTTAAAAACAAGACTCTTTTTTTTTTCATTTTCATTTAATGGCAAAACAAACTATTTTCTTTAATATTTTTTTTAAAAAACAGACAGAACAATGGTGATTTTTTTTTATTTTTCCTTTGCTTTTAATATAACAAACTAACAAGACATTTTTTCATTTTTAAAATTTCGGCAGAGTTTCGACTCTACTCGGACTTCTATGCTGTTATTTTCTCCTTTTTTCACGATTTTCTTATATGTGGAAAATGATGACAACATACAAAATCTTTTTTGAATTTTCATGCTTTGTTTTTTATTTGTATTTTTATTTTTTATATTTATTATTTCTTTTAAAAAAAATGTGGCATGGGAGACATAATGATTTCCAAGACTTCTTGGATTCCGCAAATGCTCCCCATGCGCTTTTCCCAACATATGAAGCGTGGGGGACATATGGGAATTCCAAGACTTCTTGGATTCCACAAATGTTCCCCATGTGCTTTCCCAAAAAGCAAGCGTGGGGGACATAGGGAATTCCAAGGCTTCTTGGATTCCACAAATGTTCCCCATGCTTCGATTAAAATAACATCATGCTGGAAATGACCAAATGACACATACGCCCTTGACTAAATATAACATGTAGCACATAGGATGCCGAAAGATTGTCTATTATTTTCAGGTTGCTTGTCCTAGACGGACCCAACCCCTATGTTGAGTCCCCTAAGTCAAATGCACATGATGCAAATAAACGTTCCTACTAGGGATCCGGCATGTGGCTTTGTTATACTAGGTTCAAAAACCTGGGTCGGTGTTCTAGACAGTGTACCCGAGCGGACAACTCGAGCTGAGGAAGGAGCTCCTTTCCGGGAACCAAAAGGCCAGCCGGCTTAGAAACTTTCCGAGCCTCTTTTATTCAGGGTATGACACTAACAGAATAGGGAGTCTCAACCAGTAAGCACATCCCCGGAGGTAAGAAGAGAAAGGTTTCGGCACAATTTATATACAGTTCAAATAATATCAAAGCGGTAAAAGCAGCATTTAGCACATTAGGCTCAAAACATGTAATAATCAGATAATAAATAAAGCCAAATAATAACAATTATTCTAAGCTCGAATTCTTAACCCTGAACCAGTGGTTCTGGGTGCCAATTCCCCAGCAGAGTCGCCAGAGCTGTCACACCTCCTTTTTCCGCACCCGATGGGGCGCAAGGGAGTTTTTTCCAATTAAAGGACAATCGAAACGGGATTGGTTTAATTATTTCAGAGTCGCCACTTGGGAGATTTAGGGTGTCCCAAGTCACCAATTTTAATCCCGAATCGAGGAAAAGAATGACTCCATATTACAGTCTGCGTACCAGAAATCCGGATAAGGAATTCTGTTAACCCGGGAGAAGGTGTTAGGCATTCCCGAGTTCCGTGGTTCTAGCACGGTCGCTCAACTGTTATATTCGGCTTGATTATCTGATTTTATACAAGTGTGAACTTATGTGCAAAATTTAACTTTTAACCGCTTTTATCATTTACTGTTTTTATCAAGAATTGCAACGTTGTGAAAATGTATCTCGAACCGCGTTACAATCAATGTACCCGTGGTCGTCGACACACTTTGACTCCGTTGAGATTTGGATTTGGGTCACATCAATGTGCACCCGAGTTTAAGGAAATTAAATTATTAAAGGCGCGCCTAAAGCGACTAGCGTATTTATTTTGGGTAGGACCGTGGAATTTTACTAAACGGTCCATCCCGAAGTCTAAATAATTTTTAAAGCAAATATTTACTGAGGGCCCCGCAATTTGTATTTTATTTGGCGAGGCTCATCTCATTCTTATTTTTTAAAAATGAATTTGCAACGTCATGGACACGCATCTCGAACCACGTCACAATCAATGTACCCGTGATTAGAAACACATTTCGACTCCGTTGAGAATTGGATTTGGGTCACATAAATGTGCACCCGAGTTTAAGAAGGTAAAATTTATTAAGGCGCGTCCTAAAGAGTCTAACGTATTGTTATTTTGGGAAGAGGCCGTGAAGGTTCATTAAACGGCCAAATCCAAAGTCTAGTCAATGGTTATGTATTTTATTGAGGGCCCCGGCGGTTTGTGATTTATTTGGCGAGGCTCGTCTCATTTTTATTTTAAAAGGATAAACCTATAGCGACTACATTTTCTATTAAGTTCGTCTCTAAAATAAAAGAAAAATCTCCTAATTATTTACATGCTGAAAAACGCAACTTATTAGTTATTAAGTTACGGCTTATGTGAACGGAAAATTGCGATCGCGTTTGTACAAGGAAAAACTGCTTTCATTCCACATTTTATTATTTGCTAGAACATGAGATAAATACACAATAATATCAAAGCCGATTAACTATTCTTCAAATAATTTAAACTAGCATTATTAGATGAAGAAATCATACATATGCAACCTCATTACTCATTAATTAATCGACTACATTTTTATACGAAGAGAGGAAAATTAATATTCAAACACAGATCCAAACAAAAGAATTCAACAGGAACAGGAGCCTGATTAATATTTCATTTTTCGCTTCAAGCCAAGAGTGTACAAATGTGTACCTGGAAACAGCAGTACAAGAACAAAGAAGTAGGAGTCAGCAACAGTAATAACGCAGCAACAGCAGGTTCCGCAACACCGCAAAACCAGTAACGACCAGTAGAATAACCCAGTGACAGATTGAAAACTCAGCAGTGAAAAAAGTACAATCGCAGTCAAAGCAGAAGAGAGAAAAGACACGAGATGCAGTAGCTTCGGATTTTTGAATAACACTCGAAGAAAAGCAAACAGAAATTATTCGAGTGAAAGTTCAAATTGGATTTCTCTTTTACTCTCACAAACTCTCTCAAGTATCTCTTAATATTCAAGTTCTAAAAACTCTCTTCTTTTTTCTCTCCAAAAAAAATCCTCTCAAGGTTCAAGTTCTCCCCCCTTAATGTCCTCCCAATTAATGTCAAGAATGACTCTATTTATAGCAAGACAAGTCTTCCATTCCCAACCCCAAAATTATTCCCCCAATGGCATGCTTTGGCCCACTATTATTTGTCTTCTTTATTTTAAATTTTGTCACACATGCCTACATTAAATAAATGCCACATTACCAACCCATTACAATATGTCCCCCATGCCTACATTAAACAAGTACAAGATTCCTCCCCATTATGTTTTGTCTTGTCCCCCATTATATTAAACAAGTACATCAAAAACCCCACCCCATTATATTTGTCCCCCATGCTTAACATAAAGAATCAAAATAATGTTCAATTACCAAACTACCCCTCCGACCTTATTGCAATTACAAATCTACCCCCGAATGCAATGCAATTTACCAAATTACCCCTCTGCTCTAAACAATCAATTAATCATAACTTGACCAAAATATGATCAA
Organism: Nicotiana sylvestris; assembly: GCF_000393655.2. NCBI lineage: Eukaryota > Viridiplantae > Streptophyta > Magnoliopsida > Solanales > Solanaceae > Nicotiana > Nicotiana sylvestris. Next base: position 148,328,023 of record NC_091060.1, read on the forward strand.
GATGACCAATTTCTCAACAATCTTCAACAACAATTATATGAACACGATGAACAACACAACTCAAAATCAATGGAATGAATTAACCATATCGGGAACCAATCCTGGTTAATTTAGACCATGAATGTATGAGCAAAAACACAACAATATGCATGATTCAAATTAAATCAATAAATCACAAACAAACATAAACTCACATTAAATCACTGGATTTAAACTTCAAACAAAGATGAACATGAATTAAATCTATTTTTAGCAACAAACATGACGGATTCACATGACTCAAACAACATTAATAATTTCTGGAAAATACATAACAACATGAAACAAATTGAAGAAAATAACCAATTAAATTTCAATTTGAATCTAACAAACATTAAACCAACAAATATTCACTTAAACAACAATACAAACATGAAATAAATATGAAAAACAATTAATTAATCTTTCATTTAAAATCTGAAAAATTAATTTAACAAACAACACATGAACATGAACTAAAAGTTAATTCCAACGATAAACAAAACCAACATTTTCCGATTTTAGATTCGAAAAAAAAAACAAAATACGGACAAACATGAAACTCAAAAACTACTAACCGGACTGAAACGAAGAGTGTATGGACTGACTCGACGAACCTCGGCCAAAGTTCGACCACACGACGATGAACGAATTTAAGAAGCGAACCAAGCAGCGCCGAAGCAGTAGCAGCAGTTCGGCGCAGCGGAAGGAGCAGCTGGGGTGCGTTTGGCTTGCTTGTAGACGACGAAGTTCGGCAAGGCAGACGACGCCACTATGGCAGCCATGGATGGAGGTCGAGACTCGAGCCATGAACAACAACTACGAACAAACAGCAACGACGCATCCATGGACGACGAGCTTGGAACAGATGCAGCCCGGCCATGGATTCAACGGCGACGAGTTGCTGCGTCGTTTGGATGGGGAATATGAAGGCAGTAGCAGCTTGCGCGAGCTTGCAGCTGAAAGTAGAAGAAGCAAGGTGGAGGAGGGCAGTGTTGACGACGGGGTTTGGACGATGAAACAACAGCTATGGCTGCCGCTTGACGATGCTGGACGGGTGGTGCTAGAGGCGGAGGGGTCTGTTTGGTGGTGAAGCTGGTGGCGACGGGATAGTGACGACGCAAGGGGGAGAGCTTGTGGTTGACGGGGCTGGGGAATGGCAGCAGCCATGGACGTTGGGGTGTTTGAGTTTGAAGGTTTGGAGAGGAAGAAGATGGAGGGGGCGGGTGAGTTTAGTTTAGGTTTTTTAGGGTTTTTGTTTTGTTTTGTTTTGTTTTTGTTTTGTGTTTTGACAAAATGAAGAGTGGGTCTTGGGTCAATGGGTTAATGGGGCGGACCGGGTCGACCCGTGTGAAGTGGACTGGGTCGTGGGCAATTGTTTGGGCCTGGGGTTGAAAATTAAAGAAGTGGCCCAATCCGATTTTCATTTGTATTTTTGTTATCTTTTCTTCTTTTATTTTCTAAAACTAAATCATAAGAATACTTAAATTATTATTAAGAACTAAATTAAGTTAAAAAAGCGCAAATTAACTACCAATAACAATTAAAGCACAATTAAGTAATAATTAAGCATAAAATTGTTCATTTGGACATTAAATGCTAAAAATGCAAAAGATGCATATTTTTGTAATTTTTTTAATTTTGATAAAACTAATTTAATTACTAACAATTATAGAATTAAATCCTACATGCAAAATGTGACATATTTTTGTATTTTTTATTAATTTAACAAATAAGCAAACACAGACAAATACAAATAATAATCCAAAAATGTCACAAAAATACTCAAAATTGCACACCAAGGAAAATCATTTTATTTTGCATTTTTTGGGAGTAATTCTCATGTAGGGCAAAAATCACGTGCTTACACTACTTATTGCATTTTGTCGCCCAAATTAGAAGCAACCTGATTGGCATGTTTGAAACAAGAATAGAGATGAGATTTAGCTATTGATATAATAAACACCTATGCATTCCATATCATACAAATGTCTAACTAACCAAGATCATAATATTTAAACAAAACTAAGTTTCAACTAAGTACAAGCTTACCAATGTATTTTCCTGTTGAGCTACTAAAGAATTACACAATTCTAACAAAATTTTATAAAGCCGTAAGTACAGCAACAGCTGATTAAAACTCCTTCGCATCTTTCATTTCATGCTTTTACTGTTACATCAGTGTGAAATTCAAAATGTGTACCTGGAAATTGGACAATAAGAAGGAAAAGAGGAGTGATTAGTGCAGCAGTAGTGATAAACAACAAATAGCACCAGCAACACAGCAGTTTCAGCAACCAGATGCACCGGGAACACACTCAAACGAAGCCCGAAATGACTTGTGAAACCCAAACAGCAACAAACAGCATGTAAAAGACTCAAATGGACTTGAACTCAAACCAAAGTTGGACCAGTAGATTGCATAGGAAGTTCCAACAAGTTGAAGTCAGACCAGAAGATCAATATCAGCTACTAGGGCTTTGAACTGAACCAAAGCTCAATGGAATGATATTTTATCTGCCCCTTTTTAGTCAGCTATTTTCAAAACCTCTTTTCACTCTCAAAAAAATGCCCCCTCCCCTCTGTTCTCTCTGTGATTTTATGTTGCTCAGCAATTCCCCCAAAAGATGGTTTTTAGGGCTGTTTTTTATGGCTCCCCTCTCCTTCTCTCAGGGGTGCCCCCCCTCTTTTATATATCCCCCACAGCCCCCCTCCCAGCCCTTAGGGCACTTAGTCAATTGAAAACTAATTCTTCCATGTTATTCCCTCTGTTTTTCCCACTCAAAACTCAAAAGAAATGTCCTCCCCATCAGATTCCCTGACATCCCTCTTTTCATTGAAAAAAATGGTTTTCCTGTTATTAAATTAAGCAAGTATGGGCAGCAGGGACATACCCTGACAGCACATGCTGTCAAATTCTCCCTAATTTATTAAAGAATTACCAATTGCCGTGCTTTCTGATTTCCTAAATCTAAAGTGAATAAACAGGCTGGTAATTCTCATCTTATGTGCACAAATATGGTCAGCAATTCAATATCAATCCAAACTCAACTTTGGTTCAGTTTGAAACTAGTATGAATTCATATGCACATATATTCAGCAGAATCAAGCTAACAGGAAACTCAGAATCAGGGAATGTCAACAAAACTGGCACCCAAACAGTTTGAAGGGCACAAATAAACTACAAACAATTAATCGACGAAACTTAATTAATCGACTACGTAGTATATATAACATACGACTGACAACAAACAGTCAGAACCAAACAGGAAAACATGTGATTTTAGGGGTTAAAAGGAAACTTAATTAATCGACGAAACTTATCGAATCGATTACACAGTCCACTATATACTTGAACAAAGAACAAGAAGGTCTACTGGAGCAGAAGAATGATAACGAATGGAACTTGAACTATCACTAAGCCAATCAAATAACTACAACGAAAAAATAGAAACAGAAAGGGAAAAAAAAGGAAATACCTCAGAAAATCGGAAACTAGACAGACTTCACTTGAACCACTAACTCGAGCCTTTTTGAGGTGCAAACGGACTTTAATCGAGTGTGCTCGATTGAGAACACTCGACTAAAATCGACTGACACTCCAATTTCCCCTCTTCTGGACAAATTCAAATTTGGTCTCTTTTCAGGGCTTCTGGTTCGATTCGGAACTCGAATGGTCCTAGCATGATTCGAGTCAGGTTAACGGTGTTTTAGAGGTGAGGGAGGTCAGGGGGATAGTTGGTCTGATTTTGGGGTGGTTTGGGTATGGCGCCGCCATTAGAGGATTTTGTGGCGGCGCTAGGGTTCTTAGTTTCGATTTGATATTCGAGAGACCCTAGGTTGATTCGAAGAAAACCGATGGTGGTTTGGGTACGGTGGCGGTCTAGGGGTCAATGGGTGTAGCTTTGGGGGTCATTGGATGAACTAGGGTTTCCTGACGATCTTCGATTTAAGATTCGAAGAATCCTGTGGTAATTCGAGGTTAGCTACTAGGATGGTTGGAACGGGGAGGTTGAGAGGATTCAAGGGTGAAAAAATGGAGGGGTTTGGCCACCATCCTCCGCCGTGGGCGATTTTCGGCGGGGCGGAGGGCGGTGGCTCGAGGTCTGGTCTCTGAAAGCTCGAGGAAGAAGAGAGGAGGCGGGGTCTGGCTTGGGGGTGCGGGGTGAGAGATGAGGGGTTATATACGGGGGTGTGTTTTGATCCTGGCCATTGGATCAGTCAAGATCAACGGCCAAGATCCAAGAGCTAATCAAACGGTGTCGTTTGGTTTAGTGTTGGGGTCGGGGTTGGTCCGGGTAACGGGCCGGGTATGGGGTTATGGGTGAGTGATCTAGACCGTCAATCCAGTAAGATCAACGATCCAAATTGAGGGTGACAAAACGACGTCGTTTGGACGGTCGTGTGGCCAGCCTAATTGGACCGGGTAAAAGGGGTATTCAGACTGGGTTGTAAGGGGTTATTTTGGTTTGGGCCCTGGCCTTATTTAATTCAAACTGGCCCAATCCGACTTTTTTTTTTAAAACCCCCTTTCTTTCTTCCTTTAATTTCTAATTTAAATAAAATTCCTAACTAAATTGTAAAATCAAAATAAAACCATACAAATATTAATTAATACTCAAACAACAATTATCACTCACATTAAATATTTAATTAAAATAAAATCACTTAATGACAACAAATAGAATAAAAGACGCATATTTTTATGATTTTTCCTTTTAAAACCAAATTATAGTTTGATTAATTCCTAATAGTAAAATGACATCCTAAACTCACATGCGACATATTTTTTTGTATTTTGTTCGACAAAACTAAACAATCATAAACAAAACTATAAATAACTGCCAAAAGCGCTACGTAAAATCCAAAATTGTACAATAAAACTATTTTGTTTTATTTTTGATTTCTTTTTGGAGTAATTGTCGCGTAAACAAAAACCACGTGCTCATACCTAGCAGTTTAACCGTTTCTAACATGTTTTTGCTTTGACCGCATGCGTCATTCCGGCTTACTTTGTTTGTGCCTCGTTTAAGCGTTCCTGAAGCTTTCTTTATTTCTCTTTTATTTTTCTTTTTTTTTCTTTCTTTTATTCACTTTGCCTTTTCCTCTTTTCTTTTTTCTTTTTAGTGGTGGTCGAATCTTATGTGGATTGCCTACATATCATGTCCCCGCATAAATCAGACCAGGCATAGTTCTGGCACATAACTGTGAAAACAAATTTTGGGAATCTTCCATTTTCTTTACTGAAACATTATAATACAAACTAAACATTTTTGGAAAGAACAAACCTAAGGTAAAACCAAATAATAAAAAAAAGTACTAACATGTTTTGATGAAAAGAGAATATATAGACAGACAACAGACTCTAAAACAAAACACTGACTTGAACTATAAATACATTAAGGCTCCAAAAGTTGGTGCCCGCGAGGCATCGTTCGGCCTTGCCGCGGGATTAGGCACGAGATCCCTTTCAAGTTGATCCAGCTCGTACATTGTCCGCTTGACAAAAATCATTACTGCTGACATGAAAGTAGTGCGGGTCATTTCTTCACACTCTCGACATCTCCTGGTGATAGCACGAGCAATAGTCAGAATCTTGTTTCTGGTTTGATATTTCTCTAGGTGTAGGCATTCTATCTGATCCCTTCTAACCTTCAAAACCCGAGAATCATCCAGATGTTGTTTCCGTAACTGCTGTATTTTGCCTTCCATTGAGGCCATCAGATTACAGCAATGTTTACTCTCGGTTTCAAAAGCCTTGGCTTGTTTAGCCGCCTTGCTCTCTAGGGTGGCTACCTTCCTTTTTAGGCCGACAATGGTTTTTTCATAATCTTTCCTTGCCTGTTGTAGGTATTGTGTGCGCTCTTTCGTTCTCTTTGCCCATTGTACCTGGAGTTATGCTACGGTACCCTCAGATTTCTTCAAATCATCCCGGCACTCTCTGATTTCCTTTTTTAGTCTGTAAATCAATCTTTCATCCGACCGAATCCTTTGCTGATTGTCAGCACTTATCCTCATTTGTCGGATCTGAGCCTTGAGAGCCTCATTTGCTTGGGCTAACCTGTTCTTCTCTCCCTCAACGACAGTAATTTGCACCTTGTTCTCAAATTTCAGATCCTTGATCTGTTGTTTCAGCTTGCCTACCTCGGCACGGTATTTGCGCTCTTTGGCCAACCAGTCCCACGGTTCTTGTGACGCCTCAACGAACTCTTGAATGTGAGTTTTTTTGGTTGGCCTTTCGTGCTCAAGTTCCCTCGTGTACCAAGTAAGGTATCCTGGCGCCACTTCGCCTTTGGCCTGATCCTGCACGCAAGTATCTGCTTTTAAATATTGGCATTCACTCCAGATCTGACGAACTCTTGCTTCAGGGAATTGTTCGTCAGGGCTAATCTCGATTACTTGAGCACTAAGATCTTCTTCCTAAGGCACTGTTTGGCACCTCCCGAGTTGTCTCAAGACCCGATATGGCACATAAGGCTGAATGCTTTTGAGCCCCATCAATAGAAAATGGGCCCTAGCTGCCGGCATATGGATGACCTCATCCACGGGCAACCATTCTAGTGTCCACTGTATTTGGCTGGCAGTGAGGGTCCGAAAGAATAATGTCCATGCTGTGACTCCCTCAGGTAGACTAGCCCTTTAGATTCTTGTGTAGATCTCTTCTATACAAGTTTTCTTTGAGGAACCATAACTCAAGAGCTGGGAACGGTGGCAGAGATGCTCAGTCATCCATATTTGTAGCAACAAGTTACACCCCTCGAAGAAACTCCCTCTGGCTTTGCAGGCCGTGAGAGCTTTGAAGATATCAGATACTATCATAGGCGCAAGCGTGCTTTTGTCTTGAATGAGCAAAGTACTGACAACCCCGACTGTTTTCAGATCAATGTTTCCATCTTCCCGTGGGAATACCAAAAGGCCCAAAAAGGTTACCATAAAAGCCACTTGTCTATGCTCGTCCCACTTCTGACGGTTACCCTTGCTTCATAACTTGTTGTCTGGGTTGTTGAATCCCCCGACATGCCCGTACCTGTCGTATATGAAGCGCGGATTACAAAAACCTACGGCCAAATCTGGGTTGTGGACCATCCTAGGTATTTTTAACGAATCTAAGAAACGATGCACATTGACAGCTCTTGGAGCAACCAAATATTTTTGCCTCAACGGAACTTCAGCATTTCCGATGTATCCGGCTATTTCCTCCAAAGTCGGGGTGAGTTCAAAATCGGAGAAGTGGAAGACATTGTGTGCCGAGTCCTAGTAAGTGATCAAAGCTCTTATGATATCCCCCCGAGGCTGGACTTCCAATAAACCCGTAAGACCTTTCAGATATTTCTTGACATCATCTTGCCCTTCACCACCTAAATCATCCCACCATAATCGCAACTTGAAAGGGATTTTGGTCACTATTGAAAAAGGTTCATTTTGCATTGTGCTCATCTTGCACATTTATTAGGGTGATTAAGAAATAAAATTTATTTGACCCAATCAAATTGGCTATTTTTTTTTGATTTCTCACGGATTAAAAGAAGGATCCGGCTCCGCACACGGCTTTTCAGCACTTCGGGAACGAAGATTTAAAGCCGGGTGAGTCAACCGGTCAAAAATCCAAAAATGACTAAAAGTGGCTGTTCACGCAAAGTCAGCCTTCCGGCGTCCCTTTCGAGAACATTCGGCTATTTTTGACAGGAACGGCATCACCCGACTTATTTACGACGAAAATTAAAATTTTGACATTTTGGCTATTTTTGCAAAAAGGGAGGTTGGACCCGATGAGGGTTGCCTACGTATCTCACACCATGTGAGAATCAAACCGGCGTAGTTCGGGCCGATAAAACAAACTTCTTTTGAAAACAAGACTCTTTTTTCATTGGCAAATAAGACTAACTAAAACCCTTTTTTTTCTCTTTTTTTTTTTTTTTTTTTTTCATTTTCTCAAAAATTCGGCAGAGTTTCGACACTACTAGTTTTTCAAAGCAGGTGATTTAACTTTTTTTAACCCTCGTACTTCTATCTTTGTTTCCTCAAAATATTCAGAAGCTGGTTAGCATGCAAGTCCGAAGCAAATAAATGCACAAGTAGAAGCAAGTACGATGCATCAGGATGGTCTTTTGTCATTTTGGTACACCTGTCCTAGACAGACCCAACCCCTATGTTGAGCCTCCAAAGTCAAATGCACGTGATGCAAACAAACGTTCCTACTAGGGATCCGATATGAAGCTGAGTTATTCTAGGTTCATAACCTGGGTATTTGTTCTAGACTGTGTACCCGAGCGGACAACTCGAGTCGAGGAGGGGGCTACGTACCGGGGACCCGCGGGATCGTCCGGCTTTGTAACTTGTCCGGCCTCTTTCTTATTTCAGGTATTGACACTAACAGAATAGGGAGTCTCGACCAGCGAGCTTCTCCCCGGAGGTAAGAAGAGAAGGGTTTCGGCACAGTTTATATACAGTTCAGATAATATCAAAGCGGTAAAAGACAGCATTTAGCACATTATGCAAAAACATGTAATAAAGATCAGATAATAAAGCCAAATATAACAATTATTCTAAGCTCGAATTCTTGAACCCTGAACCAGTGGTTCTGGGTCCATTAGTCCCCAGCAGAGTCGCCAGAGCTGTCACACCTCCTTTTTCGCCCGCGCCGCCCGCAAAGGGGCGCGGAAGGGAGTTTTTCCAATTAAGGGACAATCGAAACGGGATTTATTCATTTATTTCAGAGTCGCCATTTGGGAAATTTATGGTGACCCAAGTCACCGGTTGAATCCCGAATCGAGGAAAAGAATGACTCTGTTTAACAGTCTACGTACCAGAAATCCGGATAAGGAATGCTGTTAACCCAGGAGAAGGTGTTAGGCATTCCCGAGTTCCGTGGTTCTAGCACGGTCGCTCAACTGTCATATTCGGCTTGATTATCTGATTTTATACAATTATGAACCTACGTGCAAATTTTAACTGTTTAATGCTTTGTTATTATTTATTCAAAGAATTGCAACGTCGCGAGAATGCATCTTTAATTGCGCAACATAAATGTACCCGCAATTTTTGATACGTTCCAACTTCGTTGAGATTTGGATTTGGGTCACATAAATGCACACCCGAGTTTAGGAAAATAACATTATTAAATACGCGCCCTAAGCGACTAGCGTAGTGTTATTTTGGGCGAGGCCGTGAAATTTTGCTAAACGGCCCGTCCCGGAGTCTTAGCAACTTCGCAAACACGTATAGAGGGCCCCGCAACTTGTGCATTTTTTTTGTTTGTCGAGGCTCGTCTCATTTGTTATTTTATTTTAAAGAATTGTAACGTCATGGAAATGCATTTCGAACCACTTCACAATCAATGTACTCGTGATTGGTCGATGCATTTCGACTTCGTTGAGATTTGGATTTGGGTCACATAAATGTGCACCCGAATTTAAGAAGATAACATTATTAAATACGCGCCTAAAGCGACTAGCGTATCATTATTTTTTGGTAGGGCCGTGAAATTGGCTAAACGGCCCGTCCCGGAATCTAAGTATTTAATACATACATTTAACGAGGACCCCACCATTTATGTGTTTATCCAGCGAGGCTCATCTCGTCCTTATTATTAAAAGGGCAATCCTAAAAGTGACTATGGTTTTCTATTAAATTTGTCTCTACACATGACAAAAGACAGAGTCCTAATTAGTTTACATGCTTGAAAAGTACGGGCCTTTTAATAATTTTTGCATATTTGATTAGTCCCGAAATGACGAACGGGGATCCTGGCATGATTCGAGCCACAATAAATCGTTAACTCACCAAATCACACCTGCCTATCCTTACTTGTTACTTTAACTAACAACCTTAGACTCACAACTACGCTTCTTTTTCCTTAAAATATTGCAGTAATTTTTAAGTAACAATTGATGGTAAGATTAATGCTAAGATCTAGTTGACCAAGTACTCAAACAATCATGCTATGATCCGAGATTAGTTAACAATCTACTAGCTATTTCAGGGATCAAACCACACGCTACAAAGATTGGGCTCAACAACCCTATTCCTTTGGAAGTCCAATGCGAGCAAAATTGGTTGGGCTGCCCTGATTTCAAATTAAGCTAAAGGCTCTTAAACAATTCACAACCACAACCAATACTAATCCCTTCGATGAAAGCAAGTCATGTAATGCAATATTTTTAACTAACTAAATTGTGAACTTTGAAACTACAATGCTTGGACAGGTTTGAACTAACAATTAATAGTAAAAATGGCAAATCCGTAGGATCAGATGGCCATGGTAAAGTCATGATCCCAGGGACGAGGCCACTGCACCTTTCCATTTAAACAATCACAGTTATTTTCTAATAGCCTTGATACATTTTGGCCTAACAGAACTATCATAGAATTGACGCCTAACAAAACTGGGCATCTAATATGACAAATCGCACTTGTAATTCACTTATCACTAATGAACACCTTGCATTTGATGGTTAACGCATGAACTTTGCTAAACTATTCCACGTTAGAATTAACCATTAGCAAAAGGAGTTTAATTAGTCCAGTGGTCTGTCCAGTTTATACACATCATACAAACTAGATTAACCAAAGCAAAATCCTAACTACAAGACAGGTCTGAAATCAAATCAAAACACACTAGGACAACATCATCAGAAGTATGATTTCCATTTATTCAAGCTTTCAACAGCACTAATACACCAACAGGGCTCGAAACATGTACCTGGTAGAGGAACAGAAACAGAATAGAAAAGAAGTCAGCAGCAGTAGCAGTAGCACAACAACAGATTCAGCAACACAGCAGTAGCCAAAATAGCCCAGCAATAGATTAAGACCCAGCAGTAACTTCAGAAAATACCATGCAGCAACACCAAATGCACCAGAAAATCCTAGAATGCAACCCAAATACCCAACAACAATATAAACAACCACAATTTGACCAAAACTTGAGTTTGCAACAAGAGATAGACCAGCAGACTTTCAGAAAATTCCCACAGCTCTCAATGAAACAGTAACAGAGGTAAATATTGATTTCAACAGTAAAAGGGAAGCAGGTTTTTCTTCTTTAAATCTCAAACCCACTGAACTTTAGTGTAGAAACATTTAGCCTACTCTCTCTATTCCTCTAGAGTTTTAAGGTTAAATCTCCAGTTTTAATACTCTTGTTTTTTCTCTGGTTTCTTAGGATCAGAAAAAACAGCCCTTATCTTGTTCAAAATGAGTCCATTTATAGGCAAAATAGGCAAGCACCAGGCTGCCTTCTTAACTCTGCCCATACCCCTTAAAACTAATCAGAAATGCCCATGACATTCCTGACAGCCCCCATACCGCATGCTTTTCTCTTTTTAATCAAACTTATGAGTATTTTAACTTATTTTAATCAACCTCCCCATTCCATTAAGTCTTATTTCCCACTATTCTTAAACAATGTATCAGTTTAATGGTATTTTAATACCCTATTGACAGCCCCTTAAGTTAATTCTGATAACAACCCTGTCAAATGCCAAAATCACCCTTAACCCCCCTGAAGATTACTGTTATGCCCTAACTCTTGTTAATCAGTATATAAACTCTTCTAAATTCAAACTAATCACTGATTACAGCTATGACCAATTCAATCCTATCAAACACACAAAATGATTCCAAGCAGAAGGGATGAGGGAATGAGGTTCATGTGGTTTTAAAATAAGCGAGCCATCTTGGTTTAAAGAAGCAATTGGATTCATTCAACAACTTCAACTCAATCACATAAGATCAGAAAAAAAAAACAGCAATGACAAACACTGGAATGAGTCCACGAGATAAACTATTGTCATGCTTCCTCCTTCCTTTAATCAAACTAGATGACGATATTTAAACATTCGATTACGTTCTATAACGGATAACAAATAATCGATACACAATTAGACTCAACAGGGCACCTATATGAACCACTTGACGACATTAATCAGATTAAACACGTAGTCCATCATGATAGGTACAATTAACAGACAAACAAAAGAATCGACCAAATAAAAAGGTCTTATGAAGACGGACAGAATTAAAGGAAAAATGACAGAAAAATCAAACAAATTAAACTAACATGTAAACAAACACAAATAGCACACAAACAAAAGGAAAGAAAGGAGAAATTACCTCGGAAGCTTAAGAACAAAAATGACCCATGCTCGAACTGGACTCGACCCCTTTGAGGTCGAACGGACTTTAATCGAAGTGTGCTCAACTGAGAACACCTCGATTAAGGTCTATTAGACCCCAACTCCTCCTTTAAACTGGACATACCCCCACGGTTTTGAGTTATAGGGTTTATACGGTCCAATTTGGGGCTCGAGGGTCTCCACCTAGATCCGAACCAAACCAAGATTGGTTTGGTTACGAGTGAGGCCAGGGGACTGACCGGTGTGAATCTGGGGTTGGTTGGTGTAGATCGGGCTTTTGCTCGAACCTTCAAACGAAGATTCGAGACGTTCGGGGAAGATTCGAGGTAAGCTGAGTGTGGATTTGGAGAGAGGGGATCATGGTGGTTCAGGGGTGTTAATTTCATGGCCAACGGCACCGTTGCCGCTGGCTTTCAGGCGAAGGGGTGGGGTGGCAGCTAGGGTTTCCATGGGAACCTGCCTCTGAGCTTCAAAAAAGACGAAGAGGGGGGTTTGAAGAGGGGGGTTTGGCTATGGGGGGGCTGGGGTGAAGGATTGGGGTTTTTATACGGGGGAGGGGATTGATCCTAGGCCGTTCGATCTGATGAGATCAATGGCCCGGATCAATTCACTAAAGGGGAACGGTGTCGTTTGGTTTTAGTTGGGGGGTCGGTTCGAACGGGTGGTGGGTCGGGTACAGGGAACGGGTAAGGGGGACGAATTTTGAGCCGTTGGATTCATAAAGATGGATGGCTCGGATCTAAGACGCCTATACGACGTCGTTTGGACTTACGAGAGGTCCGGTGATGTGGACTGGGCCACTGTATCGATTTGGGCCTGATTTCTATTTGGATTTTTGGCCCAAACTGAGTATTCTTATTATTTTCAACTCTTTTTCTTTTTCTACTTTTAATTAACAATCAATAAAATTCTAAAATAATTTGTAAAACCAAAATTAGCCTACAACAATGTTAAACCTTAACAACAATTAACATACAAGGTCAAACATTTAATTAAAAAATAAAATTACACAAAGGCACACATAAATGACAAAACGCAACAAAATGCATATTGTTTTGTGATTAAAAACAAAATACACATAAAACATGGCTTAATTAATTCCAAAATGTACAATTAAATCTTAAATGTGCATGCAACATGTATTTTTGTATTTTTTCATTAATCACAACAAAGGTAAACATTTACGGACAAAATAATTACCAAAATGTCACTCAAATTCTCAAAATTATACACAGATGAAATTTGTTTTATTTTTGATTTCTTTTGGATTAGTTTTCGTGAAGTAAAAATCACGTGCTCACAGTCCGAAATGGATTGAACCCATCACTTGCTAAGCCAAGTCTCAAATTGTGAGAATCCCTTGCAAATTCTGAATGCAAGCTATCAAAGTCTTTCCATGCTTGTCCATCAGCAGGATGCCTTAACTTTTTATCTTTAGAACGCTCCTCGTCATGCTACCTCAATGTATCTGCTATCTTTGAGCACATAAATAGCCTTTTAAGTCTAGGAATTAATGGAAAGTGTCTCAAAATTTTCGCTGGAACACGATAACCTTTTTTGGATGCCTCAAGATCGCTATCTACTTCATCGCTATCTACTTCATGATATTTAATATATCGAGAAGCTCCACAGACATGACAATATTCATCATCCTTATGGTCATTCCTAAATAGCATGCAATCATTGGGACATGCATCAATTTTTTCATAATCAAGACCGAGATCCTTTACCATAGATTTGGCTTTATTGTAGGATATAGGAATGTTCAAGTCAGGCATCGCCTCTCTTAATAGCTCTAAAAGAGAAGTGAAAGACGCATTGCTCCATCCATGTAGATACTTCAACAAATAGAGACGGATTGTAAAAGATAATCTAGAGAATCCTTTACAACCTGGATATAGTTCTTGGCTTGCCTCGTCAACTAAGTTATAAAATTTATTGGCATCTTCATTTGGGCCTTCATACACTCCTTCAGCATGTGCAACATTTCTAAATTGATCATTCAACAACCCATCAATATCATCGTACGAGCAAACATTATCATCCATGTCACAATTAACATTCATCGAAATTTCCCATTCCCCGTGATTAATCCATCTTGTATAACCTTGAACAAACCCATAACATATTAGATGATCATAAACTACATTCCTTCGAGTCCAACGAATATTATAACACTTTGCATATGGGCATTGAATTTCTTCGCCTTGAGGATCTCCATAAGAGTAAGCAAAATCTAAGAAAGATTGAACACCCTTGATATACTCTTTGTTATACCTTGGTAAATCCATCCATTCCTTGGATGGAATATTTGAATTCCTAAAAATAAAATTTATTAGATCTTCAAATATATAATCATTTAAGTATTGACTATAAAATAAATTCGAAACGTGAAGAGTGAATTTGAAAACTAATGCATTATAAACTAATAAGACTTTCTTACCTAGTCATGACACTTATGCTAAGCAAACCCAACTTCAAGTCCACCACAGATCTACCTGAGCGTGACCAAGCTTCTTGGATAAAAGGAGTAAAATTAATAGGATCCACAAAACAACGATAACAAGTAATAAAATTATAAACCAAGATTTTCATGAAGGTAATATAATAATTTTACGCACAAAAAAAGTGTCATGAGCATATTGGCAAGTATAATGACACCTAAAAGGTGTATTTTACGTATAAATATTAAATAAAAAAAAGAAGTTAAGATATAAATATCTAACTAGCTATTTATGATTTCATCAACTCTAAAGAAGAAACTCAAGAACTAGCCATATTCTGAAATTACTAAAAGAAAGCTTTGGACATAAAGAGAATAATTTATCCTGAAAACTTGAAGTCATCTTTAACAAGTTCCTGTTAGTAACTCTTGATACTACTTAATAATCCAAGCAAAAGGAGTAGCCACTTCTGTTTCTATCTTTAAAAGGATCACAGAGAAAGTATACAACAAATCACAGTTAAATATCAATGAAGGGATTAGTGACTTGCCCCCAAAATAGAATTTGCGCAGGGATTACAATTTTTTATTGTGATCCTATTGATCAAGAAATAGAAGTGTAGCTCTTTCATGGTCAATACATAACTTAAAATATGTTATTTCCAAATAACATGCCCCTATAATCAAACAACTTCATGGTGGGGACAATTTCCCCTTGAATAAGACAACAAGACTTGTACATCACAACTAACAGAGGATAGTGAGTTCATTAGGGGCAGACTGCAGTACAAAATGTAATTTTTTCTCTAAATTAATGTAGAAATGTAAGCAAATACACCGAGCTTAAGCTAAAACTTCCAAGATTCCTAGTCCACACCTTAACAGAATGTGTATCATTTTACTCTAAAGTAATACTGAAATCCAGCACAAGTCATGCCCACAAAAAAAAACCAAATATCCAAGAAGCAATAATAGTATTCAACAATTATAAACCATCTTAATTAACAGAGAAGTAATAATGCCAAATATTATCAAAGGATTAGATATATGTATTTGTGTCACATAACATCATAAGCAATAAATGACACATGCCATCAAAACAGCATCCCTCAGAACCATGATTGTTATAGCACAATCAAGATGAGGAGGATCATTAAGTACCAATCATAAAAACGTAAAAATAAAACTGAACAATCAATTAACATGTTTTTTTCCTATGGTGTCCAGGCCAGCTTGGGCGCACCTCGATTTTTGGTTTAAATTCAAGTAGTAAGTTGCAACATATTGAAGGTAAGAAATCCTTGTGAGGTACTCCCTTAAATAGCAAAATGAGCAGAGAGCCAAGATTCCTCAATGCAAATAACCACAAAGAAGTCTATTATTGAGTCTAAAACATCTCTATAAGACCGTGCGACAACAGAAACATCAAAAAATGTTTTATTTATGTCCAAAAACACAAACCACCCAGGAAAATGAACAACAAACAAACAAATATTGTACATAAGAAGCTCAATAGGACAGATCCTGGAAGAAAAAAAGCTAAATATAACACTAATGAATGAACTTCGTAGCTCAGACCACCCAGATCATTGAATCTGTAGTCCCGCTTACTCTATAATCAACTCAACAATCCAAGCAAAAGGAGTAGCCACTTCTATTTCTATCTTAATAAGGATCACAAAGAAATTATACAACAAATAACAGCTAAATAACACTAGAGGGATTTGTAACTTACCCCGAAAAAGAACTTGGGGATTACAATTTTTTGTTGTGATTCTATTAAATAGAGAAATAGAAGTGCTGCCCTTTTCATGGAAAATACATAACTTGACATATGTTATTTCCAAATAGTATGCCCCTATAATCAAACACCTTCATGGTGTGTAGCAGAAGTATCTAGAAATCATAAGTTGGATCAATGCCCTTCCCTTGAATACAAGAACAAGACTTATACAACACAATTAACCGATGCATAGCAGGTTCATTAGGGGCAGACGGCTGTCCAAAATGCCATGCCCCTACCTGGGGAACTACCTCTGACACAAATGTAAAATGTAAGCAGTATCTACAGCTTAAGTTAAAACTTCCAAGTTTCCTACTCCACGCCTTAATAGAATGTGTATCATTTTTCTCTAAATTAATGTTGAGACAACCAAATATACCAGAAGCAATAATAGTATTCAGCTATTATATACCATCTTAATTAACAGAGAAGCAATAACCCCAAATCTTATCGAGGGACTAGATATATTATTTGTGTCACATGACAGCATAAGCAATAAACGACACATGCCATCAATACAAAATCTCTAAGAACCATGGTTGTTATAGCATAATCGAAGATGAGGAGGATCATAAAGCACCAATCATAAAAAAGTAACAATAAAACTGAACAATCAATTAAGCTTCAATCCCAAATTAGCAAAGGTTGGTTGTAAGATTCCTCAGTATCTATCAAAATTACATCTAGAGACCTCAATTTTCCTCCTTTGTTTGAGTTTGTGATCACATAGAACCTCAACTCTCTTGCTTTATTTGATTTTGTGACCATATACACATAGACAAGTTAATAATAGCAAAAAATGTGAAGAATCAAAAAACAAAAAAATAAATGCATCCATCATGGATGAGAATAGGCACAGAGGTGCTGGGCAGTGTTTTCACAGCAGATAATCACAACTATGTTATTGCAAATGCACTGTAATACCAGTTGTGTCTCGAATCCTGTTTCACTTCTATCGGCCCCAAAAAATTTCAATAAGAAGCTAGATAAATTAAAACTTTTAAGTATAAGAAGGAACATCAATCAAAGATAACCAAAATCAAATAATAAAGATTACTCCTTTTCAACCCAAGAATCTGAAATTAGTAAAAACAACTAAAACCTATACCCAAAATATAAACAAAATAAAATTACTTCTTTTCAGCCCAAGAATCTAAAATTAGAAAAAAAAATTAAAAACATATAAATGAAGACAATACCAATATACCCATGTATATACATCATAGAAGATTATTTTTTCATCAGAAATCGAATTTTTTTTACAGAAAACCTTTGAGTAAAAGAAATACTAACCAATAGAGAAAGGATGGAGATTTGTTATAGTGAAGGAGGAGCTCCAGCAGCGGTGCAAAAAAAGCAACAAAAATTTTGGGTAAGGAGGAAAAGAATGCTGGGAAACGTTCTGGATCGGAGGAGTATGTTTTAATTACTTTGCCTTTTGAGTACTGGGTGGGGAGGAGGGAAATATTTTCGTTACCTATGTATTTGGGGGGAAATTTTAAGAGAAATATTTTATAACAAATTTATAGGTTACGCTTCTAAAGTGTTAAATTTGGTATTAGAATATAACAACGCTTCAAAAACGTTGAATTATAATTAATAAGCGTTGCCAAATAATTTGTAAATTGGCAACACTTAATAAGTGTTGTCTTTATATTATAAGAGCACGCTTTTTAAGTGTGGCCTTCAAAAACGTGGCCAAAGACTCTAGTCAAAGACCACGCTTTATAAGCTCATCTATAGCTACTTTTGGCAACACTTTTCGAGTGTTGTCTATAATTAGTGTGGCTATAGGCCAAAAATATTGTAGTGTAATTGGGGAGTATGATATAACTATTACACGATATTACCCACTCTACACCTTTCGGTGATTCGAGTGATTTTGCCCGAATTGACTTTCTCAAGACCAATTGGGTATGCAAATTTGCACAAGCAACTAGGGTTCAAGTCGGGTATTACTCTCTCGAGGTTTAACCTTTTAATTGAGGCTATCAATCTCTTGAGTACTCCCCAATTCCTTGTTGGACCAATTTCGGAGACTTATGCTCTCTTTCTCAAGAAGAGCCCTAGTCAACTAAACACAAACTAGTGTTTGCAACTAGTTCATCGCTAATTCAGCAATTAACCATGAAATTTGACCAAATATCAAATACCCATAGTCAACCTAGCCCTAAAATACAAGACCCATCAATTACCCACACTAGGGTTGAGCTACAACCCTAGCTTATGAGTCTAGCTACTCATAATTAAAGAAGAAAAGCAAGAAATAGATGAAGAACAACTCATATTAATTAATCACTGAGGTAAATAACAAAATTCAATGATGAAAAGTAGATAATATTGCCGAAAATGGCTAAGAAAGTCGAACTCACGAGAGCAACTTTACAAAACTATCTGCTACCCTAAAAATGGGAAAAAAGCTATTTATACTAAGCTAAAAATTCTGGACAAAAATGCCCCTGCGGGGTTAGTGCGGACCGCACAAAATAGTGTGCGGCCGCACTAGGGCTCTGAACTTGAAAATACAGCTCTTTGAACTTGGGCAATGCGGACCACACATAATGGACTACAGCCGCATAGGCTTCTAGTGCGGTCCACATAAAATGGACCACGGACCGTATAGGCTTCAATCCTCAAATCTGGCACCTCTCTGATCTTGGGTTCTGCGGACCTCACTAAATCGAGTGCGGTCGCATTGCCTTCAGTGCGGACCGAAAAAACCTAGTGCGGCCGTATTGCATCTTTGCCTGGAAATCAACCTCTCTGATTCTCCTAGTGCGGACCGCACAGAATGGTGTGCGGCTGCACTGGGCCTGCTTTGCCTGAGCTTGTCTTGTCTTTGGCACTTGTGCAAGTTTCACTCCTTTTGAGCTGATCTTTGACATCTTGTCACTTTGTTGATTAAACCTGAAATCAAGCACAACTTGTGAGCCTTTTGGGACTATTTTGTACAAATTTCTAATCAAAACTTAAGCAAGAAGGAGTATAAAATGTATTAAAATCCCTAGTTATCACCTACCAGAGCTTCCTACTGAATTTTAGACCAAGAAATACTGCAAAAGGTTGGCTCTAAGTTGGGTCAACTGTTAAAGGTGGATGCCTGCACTTCCACTACTACTAGGGAAAGTATGCGCGTATATGTATTGAGGTACACTTAGAAAAACCTCTAAAAACACACATACATATAGGCCGCCATAAACAGACACTTCTCTATGAGGGGCTCAATTTACTTTGCACCAAATGTGAGCGATTAGGGCATGTACACTGGAATTGCTATTTTGTCCAACAACCACCATCAGACAACCTTGGCACCAAAAACAACTGGACAACCCTTCATCATCAAGCAACAACAATCTACCACAGGAAAATGGATGGAAAACAGTCACTTTTCCAAGAAAATCTACACAATGTTACAACACTCGTCCCACAAACATCAGTAAGGCGGTTCCGATGGCGGCACAATTAGGGCAGCAAACTCCTCCAAGTAAGTCCTCTAACCTTATTGGGCCTTCTACGACCCACCTAAGCTTAAAAAAATTGGATCTTCCACAGCCCAATAAACAACTTCAAAATAAATTCCATGCCATAGTTGATATGAATCATAACATGGAAACTAACACACCTAATGGCACAAGCCCACTAAGGGCTGGCCCAAATATCCAGTCTACTTAACACGTTGGGCATCCACACTCCTGCAATTCTCGTAATTCAAAGGGGATAGCCACACAGCCTATCTCCACCAATGAAATTTTTCTTACCCCTACTCCTGATCAATCTCATAATTCACTACCTAAAAATCTACCATGCAGTAAAGCCCTAGACACGTTTTCTACTTTCACTACACCACATCATATTTCCACTCCACCTCACAACCCTATACTCATAAATGACCAATTACCAATAGCCAACACAGATAATACCTTCCACACTTCTGTTTCCTCCGCAATACACCTAAGTAGTAGCAACAGTAAACTGCATGCTGCAATACCCTATGCCCATCAACACCCTAGCTCAACGCAATTCCCATACAAGCAAAATGATTGCACTCATGTGATAACCCTCTTGAAAATCCAAACAATCCAAAATCCCCTTCTTCTGATTCATTCACTACCCCAATTTATAACAAAGCACACAATATAAACTCTACCACAACTCCTGAGCAATTACAATCCCAAGCAGATAACTCTATTGCACCATATTCCTCTACTGCCACAAACTATGCAACGCCTATCGTTCCCGGCAAACCACCAAAACACATACCTCAGGGATCACACCAACAACTAATTCTTCCACCTTCCAAGGCTCACCATGCAGGGTCCCCAACTTCCAAACATCACAACTCCACTAATCTACACCTCTCAACCACACACGATGGACCTTCCACTTCAGTCGTGGTTGGAGATGGGCTCCAAGGATATGCTTTGATTTTCACCATAGAGCTCAACAACCAAGAAGTAGTGCTTCTAGTCCAAAACCCCACACACCTAGAAGAGATAGTAACGGAGGGGATGAGGTTAGGGATGGAAACATATACACAGAATCAGTGGTACAATACTCAGACCCCTCTCTTCTTAGCCTCTACCTCCAACCCACATCAGTGATGCATCCACCAACTCCTCCATTGAATTCAACCATTAATCTACTCCCTTTCTATCATCCCCACCATATGGGACAAATTTATGCTCCTTGGTTTCAATACCTCAACTCTTTCAACCCTCTTTCTTCCTATGCCAATCCGGGCAGTCCACTCGAAACACCCACTCCCTATGACAGCCCTCCCCATACTCCACCACCCTCTCCAAACGCACTAGACACACAAACAAGGCAGGAGTTAGCAGAGATTTAAGCAGAGATGAGGGAAACAAGGACATAGTTCTTGTGGTTAAAAGGAATCCAACTCTACAACCTCAAGGAACAGTTCGGAAAAAGTTCATTCTCAAATGCATGCCAAAACTAATTTCATGCAGTCTAAATTTTTGGGTAACAACAAATTGCAAGGAAGGAAAATATGCCATGGTCATAATTTCGACACTTCATCAAATACCTCTAGTGATGGCTCAGGATCAGACAATAACTCATGTTGTCACTCCCCTGATTCCAAGTCAGTCGGTTCCAGTCAACCCCTCTAATAATCTAATGAATTTTCTCGTTTGGAACTGTAGGGGTTCTCATAATCCGGAGTTTAGGCGTCATTTTAGGTCATTTCTAGATAACCATAGGCCAGTCCTAGCTATTCTTACAGAGACACACATGCAAGATCATGAAAGGCTTCATGAAGCCTTCAACTTCACTAACATGTCACAGGTGTCCGTCAA
The DNA here is from genome assembly GCF_000393655.2 of Nicotiana sylvestris. NCBI lineage: Eukaryota > Viridiplantae > Streptophyta > Magnoliopsida > Solanales > Solanaceae > Nicotiana > Nicotiana sylvestris. The sequence continues at coordinate 148,349,719 of NC_091060.1, forward strand.
TGGACTCATAGGAGGTTTGGTTGTCTTTTGGAATGAGGCTCTAATTATTGTGGAAGAGCTAAGGATATCTGAGCAAGAGATACACTGCCTTGTCCAGGTATTTCCCACAAAACCTAAATGGTTACTATCCGCAATTTATGCTAGCAACTCTTATCAAATACGTAATAATCTTTGGCATAGTTTAATGAAGTTTGATGGGTTTTTAATGTTTTAATCTTATGTTTTGATAATCTAACAAACTTACTCTTAAGAACCAGATAGGGAACCTGACTCACTTGGTACACATTTCAAATGAACGAAGTTCAGCCTGAACTCCAGCTAATGTGAACTGCTGCAAACAAAAGGAAAGAGGAACAAGACAGGCACCTGATCCTTTGGTGTTCTCTGACAGAAGTGCAAGTCAACTATACAGTTGGAAAGCAACTGCAGAAAGTGACTGCCTGCAACTGTACATGCGACAGTGCAGTAGTCACTTCCCATTGGGAAGAGGCATGTACCAACCAAGAATTGACATCATACTTGTGATGTCTTTGGTAGTATAATAACATGGTGCAAGGCATAAGATATTCACTTGAGAATTTAGTGATATTCTCTCAAGCATTAAAGAATCGATCCAGCATTGAAGTCATAAGTGTGTCAAGAACAAGAAGACAACTCCACTAAAGGATCAGTTTCACAATGAGTCTATGTATATCCGTAGTTGAGTTGTAATCTTGTATTTGTTCTTCTTTGTAACTTCTATCTTGCTTTCTTAGAAGCTGTGTTTTAGGAAACCCAAAATCACAAACCTTCTGAGTTTGTATTGTGACTAGAGTTAGTCATAAGTTAAAGTCTTTGTAACTAGTGAGTGACAAAGTGGCTTGTGGTAAGTGTATCACGAGTTAGTTGAGTTGAAGTCTTTGTAATAGAGTCATTACAAAGTGACTTGTAATAGTATGATTACAAGTTAGTGAAGTTGAAAACCTACAAGTGTAGGTCGTGGTTTTTATCCCCTTGAGTGGGATTTTTCCACGTAAAAAATCCGTGCCTCTTTTACTTACTACTTGATTAGTATTCTCAGTGGAAACTCATAGAGGACTAGGTACTCTATAGTTTGGTGGACTCATATAAACTAACAATTGGTATCAGAGCAGGTTCTTTCTAAAAGGTTAACACCTAGAAAGGATCTCAATGGCTGCTCCACCCAACTTTGAGGAAGGACAATCAACCTACAGACCTCCTAGATTCAATGGTCAGTACTACGGCTGGTAGAAGACTCGTATGCATGATTTTATAATGGCTGAACACTCAGAACTATGGAACGTCATCTGTGATGGTCCACATGTTCCTATGAAGAAGCTTGGAGAAACTTGACCAATAGTGCCGAAATACAGAAAGGAGTATAATGATATTGATAGAAAAGCCGTAGAAAAGAACTATCGTGCCAAGAAAATCTTGGTATGTGGTATAGGACCTGATGAGTACAACAGAGTCTCAGCTTGTGATTCTGGCAAAGAAATATGGGAAGCATTGCAAACCGTATATGAAGGAACTACTCATGTTAAACAGTCTAAGATTGACATGCTCACCACTGAGTATGAGCTCATCAGGATGAAGGATGATGAGTCTATACAAGATATGCACACTAGATTCATATCCATCATAAATGAGTTTCATTCACTTGGAGATGTTATTCCCAGAAACAAGCTTGTAAGGAAAATTCTCAGTGTTCTACCTGACTCTTGGGAGAGTAAGGTGAATGCCTTCACTGAAGCTAAAGATCTACAAACTCTAACCATGGATGAGCTGATTGGTAATCTAAAGACATATGAGATGAAAAGAAAGAAAGACAGTGAAAGGAGAAAGCCAAAGAAGGAAAAGAACCTGGTGCTCAAGGCTGAAAACAGTGACTCAAGTGAAGAAGATAGTGATATGGCCTATCTTACTAAAAGGTTTCAAAAGATGGTTCGAAGAAATGATGGTATATCAAAGAGGGGCAGTTCAAGTAAGGCAAGGAACAATGATCTCTGTCACAAGTGTGGAAAGCCATGGCATTTCATCAAAGACTGTCCACGTCTGAAACAGGAGCAACACAAACAAAACCCTGACAAAGCAGCAAAAAGGAATCTGATTCCAGACAAACGATTCAGTCAAAAAAGTGTAGCTGACAATATTGTGAAGCAGGCTCTTGCTGCTTAGGGACACTCCCCCAGTGAATCAGAAAGGGAATTAGATGCAGAAAATAGCTCCATGATGGCAGTGGAAATTGAAGCAACGAAATATGACTCATTGTTTGCGCTGATGGCTCAGTCTAACGATGATGAAAAGGATAAAAATGATGAGGTAAATTTCAGGGATGTTCAGAGAAATCTGAAGTCCTACTCTTCTAAGAAGTTAATGTCATTAACAAATGTTCTAATTGATGCATATTATAGCCTTATTAATGATAAAGAGATCTTAACCATAGAGCTAGGAGATGCTGAACAATCTAGAGATGATCTGGTGGTATGTGTAGTGGATCTAAATGAGACCATAGCTAATCTTGAAAAAGAAAGGAAGTTTTGAATAAAAAAAAATAAATAGTGTAGAAAATGAGAGAGATGATTTGATAGTAGTGGTTGTTGAATTGAATGAAACTATAGAGGCCTTTAGCAATGGAAAGCACATTCTAGAAGAGAAAATTGCAGCTATTGAGCAAGAGAGGGATGACTTTTTAGTGATAATCACTGACCTAGAGGAAACTATTGAGAGACTCAAATTAGAACTTAGGCCTGCAAGTATTGAGAAAGGAAAAGAAGTAGCCAGTGAGTCACACATCAATCTTGAAAGGAATTGAATGATGTTAAAACTAGTCTATGTGGTGAACTTGAGAAAAATAGGCAGCTTCAAGCTGAACTAAAGAAAGTAAAAATTGATCTTAAGAAATCTCTCAAGTGGACCTGGTCCTCAGATGCTGTCACTGCCATGTACTTCAACAATAGTGGAAACATGCAGGGAATCGGGTTTCAAAAGGAGAAAATCCTTACAACTCTCACAGCAAGTATGTCACAGATCCTGATAACTGGCTTTGTACCCACTGTAGGAACAATGGTCACTTCAAAGAAAATTACTAGGCCAAGGTCCAATATGTTCAGAATAACAAATCGGTTACTGAAAAATTGACTACTAAAGAGGGACCAGGTACCACTCGCAAGAAGCGAATATTGCCTGCATGGACTAAAAAAGCTCTTATCCATCCCTTTTCTCATAGTAAGGGACCCAAACTAGTTTGGGTTCCTAAATCTAACCCATAATTTATATGTACAGGGAACAGTGAGAGGAAGCGGACTACAATGGTTCATGAACAATAGATGCAAAAAAATGACTAGAAACACCATGGATTGTCTCTCATTGAAAGCCTTGCAGGAAAGGGAATGTATCCTTTGGAAATAAAAAAAGGAGGGGTACATTATCGGTGTTGGAAAAGATGGAAAGTCTCTTTCACACTCGATTGAGAATGTGTACTATGTGGATTGCCTGAAGTACAGTCTCTTGAGTGTTTCTCAAATCCGTGATAAAGGGAGCAAAGTAGAGTTCTTATCAAAAAGGTGCACACAGTTACAAATCTGGTAACTGGTGAAGTTGTCTTAGTATCCAAAAGATACAAGAACATCTACATCGCTGACCTTAAATCTCTACAAGCTGGTGATATGAGCTATTTGAAGGCAGTTGTTAATAATGCAAAATTTTGGCATAAAAGATTGGGACATGCAAGCTTCTCACTTTTGAATGAACTGATTCAGAAGGACCTGGTTCGTGGGCTGTCAAATTCAAGATCCACATGGACACTGTTTCTTAGAACAAAGAAAGAGATATTGAGGTATTTTCGACATTTATTAGGAATATCCAAGTGAAGACGGAACTGAAAGAAGCATGTATCAGATCTGACCACGGGACAGAATCTGTCAATGCCCAATTTGATGAGTCTTGTAATGAAAATGGGATCACTCACAACTTCTTAGCACCAAGGACTCCCTAGCTAAATGGTGTTGTTGAAAGGAAGAATAGAACTCTGGAAGACATGGGATCGACAATGCTCATCGACAGGGGAATTGCCAACACTGCTTATTACTTGGTGAACAGGTGCATAATCAAGTCCCTCCTAAACAAAATCCCCCAAGAGCTTCTCAACGGAAGAAAATCAAAGATAACTCATCTAAGAACCTTTAGATGCAAATGTTATGATATCAACAACAGGAAGGACCAGCTTGGGAAGTCTAAAGCAAAAAGTGATAAAGGAATCCTCCTGAGATATTCCTCTTAAAGCAAAGTCTACAAAGTCTGCAACAAAAGGGCACAATGTGTGGAAGAAAGTGGTCATGAGCTATTCAACAAGACTCCTTCTTCTAACAAGGGAGGAAACAGTGATGACCAAGATAATGAACCACTTTTGGTTCTTAAGAAAATATCTGATGTTTCAAATGGTAAGGCTAAAATGATGAGTCAAATAAAGGAGACAGGTAAATAAAATGCAACATCTTCTTTCACTTGTCAAGAGGAACCTGGTACGTCAATCACTACTAATTGAAGCTGAAGAAAGAGTTGGAAATATAGTGCAAGAGACTTCACAAGTAGCAGAACAAGGAGTGTAGGGAAATTCACTTAACTTACTCAGTTCCTCTACTAATCAAATTTCAGTTCCCATGGGGAAACATAAAAACTCCACTCCACTTGATAACATAATCACCCCCCTTGATTATGGATTCAGATAAAATCAAAAGGAAGAAATTCTCTAGCTCTCTATGTATTTCCTATAAGGAAGCCTTGTAGGATGCTGATTAACATTCAGCAATGCAAGAGGAACTGCATCATTTTGAAGGAAACAAGGTTGTCTGGTGGTCAAGAAGAGCATATCTGGAATGACTCATTCTGTTGGATCATGCTTAATCTCATGGGGTACGAGGAAATACGACCTAGTGATTCTCTTAACAACTGAAGCAGTCACTCCTAACATAGCAAAGAACCGGTCTAGCAAGAGGACCAAACTCGTTGATGTCAGATATCCTTGTCTCAGAAATAATGTGAAAAGGGGACTTATTTGTATAAGATTTTGCTGCACAAGAACATCAAATTGCGGATATATTCACCAAAGCATTGAGAGAGGAACATTTTGAAAGAAACAGGGTGAAGCTGGGGCTCTTGAAGCTTCATTGAGAACCTGATACCTCATCAATTGGCTATGAAAATCACCTTCAAGTAAAACTAGCTAAAGTGTTTTCTAGCCAAGCCTAACTCATATCGATACCGTTGCAGGTAAACACGCATGACGATCATAGAAGCTAAAGGTACAATGCTGAACTGCAAAAGAAGAGCTGCTAAAATCTTTTTCAAAAACCACTAGGGAATCAGGTTCTTGTGCCACAGGTTAGTAGTAATGTGTTGTTTTGCATGCTTTCATAAAAAGCTTAACAAATTTAATTCAACTGCCACATCATCCAACTTTTCAAAGTTTGCATGTCACGTCTTGTCTTTCAAATCCCTTCACTTCTTCTGCACGATAACGTATTCCCACAAACCTACCGCCATTTCAAAACCCTTTAGAACCCGTTTTTCTCCCTTCTAATTATTAGCCCTTCTTCCCATAAAGCTCTCTTTCTATCTCTCTCTCTCATAGCAGTCATGAACCCTCATCTTCCTTGTATATTTGTGATCCTCTCTTAACTTTCCTCTCACTCAAAATTCCCCATCAAAATTCTCCTACAATGGCAATCGAACAACCACTTCCTTCTCCTACCATCAACATTACTCACACTTCCCTATCATCCTTAAAGTTATCTCAAAAATTCACTCTTCCACTATTCCTAACACTACTGCACCCACACCTGTTTCCTTCTCATTTCCTCTTATTCTTTCTTCTCCGTCAAACTCTGTCTCCCTTCCATGTGTTGAAAACCCCATGTCTCCTCCTTCTTCTAATCTCACCAAAGATCACTTATGAAGTGTTATTTCTAAGGTGTCAGAGGTCTCTGAGAATGATCCTGATCAGTATCTAAACTCCTCCATTTTGGACTCAGTGGCTCTTACAGAGTCACCAGAAAAGGAAGCAGCACACAATATCATAGCTATCGTTGCTGAGAGTCTTTTAATTGAAGAAGCCTATCTCTTGTCTGAGTATTAGGGGGAAGCAACTCCATTCCTAGGCGATGAAAGAACCATGGTACTCTTCGAGTCTCCAGTCCATGAAACTGTCACAGAAAAACCTGTTGGAGGACCTGGTTCTCTTCCAGTTAAATCAACTCAGGAACCTCTTATTTATCCTAAGCCCTTAGAATCATCTTCCAAGCCACCCACTACCAGGTTGCAGCAGAAAGAGACTTTCGAGTCTACCTTGCAGAAAAGTAAGAGGAATGTCAAGACAAAGAAGAAGAGGTTGATGAAACAAGGGGAATTTGTGACTGACAAAAGCATTTAAGCGGATGAGCTTGACAAAGATGCTCTAGAGGAACCCAATTCCTTAGTAAAACGATCTACAAAAATCCAGAAGTCTGTGGATGGAGCTTCTGATAAAGCTATTGAAAAACAAAGTGGGACATCCGTGAAGGGCAGTAGTAAGTCCAAGAAGAGTGTAGTTGAGCAAGCTATATCTGAAGGAGATACTGTGGGTTTTATAAGTTGGAAAGGTAAGTCTGTTGAAGGATCCAGAAAACAAAAATGGGAAACTATAAGGGAACCTGGTTCTCTGAAGACCATACCTAGTGACAGTGGTCTTTGGTAGGAGATATTGGGAACTCAAAAAGTCTTGTGGGGTCGTATGTTTGATCCGGCAATCTCAGAGCTGGCAGGTATGAGGCAAACTCTGGAGATGGTGGAATTTTAGCAACGAGAGCATTTGTTTTAGGAGGATGTGCCTAAGGTGTACAAAGATGTGGTACAAAATTTCTACGCATCTCTTTTCACTGTTGAGGAAGATCATATCTGTGTGCTAGTAAATGGAGTAGACATTGTGCTTGACGCTTCAGCATTGGGTAAAGTTCTCCAAATTCCATGTGAATGAATGTCCTCAATCAAGGGTGTCCGTGGTGCTAACTTTAGGAGAGCTATCATGAAAGAGCAAGTTGTTCAGCAAGGGGAATAGGTACATAAGAAGATACTACTTCCTGAGTATCAACTTCTCTTTGAGCTGATCAATAAGGTGCTTTTACCTCGTTCTAAGAGGCGGTCTATCGCTACCAAGTCTCATCTGGTCTTAACGGAGGCTCTTGATGAGTTTGTCCCGATCAATCTGCTAGCAATCATGATAGACCATATGCAAAAGGTGGCAAACTTTAAAGGTGGAAATCATGGGCTTCCATATGGCTTTCTCCTCACTCAAGTGTTTAAGTTTTACAAGGTTCTTTTGGTTAATCCCAAAGTGGGCACATACAAGCAAACCTTCTCCAAAACCACTCTGGAAGAATGTGAGTGCGTAGAAAAGTTGGTGGAAGCATCTCGACCATTTCTCAGCTGATCAATGCTCAAAATGGTGCTTCTGAAGAGATTAGGAGGTTGAGGGCTCAGAATGCCATACTAGCAACTTAGCTTAGTCAAGCTGTTAAATGACTTGGTTCCATTAATTCCACCAATAAAGAAGTTGCCCGCTTGACAAAGGAAAATGATGAGCTTCGCGCAAAACTGCTTGAAGAGCAGTTGTCTGCAAATGCCCGTCTGGACCTAGTTCTTAAAACCCTTGCTGCTTCTCTCTCCCAGTCTCCCTCTTCTAGTGCCCCTTAGATACCTCCTAGTGACCAGTATCTTCTATTATGATGTTTTGTGGCTGCTATTTCTATTTTTATTTGTCTTTTTGTTAATGGCATGCTGGATTTCACCATTACTGCTCCTATTTTGCTCAGTCCATTGTTCTTATCATTGAAACAACTCCTCTTTTTGCTTGTACAATGTTGTTTTCCTTTGACTTCTCTTTTTTGTCATGTTGTGTGCACATATGTGGCATGAGTTGGATGTGTTAGACTTTTTTATGCTGTTTTCCTGCTTGTGTATTTTTAATGATGCCAAAAGGTGGAAGTATGGTACTAAATGCAATGGAAGCTTAATTGAATTAGGGATCTGATTAAGGAGGAAACATAAAGTCAGGGGGAACTTGTAAAGTTCCTGTTGCGTCATCTGGTTATTTTTGTTCTCAAGCCTCTTTATAAGTGTTTAAGTTTGTCATCATAAAAAAGGGTGAAATTGATGGGTTTTCAATGTTTTAGTCTTATGTTTTGATGATCTAACAAACTTACTCTTAAGAACCAGATAGGGAACCTGACTCACTTGGTACACATTTCAAATGAACAAAGTTCAGCCTGAACTCCAGCTAATGTGAACTGCTGCAAACAAAAGGAAAGAGGAACAAGACAAGGACCTGATCCTTTGGTGTTCTCTGACAGAAGTACAAGTCAACTATACAGCTGGAAAGCAACTACAGAAAGTGACTGCCTACAACTGTACACGCGACAGTGCAGTAGTCACTTCCCATTGGGAAGAGGCGTGTACCAACCAAGAATTGACATCATCCTTGTGATGTCTTTGGTAGTATAATAACATGGTGCAAGGCACAAGATATTCACTTGAGCATTTAGTGATATTCTCTTAAGCATTAAAGAATCGATCCAGCATTGAAGTCATAAGTATGTCAAGAACAAGAAGACAACTCCACTAAAGGATCAGTTTCACAATGAGTCTATGTCTATCCGTAGTTGAGTTGTAATCTTGTATTTGTTCTTCTTTGTAACTCCTATCTTGCTTTCTTAGAAGCTGTATTTTAGGAAACCCAAAATCACAAACCTTCTGAGTTTGTGTTGTGACTAGAGTTAGTCATAAGTTAAAGTCTTTGTAACTAGTGAGTGACAAAGTGGCTTGTGGTAAGTGTATCATAAGTTAGTTGAGTTGAACTCTTTGTAATAGAGTCATTGCAAAGTGGCTTGTAATAGTACGATTACAAGTTAGTGAAGTTGAAAACCTACAAGTGTAGGTCGTGGTTTTTGTCCCCTTGAGTGAGATTTTTCCACGTAAAAAATCCGTGTCTCTTTTACTTACTGCTTGATTAGTATTCTCAGTGGAAACTCATAGAGGACCAGGTAATCTATAGTTTGGTGGACTCATATAAACTAACAAACTTGCATGACACTGCTAATAGGAGGACTTCAATGAAATACTTTGTTCAAGAGAAAAATTTGGCAAGCTACCTATTAGTAATAACAGAGCTGACAGATTTGCTAATTGCATTAACTATTGTAATTTAATCGATTTGGGATTTAAAGGCAGTCGTTTTACATAGACTAATAAACGTAGACATGGTAACACCATTCTAGAATGACTTGATCATTTTTTAGGTAATTATAATTGGTTAAGTTTATATCTAGAAGCAACAGTACAACACCTACCTCGAACGTATTCGTATCACTGTCCTCTATTAATCACTTTAGATGTCAGGCGCCCTATATTTAATAAGATTTTTAGATTCGAAACCATGTGGATTTCACACCCTGAATTCCACCATTTAGTGCATCAAATTTGGGCCAACAACTCTTCCCTCATGGAAACTACTAACAAGTTCCAGGAAACTGCCTCCCAATGGAATCAACATACTTTTGAAAATATTTTTTATCGCAAAAGGAAAATCCTAGCTAGATTAACAGGAATTCAATCTTCCATTCATTATCCAACTAGTATATTTCTTCAAAATCTTGAAACTCAACTGACAAACGATTTTAGTAACATTCTTCGATTGGAAGAAGATTTTTGGAAATTAAAATCTAGATTATCGTGGCTAAACGAGGGTGACGCTAACACAAATTTTTTCCATATGTCCACACTTCATAGACGAAGGAAAAATAGAATAACCTCTCTAAAAGATTCCGTTGGCAATTGGTCTTTTGACCAAGCTGAGATACAACATTAAATTCTAACTTACTACCAAAATTTATTTACTACTGAACAATCACAATCCCTTAATATTCATAACGACTCTAATTCTTGCTTACTAAGTGCTACTGCTTTTAAATCACTAGATGAGCCTCTTAATGACAATGAAATCAATCGTACCTTACATAGCTTTAACCCTTATAAAGCTCCCGGGGCTGACGGCCTGCATCCCTTTTTTTACCAAAATACTGGCATGACGTCGGCACTAAAGTAAAATATTTTTGTCATGAAATTTTCAATACAAAGGTCATTCCCTCACATCTTAATCAGACCTATCTCTGCCTAATACCAAAAGTTGGGCATGCTCATACAATTCAGCAATATAGACCAATTAGTTTATGTAACACAATATACAAACTTATTAGTAAGATTTTAGTCAACAGACTCAAGCCCATTATCTCATCAATAATAAGTCCAATGCAAACAAGTTTTCAGCAGGGTAAGCGAGCTTCTGACAATGCCATAATAGTACAAGGAACACTAAACCATTTTGCAAAAATGAAAGGCAAGTCTAATTATATATTATTAAAATTGGATCTTGAAAAGGCATTCGATAGACTAGAATGGTATTTTATTAGCAAAACACTTCTTTACTTCAACATTCTGTCACCCATGATTAGATTAATCATATCTTGTATCACTGCTACCTCCACTTCCATTCTCATCAATGGAACACGTACCCCATATTTTACACCTTTAAGAGGAATTTGCCAGGGAGATCCCTTGTCACCATATTTATTTATCATGTGTATGGAAATATTTTCACGTAGTATTTCTTTATCAGTTGATTATATCCAATGGAAACCTATCTGGCTATCCAAAAAAAGCCCACAACTTTCACATCTTTTCTTTGTGGATAATATCATCTTGTTTTTCAAAGTTATTACTACGAGTTGCCATGCTATTATAGATATAATAAATTATTTCAGTCATTATTCTGGACACCGAATCAATTTTGCAAAATTAAAATTATTCTTTTCAAAGAACTGCCCAACAAGTGAGCGAAACTTCGTAATGGATTCTTTCCAAATCAAAGAGGGAACTTCTTTTGGAAAGTATTTAGGGTTTCCCATATTCCAATCACGCCCAAAGAAGAGTGGCTTCTAATTCTTGTTGGACAATTTTAAAATTAGACTAGCGGGATGAAAAATAAATTTCCTTACTATGGGAGGACGTACTACTCCAATCAAATCAACTCTTAATACTTTACCTAATCATATCATGCAATACATCCACATTCCTCAAACCATCATATAAAAGATGGAACAATATCAACGCAATTTTCTTTGGGGAACTACCACTAAGAAAAAGATGCATCTCTTAAAATGGAAGAAAATTGCTACACCTCGCGCATTAGGATTAGGTAATCATAGCCTACGTTAAAAGAACAATGCTTTGCTTGCAAGCCTAGCATGGAGAGTCTTCAAATCACCACAAAGTCTTTGGGCCAAGATATTAATCAATAAGTACCTGAATATGTCCTTAATAACAAACCACTCCCCAACTTGGCGTAATATACTCCAAGCATGGCAATATTGCCAACTTGGGTTACAATGAAAGATAGGCACGAGCACACACGTTAATTTTGGAATGACCCATGGATCAAAGATGGGACGACACTCCGTTCACTAGTAAATGGGCCATTACCATTAAAACATCAAAGCATCAAAATTAATTCTCTTTATAATTCTCAAGGATGGAATTGGCCACAGTGTCCTTTTGAATTAACCGAAGACATAAAAAACCTTATCCTAACTCCATACATATCCTTAAAAAATAAAAGAGCTAATCGTATTTACTGAACTCTAACACCGAATGGCAACTTTACGGTTAATTAAATATATAGGGCCTTGGAAAAAAATCCACTGACAGTGTAAACACCATTGGTAAATTCCAATGGATATGGAAACTACCTATACACCCTAAAGTCAAATATTTCATTTGGTTACTTAATCACAATAGTTTGTCAACACGTCAATTTCTTCAAAAAATCAATATTATCGCTGACGCCACTTGTCCATTTTGCCATGAGGCAGACGAAACTTTGAATCATATCTTTTTAACTTGTGCTAATGCTAGACACTACTGGCGTAATCTGGGAATGGGAGGCATATTAATTCTCTACTTCATTTGGATACACCTCACAAATGGCTTCTTCCCTTAATCAATTACAAAAATTTAAAGTTACCATACAACATTAACTCTCATAATTACTTACCTTTAAGCTTTGGAACATTTGGATCACTCGTAATCGAAACATTCACGATGGAATTCGTAAAAGTATAAGTATCAACTTTACAACACAACGGGCTATTGAATTTTCTTATCTAGCAGCTTCATATCACAAAGTGCCACAACGAATCATGACCCCTCTTAAATGGATACCACCTAAGCCTAACATTTATAAGTTAAATACAGATGGGGCTCACTCATCAACATTGAATACTGATGGCATTTGGGGACTAATTAGAAATCACTAGGGGAATTGGATTGTAGATTTCTCAGGGAACATGCCAAGCCAATCATCTATTTCAGGGGATATATATGATTTGACCCAGGGACTTAGAATAGCACTTCAACACAATCTCTCACCACTTTACGTGGAAATTGATGCAAAGGAGGTAATCACTATGCTAGATTGTGACAATATAATACATGCTAACCTACTATTTGATTGGAGGCATCTTCTGCTGAAGCTTCGTAATTCCAGGGTTCAATATAAGTACAGAGAACAAAATCGAGTTGCGGATCAACTGGCCAAAGCAGGAAGCCTTTTGGAAGGCAACTTTACAATGCGAGTTTTTGATGCACCACCACTTTTTGTCAGACCTATTTTGGAAGCTGATAAGCAAGGACTAACAATTATGCGAGCTCTACCAGCGACAACATGCGAATCTGACGATCACCATGCTAGGACAATGGGGAGGAGCAGCAACGAACCATAAAATGGAAACGAGGAGGCACATAAGCTATTATCAACACCATTATGTTGTTGTGACGATAGTTCCATTAGGAATACCACAAATAATGTTGCTACTACTAGTAATATCTTAGTTTGTAATATGGTGCAACTTGGACACCAATGTCTCTGTACGCATGGGTTTTAATTAATGATATTTATCTTCTTACCAAAAAAAAACTAAAATTTATGTGTTTTTCTTTCAAAGAAAAACGAAGGGATAATGAAAAAAAGCCAACTTAAAATTAAACGGGGAATGATATTCCAACAATATCTTATCAACATGCGAAGGAATGCTAAAAGGCGTTTGGAACCAAAGGCGGATGCAGTGTGGTAGTTATGGGTTCAATTTGAACACATAACTTTTGATGCGTAGTAGAAATTTATGTGTAAAAATTTATTAAAATTGCAAAAATAATATATTTGAACCCATAACTTTAAAAATAATGGGTTCATTATTAAAAATCTTAGAAGTTGAACCCATAAAATTTAAATTCTGGATCCGCCTCTATTTGGAATAGCATGAATAGATTAATAGTAGTTCTTTATCTTTTGGGTTATTCTTCTGGATAGGTCACACAAGATCTTTGATCTTTAGTGAACTCGGGGGTCACTACTTATGGACTCGTTGGGAATAATCCCGATCTACTTCATGGTACGGATATTCAAAACTGAACCGTAACCGATAGCTGAACCGTAAAATTTGCCTATTGACTTATTAGTATCGAGTTATCGGATTAACAGTTGATGAACGAATTAAAATTTTATAATGAATGATTTATCGGTCCGGGGTGAATTACTCAAAATTTTCTTGTTGGATAAATCATTAATACATTAAAAATTATTATATTTACATTTCTATCCTTATGTATAATGGAATATAACATATATGGCTCCTATGAGCCTGCTTTATGGAGATTTTGACAGATGATGAAATGAAAAAAACTCAAGTTCAGAGCATTGGCCGCTTGGGCTTGAGCTTCCAGATACCTCGCCTTGCGTTAGAGAGTGGAGATGCTGCTTATTTCCTATCTTAATTCTTATTTTGCCATAACTAGTTTATAGCATTTTAAAGAGTGGAGAAGCTACTTTATGATTGGGGTGAAATCAGTTGGAATTACAACAAAATTGTAGGACGAGATCAAAGAGTACAATCTCAACCATAATTAGTTTTATGAGTTCAACTTGTTACCTTTGCATTCCCAGTAACTTTTGAGTCTTTTGGAGTGGAGCCTTGGAGCAACGACATATTTGCCAATAATGCTTGCATTAGGTTAGGTTGCCTACATGACACTCCTTTGGGTGTGACCCTTCCGCAAATCCTACGTGAATGCAAGATGCCTTGTGCACCGGGTTGCCAATAGAAGGGGAACCTTGGAACAACGGTAAATTGTATTTGTATGACCTATAGGCCATGAGTTTGAGTTGTGGAAGCAGTCACTAATGCTTGCATTAGATTATAGTGTCTATATCACATCCCTTTGGGTGCAGCCTTTTTTCGGACTTTGCGTAAACACAGGATACCTTATGCACCGACTGCTTCTTTTTTTTTTTTTTAAAAGATGTGCTATAAATAAGAATTGTGTAGTTATGACTTCCCTTATCTGTATGCTTTTGGTTTTTGCAAAATTTTAGGAGTTAATGATGAAGCGTTGTAATTACCAAATTTTGATCTTTATTTAGATAAATGCATATTTTTAATTGATAAACAGCCTGATAATCGCTAACCCAACAACGAACTGCCTAATATCATATTGGTTGACTAGCGAATTACTATATTTAAGAGCCGCTACCTAATAAGCCGAACATTAAATGTAAATATATGGCCGATAAGCAACCCTACTTCATGGCCTATCAGAAGTAGAAGACGTGACGTTCTAGTAGGACAAGCGCATACGATTCAAAACAAGACTTTTTAGTAAAGGCCAAATTGAATAAACCATCAAATGCCAAATTAGCCTCCATGTAGAATGAACAATAGAGACCATCTAATTCTTAGTCAAGAAGTGATAAATCAATTTCAATGAAATACCGACCCTCCAGGTAGCAGAATATAACCATGATAGAATTATCAATTTGCAAGACAACAGTAAAGTTTATGTTTTAGTTGTTGTGGGACGTCTTTTAGTGTGTAAGCCTTCTACCTCTATTTTAGTTTTATATGAAAAATATAAAAAGTATTATAAAATAAAAGCAATGCAGTAAAATGTAAATAAGAAGAGATAGAAAGAAGGGAGAAGTGTTTTCTTCTTTTACTTTGGTGTATCTTTCCATTGCAATTACATGGCCTTTTATAGGCATAAAAAGTAAAGATAATGGACATAAAGTAGGAGATTTAATCTTTAAGTTATTCACAACATGGACATCCAATGTAGCATCCAATGTACAAACTATTCATAACACTCCCCCTTGGATGTCCATGTAAGATAATGTGCCTCATTAAGAACTTACAAAAAAAATATTGGGATGTACATAGTTATTTATAATATGCATTGCTTGCTGCCTCATTAAAAACCTTATCAGGAAAACTCAGTGGGACAAAACTTTGGTTAAGGAAAAGAGTGCAGCGTGTAGTTATTCCCCCTGATGAAAAATCACTTAATGTCTCGAAGACGATGCATTCCAATCTTATATATCAGCTTTTCAAATATTGAGGTTGGTAATGCCTTAGTGAACAGATCAACCAAATTATCACTTGAACGAACTTGTTGTACATCTATTTCACCATTCTTCTGAAGATCATGAGAGAAAAAGAATTTCGGTGAAATGTGTTTTGTTCTATCTCCTTTCAATTGAGCTATGCATGCAGCATTATCTTCATACAATATTGTTGGAATATTCTCTTTCGAAGAAAGACCACATGTTTGCTGAATGTGTTGAGTTATAGATCTTAACCAAACACATTCTCGACTTGCTTCGTGAATGGCTATTATCTCTGCATGATTTGAAGAAGTAGCAACCATAATTTGTTTTGTCGAATGTCATGATATGGTTGTACCTCCACTTGTAAATAAATAGTCTGTCTGAGATCGACCTTTGTGTGGATCAGACAAATATCATGCATTTGCATAACCAATCAATAATGGCTTGGATTCATTTGAATAAAATAAACCCATATCAATGGTCCCTTGGAGGTATCTGAATATATGTTTAATACCATTCCAGTGTCTTTGTGTTGGCGAAGAACTAAATCTTGCCAATAAGCTTACTGAGAAAGCTATATCTGGTCGGGAATTATTGGCAAGATACATTAATGCCCCAATTGCACTAAGATATGATACTTCGGCACCAAGAAGCTCTTCATCATTTTCATGAGGTCGGAATAGATCTTTCTTTATATCAAGTGATCTCACAACCATCGGGGTACAATGGATGTGATTTATCCATATAGAATCGCTTTAAAATCTTTTCGGTGTATGTTGATTGATGGACAAATATTCCATCTTTCATATACTCAATTTGTAGATCAAGACAAAATTTTGTCTTTCCAAGATCTTTCATTTCAAATTCTTTCTTCAAACAGTCTATTGTTTTTGGAAGCTCCCCAGGAGTTCCAATGATATTTAAATCATCAACATACACGACGATTATAACAAATTCAGATCCAGACCTTTTTATAAAGACACAAGGACAAATTGGATCATTCTTGTACCCTTCTTTCAACAGGTATTCACTCAGGCGATTGTACCACATACGACCTGATTGTTTCAATCCGTATAAAGATTTCTGAAGCTTTATTGAACAAGTTTCTCGAAAACTTTTATATGCTTCTGGCACTTTAAATCCCTCAGGTACTTTCATAAAAATTTCGTTGTCTAATGATCCATACAAATAGGCTGTAACAACATCCATTAGATGCATATCAAGTTTTTCTTGCACTGCCATATTTATGAGATACCTGAAGGTGATAGCATCCACTACAGGAGAATATGTCTCCATATAATCAATTCCAGGCCTTTGGGAAAACCCTTGTGCCACAAGTCGTGCTTTATATCTAACGACTTCATTTTTATCATTTCGTTTTCGCACAAAAACCCATTTATACCCTACTGGCTTTATGCCTTCATGTGTTCGAACTATGGGTCCGAAGACTTCACATTTTCCAAGTGAAGTTAAATCTGCCTGGATAGCGTCTTTCCATTTTGGCCAATTATTTCTCTGTCTACATTTATTGACAGATTTTGGTTCAAGATCCTCATCTTATTGCATTATTTCAACAGTAACATTATAAGCAAAAATTTATTGATAACAATATTATTTCGGTTCCATCTTTTTCCGGTTGAGACGTAACTTATTGATATCTCTTCATTCACATTAGTTTCAGGTACCTGGACCTCCTCTAAGGTCTTATCATTTGTTACGTCTTGGGGCTCTTCTTGAGCCACTACCTCTGTGTTATGTTCACTTTGATCACTTGCTCTTTTTCTTCTTCGAGGATTTTTATCTTTAGAACCGATTGGTCTACCACGTTTCAAGCATGGCTTAGACTCATTTGCTTTAATTAATTGTTCTGCCAGGATATTAACTCGAATTGGAGCATTAACAGTTGGAATATGTGACTTAGTCACCCTTGGTAGGTCAGTGAATGCATCTGGCAATTGATTTGCAATATTTTATAAATGAATAATCTTTTGAACCTCTTGTTCACATTGATTTCTTCGAGTATCTAAATGAGACAGTGATAATGCATTCCAATCTATCTTCTTTTTCAACTGCTTATTTTCTCCCCCTAATGTTGGATATACTGATTCATCAAAATGGCAATCAGAAAATCTTGCCGTAAATAAATCTCCAGTCATCGGCTCTAGATATTTTTTAATAGAAGGAGATTCATATCCAACATATATTCCCAACCTTCTTTGAGGACCCATCTTTGTGCGTTATGGTGGAGCAATGGAACATATATCACGTAACCAAAGATCCTAAGATGGGAAGTATTTGGCTCCTGACCAAAAGCCAATTGCAATGGGGAGACTTTATGATAACTTGTGGGACTTATCCGTACAAGTGCTGCTGCGTGCAAAATAGCATGACCCCATACTGAAATGAGAAGTTTTGTTCTCATAAGCATTGGTCTAGTAATTAATTGGAGGCGTTTGATCAATGATTCTGCTAGACCATTTTGTGTATGAACATGAGCAATCGGATGCTCAATTGTTATCCCAGTTGAAATACAATAATCATTAAAGACTTGGAATGTAAACTCACCAGCATTATCAAGACGAATTGTCTTAATTGCATAATTTGGAAATTGTGCTCTTAGCTTTATTATTTGAGCCAACAATCTCGCAAATGCCATATTGCAAGTTGATAGTAAGCACACATGTGACCATCTTATAGATGCATCTACCAAAACCATATAATATTTGAATGGTCCACATGGAGGGTGAATGAGACCACATATATCACCCTGTATACGTTCCAGAAATGCGGGGGATTCCATCCTAACTTTAATAGTTGATGGTCTAATAATTAATTTTCCTTGAGAACATGCAGCACAAGAGAATTCCTTAAATTGAAGAATCTTCTGATTCTTCATTGCATGTCCATGTGAATTCTCAATTATTTTACGCATCATATTAGAACCAGGATGGCCCAACCGGTCATGCCAAATAATAAAATTATCTTGATTAGTAAACTTCTCGTTTACTATGGCATGTGTTTCAATCCTGCTAATACTTGTGTAGTATAAGCCGGAGGAAAGAGCAGGTAACATTTCAAGCACATATTTCTTACCGGACATTATTGTAGTAATATAAAGATATTCAATCTTTTCATCATTTGTAGTCTCAATATGATAGCCATTTTGGCGAATATCTTTGAAACTTAATAAGTTTCTTTGAGATTTACTACAATATAGTGCTTCATCAATAACCAAATTTGTTCCTCCTAGTAGTAATAAATTGGCTCTTCTAGAACCTTCAATTAATTTTGTACTACCGGATATTGTATTAACATTCGCTTCTTTTATTACCAAATAAGACAAATATCTCTTATCTTTTAAAATAGTGTGTGTTGTAGCACTATCCAGAAGACATATGTCATCTTTATTAATCTTGAGTCCAATTGAAGATTGGGGAATTTTCATATTCTTCATAAAAAAAGACAAATAATACATCATAAGAAATATGAAAGACAAGCAGAAAAAAAAAACATTAAGAAATACATTAGGAATGTAGAAACTAGCAACACATGATGCATTAGGAAAATACACTAAAGAAAAATAAACTAGTTGCAAACATAAAAATAATAACTTTTATAGCTTCTTTCCCCAATAAGATGATTAGTCTTCAGTCAATATCCTCAAAGAAGTCTCCAACTTCTAAATGAGTAATATTTGTTAGGCCTTCAAAATCATCATCTTTATATGCAAGATGTGCCTTAGAATCATATTTGTTTGAGGAACCTGCTTCATCATCATTATTTTGAAAGGTCAAGTGTGCCTCCACATTATTTTCTTTTTTTCTAAGGGAGGCTTGATAAAGTTTGACAAAATGTTCTAGCGTACGAAAAATGTGTGCCCAATGACCTCTCATACCACATCGGTGACACATACTAGTTTTACCTTTTGAATGATTAATTTGAGAACCCTTATTGTTCTCCAATTTATTTCCACCATAATGACGATAATTGTTTCGCCCCTGCCACGTCCACGTTTACGACCATGTCCATGACCACGGTAATTATTTTGTTTTCTTTCAAACTTATCATATGCTGCTACAGCATTCACTTCCGAAAATGGAGCTGACCTAGTGGGACGGGCTTCATGATTTTTCATTAATAGAGTATTATTCTACTCTGCCACAAGTAGGCATGTGATTAACTCAGAATATTTCTTAAAACCTTTTTCACGGTATTGTTGTTGTAGCACCACATTTGAAGCGTGAAAAGTAGAAAATATTTTTTCCAATAAGTCTTTATCTGTGATAGTGTCTCCACATAATTTTAATAGAGAACTTACTTTAAAGATAGCAGAATTATACTCACATACGGTTTTAAAGTCTTGCAACCTTAAATGTATCCACTCATACCGAGCTTTCGGTAATACCGTAAGTTTTAGGTGGTCATACCGATCCTTCAAATTAATCCATAATTCAAGTGGATCTTTTACGGTTAAATATTCAGGTTTTAACCCATCATGTAGATGATGACAAAGGAAAATCATGGCCTTCGCTTTATCCTGATTTGATGCTTCTTTTCCTTGTATAATAGTATTTCCAAGACCTTTAGCGTCAAGGTGAATTTCAGCATCAAGGACCCATGATAAATAGTTCCTCCCGGTGATGTCAAGTGCCACAAATTCAAGTTTTGATAAATTTGACATAGTGAAAACTATCATAAAAGATGAATAAGTTAGAGAAATAATTATAATAATAAACAATTAATGAAAACAAAACGATTAAGGTAAAAGAAATGAAAATAGAGCTATATCATGTTAACAATCTACTATTTCATTTTATTCTTGCCATAAAGTAGAAATTACATACTTGTTTCATTTCACTTTATATTATTGATATATATGTGTTAATAGAATTGAACGTGACTAACATTATTTATATGTTCCAATAAATATAAAGTAATTAAACTATAAAATTATTGCTTGTCAATTCATTTCTCACAGTTCTTCAAAATGCCTTAAAGATATGTTTTGATCCAGGGAGTCCATGAATATTATAAGTATGACATTAGTGCATAGCTAGTTTGATGACTTTGAGGTCCTCTAAGAGTTGAGCACGGAAGGAAATAGTTATTTTATCACTGCAATGTACTTAAACTATTTAAGATGCCCAAGCGCACAAGTAATCTGCAAACAGTGAGCATATGATATGTACTGCCATAAATAAAATGATCATAATGATACATACCTTAATAAAATATGGCTCAACTTAGCGGGAGTTAAGAATAAAATTAGAGTTTCGTGCTGATAACGTGTTATAAAATAAAAGCAATGCAGTAAAATGTAAATAAGAAGAGATAGAAAGAAAGGAGAAGTGTTTTCTTCTTTCACTTTGGTGTATTTTTTTCCATTGCAATTACATGACCTTTTATAGGCATAAAAAGTAAAGATGATGGACATAAAGTAGGAAATTTAATCTTTAAGTTATTCACAACATATGCATCCAATGTAGCATCCAATGTATAAATTATTCCTAACAAAAAGTAAATTCTCATGTGTCAACGTCTTAATCTAAACTTTTGCCAATAGCAAAGTACCTATTTTAGTGTGACAGGAACTTACGAAGCCATGTTTTTCTATTTTTCTGCAAGAGCCGCATATCTACCTTTTCTTTTCTATCGATATTGTCAATTGCTAAGTAACGAATTAATTGATTATCATTTGCTTCTTGAGAGAACTATTTTGATTTTCTATGGTTTGCTTGGAATAGAGAAGGAAAAGGAAGAGAGTAAAATCAGATTTTCAATTGACCAATATTAGGGTGTAAGAAAGTATAATACTTTTCTCTTTACGTATTTTTCACTTTTTATTCTTCCCTTTTCTTGTGCCGCTGAGAAGTAGAAATGAAGCAATCTTTCACATTTTTCCCTCTTGATGATAGAGATGTATTAGGAACAACTACTAGCATCTTAGATAGAGATAAAAATAATGCAGGAGTACTGCTGGATAGAACAAAACTAAAACTAAAACTAAAACGAAACAAGTAAATAAAATTAATTATTTGCACACTACTTGTTTGAACAAGAGGAAAAGGCAAGAATAGCTTGTTCCATGTTGCTCCTCGCTGACCGACTCTACGTTACAATTTACACTGATGTTTCAGCACTCTACAATTCTTTTTTTCTATACTCAAACCATCAGAAACATAAGATGTTGGGGATAATGATAATATGTTTTTTAAACTTCCAATGTCGAACATGTTACCAAAGTCGAAAAAAAATGTACTTATTTACCAAAAGGCTTTAAACTTCTCTATCATAATATTTGCAGTCACATAGCCGCCCTGGAAGAAAAAAAAGAAGAAACAACCGAGAGAATTTTCTCACTCCACATTCAGTCTCTGTTCATCATTTTGTCACTCAACCACGCATTGACGAAGTTGGAATCCGCCAAAATGATTTAAATAAAAAAATTAATATATATATATATATATATATATCCAAACTCATGCGATAAGGTGGTTTAAGGAGTTAGGCAACTAAAGTGTAAAGATTTATAGGCAATTAGTAAATAGTAAGCAGAAAGAAAATGTGGAAGACAACATCTCTAGGCAATGAGCATATATGCATCACTCTTGCTGTTCATTCAAATAGAACTCAGCTGAAAATGTACAGTTTTCTATATGCCTTAAGTTGCTGAGGAAACTAAAGTAGAGTTTTCCTTCAACTCTCATTTTTATTAATCAAATACGTCGTTTACTACTGGGATGATCCAAGAAAGATTGCTAGACGTCAACCTGCAAATTCTCTTCTTTACTACCTATTTTACAGTAAATGTTTTCAGCTGAAGCAACAACAACAATAATTACCCAGTAAAATCCCACCAAGTGGGGTCTGGGAAGGGTAGTGTGTACGCAGACCTTACCCCTACCCCGATGGGGCAGAGAGGCTGTTTCCGAGCTGAAGCATACACACAAAAATTAAACGATGGTTGATGACATACATGCACCTAAAAGCAGTAGCGTAGTCTCCCCTCAGCTAAGTTTACGACATGCTGAAGAACAGCATGATTGACAGGTAAGAAGACAGCTCAATCCTCAACTTCAAGATGGCCAATATACCTGTACTATGATTTTTCCTAAGCTAGTAACAACTTTAGACACCACGAAATACAAAATATAAGGCAAGAATAAAAGGGAATCGAAAAGAAGGTGGCAAAACAAGAAGAAAGGAGAGGGAGGCATAATCAGACAGAAGGAAGGGCCATCGTAAATACGTGTACAAACAACATGACTTCACAACTATGACCAAAAAATGAAACCCATAAAAATGGAAGCAATCACACTCAGATGGACAACAGAGGCAACACACATGCGAAATAAAACTTTAAAAGAATATAATACAGCTGTCTGAATCTACGCAAATGAGTTTAAAAAAGAAAAGGTACATCACACGCAACAGTCATAAAAGTAAAAGAGAATAAAAGACAGAAGACAGCCTCAATTGGTCAGCATGAGAATCTCTAACTTGTCATCATATCCACATTCAGTCAAGCAGTCGGTTAGAATGACCAGCATAATAAGGCTTAAGTCGCTCCTCATTACCTTTTCACTCTGTTTGGTAGCAGCAGCACTGAAGCTTCCAGCAGAATAAAAGAATTGATATCTACAGTTCCCCATCTAATTAGTATAGGTACCTAATCAGACACCCCTTGAGCATCTCTAACACTAACTTGACCGGATTTCTCATTTACCGCAGCACCCAAAATCCCTCCATATCCATTAGTAGCCACACCCATCACTCCGATGCCACCATTTATGTAGGTGGGATAGATTGCTCCGGTACTGCCATAAGGCAATGGACTATTTCCCCTCAGACCGGTCATCGTGGGGTTATTCCAAGGACCCCTAGGCGGCACCAAAGAAGTGATACCATAACCAATTCCAGGGTATGCTCCAGCAGGGTAATTACCTCCAAAAGTTCCAACTCCATAAGGATATCCCGCAACATTCCCATAACCTGAGACAGGCCCACAACAATATACATATCTAGGACTGTAAGATGGATACATCCCTTGTTGGTAAGCGTTATAGTTAGAACCACTTCCGTTACCTACTCTAGCATGATAACCATTACTACTATTGCTATTTTCATCTTTTGGTATAGCCCTTTTCACCTCCACAAGCTTGCCACTTAACTCATGGAAATTCTTCTGCATAACCTCCTCAACTGCATCCTCTGAATCAAAGGTAATAAAACCAAATCCCCTTGGTCGATGGGTAACATTGTCATGCATCACAACAACATCTGTAATCCTACCAAATCTTTCAAAGTAACTCTTGAAGTCTTCCTTAGTTAAGTTAGCTGATAAACCCCCTACAAAGATCTTCTTGGTCCTAAACTGATCATTGCTTCTACCATTAGTTCTACTATTCCAATTCAACCCCCTACTATTTTGTTGTTGTTGTTGTTGACTCTGTTGTTGGTGTTGTTCACTTCTGGGTATGGCTTTTTTCACCTCTACCTATAAATGACATAATATACCACAGATCAATAAGCAAAAAAAAGACTTCACCTTTTTGACGAGTAAGCAGGATATCACAAAGGCATCAAGAAGATGCAAAAAGATTACAAAACAAAGTTTCTCAGCTCATTTACAATTGAAGTGTTCAAAACTAGAGAGCGGAAAAAGTCCAAAAATACATCAGAGTTATTTACATGAGAGAGGTTAGCCCAACTAAAAAGGTTAACCAAACATCTAGCCTTAGGTAGCCAATTGAAGTTGATACACCATAAAAAAGACTTCACCTTTTGTATAACAGAACATACATATATGTATCAGCAACAAAGATAGCCACAAAACAGAGCAACAACTTCCATCTTTACATTTTTATCTCAACATGACAAGTATAGCAGCCCAACCCAGTAGTGACATTGTCCGCTTTGGGCTCCAGGTCCGCATGGCTTTACTACGCGTTACTACGTTCTAAAAATGAAAAAAAAAAATGACTTTTTTCTCAAATATTAACGGAAAGAATTTATTTTAGAAAATCCAATGGAACAAGCAAAGAAAAGGGGGTCCTAAAAAACAAGAATTAAACAAGTAAAAACATAAACTTGACCGAGAAACAAAATTAACAACGAGGGGTTAGAAGACAAACCATTCTTCCAAGAATTTCATGGGTATCTTGGAGTGCTTTATCAACTGCAGATGAATCAGAAAAGGAAACAAAAGCAAAGCCTCTAGGTCTACCAGTTTCACGGTCTTTAGCAATAACAGAGCTAACCACAGTTCCATACTTAGAAAAATGCTCCTTAAGCATCTGCTCAGTGGTTTCCCTTGGAATCCCACCACAAAATAGCTTGTTTTTGTCCAAATCCTCCATACCCAAGATGCAATGTAGTGTAAAAAAAAACCTAAAAATCCTTCCTTTGTAATTTGTACAGCAAAAACAAGAAACCCTAAGGGACCCTACTGGTTAGAGGGGTTTTGGGGGAAAAGTTAGATGTTGGAATTGTAGAAGGGATTAATAGGGGATTTTGTATGTTGAAGTCAACCTAGATTTGTTATTGTGAAAGGGATTTAAGTACACACTTGGTTATGATTTGTTTGCAAGTGTTTTAGGAGTTGTGAAAAAGCAGTCGAATAGGTCACACGCTCATACCAAAACTCTTTATTCTCGCATTTCACTCCCCTACTAGGGGATCGTGAGCCACCTGTTTTCTTTGTCTAAATAACTGTCTTAGAAAATAAAAATAAAAAACAGAAAAGATAGGAAAATTTGAAGTATTTACATGGTTAATAAGAAGAAGAAAAAAACAACTCAGCATCAGTATTATGATTCAAGTTTGGCTTTTATTCTTTAAGCATATTTCAATTAAAATTGAAATTTATTGATATTTCAACAGCTTTTTGCAAAGGGAAAGTGTACTGCTTTCATATATTGAATAGAACAGTGTTTGGCTAAGCTTATAAGCCGGTCAAACTAGTTTATAAGCACTTTTTGGTTTATTTATGCGTTTGGTAAAGTTAAAAGTGCTTATAAACTAAGTGCTTATAAGTCAAAAGCCATAAGCTGGTCACTCCAAGCTTATGAATTTTTAGCTTATAAGCACTTTAAATTTGACTCAAATTTTTACTATTTCATCCTTAAAATATTCCTTTTTAGAACAAAACCCCTACATCGATACTCACCGTCTCAAGTATTCAACCTATACCCCTCCCCTCCACATCTTCAAATATGCAATTCTCATTGACTATTTTGTTGGGGATAAAGTAGATATGCCCTAGATCCATTCTCATATTTGATGATTTGAACATATCTTTGTGAACGTTATTTGATATAAAAATATATGGCATTTGATATTCTTTTATCATAGTTATTATTAATTGCTTAATTAATTTAATAAGGTCCTTGATTAAATTTTGAGACTTGTCATCGTGATGGAGATCATGATAATGAGAGTAAAGTCTCTTACAACTTAATCTAAATTTTGTTCTTGATCGTAGGATTATTAATTTGGACATTAGTAATCCGGTTAGATCAATATTTATGTGATCATCTTTATGGGATAAAGATTAGTTGATCTCATTAACTAAATCACATAGATAGATGATGTATATAGAGATATGATCGTTGAACAGACTCATTGGATAATTCCTAATGGTTAGAATTACCATAAACCGTCAATAAGATATCTCTTGAAAAATGTGATATAAAATTTCCTTTGACCTGAGATCGTTATAGTAATTGAAAAGTTATTTATTGTGTTTTGATACCAGACACCTATGGCCCTAGAGCGATAGTTGAAAGGATATTGGGTACGATTAAATACTTGTAGAATTAGTGATTGATCAAGATGAAATCTGTCAACTCTTGGTAATGAGTTTAAGCTCCATGATGTCATGAAATATAAACAACCAAACTAAGACCTTGGCCAGGGCAAATGAATGAAAGAAGAAAAGAGTTTCTCAGGTCATTCAATGGTCGATTATATTTGACATGAACACATAGTTAGTCGCCTATTAGGATTTGACAGTTAAACCATATCCTAGGGTGACCTAGAGCTATAAGGACAGAAGGAATTATTACATTATTCTTTTACAAGTTCTTGAGAGTAAACTATATACTTCATGCTATCCGGTTGTTAAGGAGTATTGCTAGACGCCACCTTTGATTAGTATATTGATATGATCAATTTATTACCGGCTTAGTATTGAACCTATGGGGTAGCACACTAACGAGTGTTCTGATTTTGCTAAAGGATTAATTACTTTATTATTTGATAATTAAATTAAAGAATTTAATTAGTCAAATAAATTTATTTATTAGTTCAAATAAAATATTATTATATTCTTTGCTAGCACAGAGGATATAACTATTATTGTGAACAAATTAAACTTTTCTATTTGGAATAGAAAATTAAAATATATCTTTTGATTGAAATATATATGTGATATATATAATATAATTAATATTGCACAAAAGTTATATATATAATATTAATTATGCTTGTAATCTAATTTTGAATTGGATTAAGTAGTGTAAGAGTCTAGAAGGACTTGTCGGCAAACATGATACCCATTTGTCATGGAATTCCAATTTCAATTGAAAATTGCGTTTGGCATTAGACTTGCACAAAGTCACCGCCTCTGACTTTTCCTCATTATATTGGAACAGGGATTACTAAGGTAGTACTAGTACACACAGACACACACACACACACACACACACACACACACACACACACACACACACACACACACACACACACACACATATATATATATATATATATATATATATATATATATATATATATATATATATATATATATATATATGGAAAAACCTAAGACCTACAACATATAAAACGTATAATAGGCTTTGCCGCACGCAGAGATATTGAAAGAGTCAAGAAATACTCTTGACAAGAAAATTTAGTTTCTTGGTCTTTCACGTATGGGCTAAAGTTTGTGAGAAATACTTTAGCACAATAGTTCATTCAATTTGTTCGCGGGTTTCGTTGATCAAAGAGTTGATAATAAGGATCGGTCTCGGTGTGGATACGCATAGAGTCTTCGCACTATCGAAAAAATTGTGAAACTAGATTCTCTTCACTAGGTACGTCTTAGATCCGATCTTTGACATGTAAATAAATTTAAAATACGAAAAGATCTATCTAGGATTGTTATTGTCTTCCGATGCGTGTTACGAACACCTATACGCAATACTGCAGTGGTATCAGAGCCGTGATTTATTGTGTTTAAAATTTATTTACGAAATATTTTAATATTATATTTGAAGAGTTCAAAACCATAATACATGTGTCTTGTGCAATAGTCAAATCGTTTGAATGTTGATATTATTTTATTATGAATAAAATATGTATTCATATGACTATTGAGATAGTTCATAACTTGAATTTGAAATTTTGTATTAGATACGACGAGAATCTATAATAGGTTACATGATTCTATTGTTAATTTTAATTGTTATTAGTTCATGAGATGTTAATTAATAATGATATTCTGGCATGAATTACTTTTTGTGATATATGTTTTATATAGATTAAACATATTAGAAGAATGTTGAATTTTATTTTTATGTCACGTGCTTGTTCATTACATAATTTTGAATTATTTATTACATGTGATGTAAATCAATTTAGAACTAAGCATGTAGACAACTTGAACTAAATTCACATGCTATAAAGATTTGATCTTCATGTTATTAAAAGTTGTTTTAGTAATAATTCCTTCTTACTAAAATTTGGGTTCTTAAATAATAAAATATAAGATATTTATTATAGAGCTATCCATCAAAGTAAATAATTTTACTTATTTCTTGTTTATAAGGAGCGGCCTGACTACCAGGAGACTTATAGTTCGAGAATATGTTAAAATTATTTATTGCATTAGATGTATGGATTGAAAGAATTATTCAATTTTACACTAGACACCTGGACCACCCGGGGAGTATAAAATTTAATAAGTTTTTTGCTTTCCTGATGGTTGAACTCAACTATGCCAATATGATCGACCAGACTATCAGGGGACTATTTGACATAGAGTTATTTAAGAAAATTGTATGAGGATACAATTGGTAAGAGTACCTACCTTTAAAATATATGTGAGAAACGACTTGACTTCCAAGGGGCTCATACATATTGTTAAAGTATTCCTTTACTCCACTAACATAAATAAAGATTTCGTAAACTATAATTAGGGTAAATAGTTTAAAATAATTAGTGGAAATATCATTTAGATAAAAGTCCATGTCTTTATGATATGTGTAAATATGTTCTTATATTATTATCTTTTCTTTTCTAATTTTAGATTTCTCAATATGTCTGTTATATCACTGCGTGGAATACTTGAGACCAACAAGTTGGTAGGACCAAACTTTGATGATTAGTACAGAAATTTGAGAATTGTTCTCATGCATGAAAAATTTATTGATGTGATCGATAAGCCTGCCAAGGAAGTCCCAGATGAGGATGAGGATGATGCTACCAAGATTTATCAGAAATACTTGGAAGAATGTCTTACTACCAAATGCATCATTTCTCGCTTCTATGAGTTCTGAATTACAGAGGAAACATCAGGATATGGATCTAACTGCAATCATTGAACATCTTAAGAAGATGTTTGGTACACAAAGCAGGACATCTAGATACCAGCTATCTAAGGATTTATTTGGATCCAAATTAACTGGAAACTCTCCAGTTGGACTCTATGTCAATCATATGACTGATCTTATTGAAGAACTGGAGAAGTTGGGGTGCAAACTGGATAAAGAGCTTTCTCAAGATTTGATCTTGCAGTCACTATCTGAATCCTTTTCACAATTTGTTATTAATTTCAATATGAATAAAATGGATTGTGATCTTCATGAGATGCTTAACATGTTGATTGATTATGAGAATCAACTTGCATCTGAGAAGAAGAAAGGAATTGTCATGTTGGATGGAAACTCTTCTAAGAAGAAGGGTAAGGGTAAAAGTAAACCCAAGAAAAGACCTACTGCGCCCAAGGGTGGTGTGAGCAAACCCAAAGGCAAAGAAGGCAAAGCTGAGCAATCCGATGTTGTGTGTTTCCATTGTAAAAAAATAGGACATTAGAAGAGAAACTGCAAGGAGTATCTTGCAACTTTAAAGGACAAGAAACAAGGTAAGACTTTAATGAAAAATGTTTTCACGATTTCTTTAACTACTACTAATTTTTCATTGTGGATATTAGATACTGGCAGTGGTTATAACATCTACAATATGTTGTAGGGGTTCCAGATAAGTAGAAGATTGAAGAAAGGAGAAGTTAATCTACAAGTTGGAAATGATGCAAAAGTTGCGGCCATAGCTATAGGATCAATTTCTTTAATAATGCCTACGGGCAAAATACTTATGTTGGATGATTGTTATTACGTTCCTAAATTTGTTTCGAACATAATTTCAGCTTCTATGTTAGACAAACATGATTTTTTCATTATTATAGGCTATGGTATTTGCTCTATTAATTATGGTGATAATTTATATGTGAATGACTATCTCCAATATGATGTTTATGTCTTGCCTAATGTGAATGCTAATTCGATTATGCATGTTTCAAGTCTTAAGAGGAAAAGAGATGATCATGTAAATCATACATACCTTTGGCATTATAGGCTTGGTCATATTAGAGAGAAAAGAATTAACAAGTTGTACAGGGAAGGGTACCTTGACAAGTATGATTTTGAATCATATCCAACTTGTGAATCTTGTCTCAAAGGAAAAATGACCAAATCTTCATTTACTGGAAGTGGAGAAAGAGCTTCTGAATTATTGGGACTAATTCATACAGATGTTTGTAGGCCCATGAAAATTCAAGCTAGAGGTGAATATTCTTACTTCATAAACTTCGCTGATGATATGTCAAGATATGAATTTGTGTATCTTATAAAACACATGTCTGAATCTTTTGAAATGTTCAAAAGGTTCCGTAGTGAAGTTAAGAAGCAGACGGGTAAAAGTATCAAAGTACTAAGGTCTGATAGAGGTGAAAAATATCTTAGTGAAGATTTTACCAGATATCTCAAAGAGAATGGGATTCTCTCATAGTGGACACCTCCAGGAATACCACAATACAATGGTGTGTCTGAAGGGAGAAATCGAACCTTATTAGATATGGTGAGATCTATGATGGAGTTCACTGATCTTCCAATAAATTTATGGAGATATACTTACTTAATAAAGTTCCCACTAAGTCAGTCTCTACAACACCATATAAGATATGGAAAGGATGTAAGCCTAACCTTAAACATATTAAGGTTTTGGGGTTGTCCGGCTTATGTTAAGAGACTATAGTTTGATAAACTTGACTCAAGATCTGATAAGTATCGGTTCATTGGGTATCCCAAGGAAATAATGAGATATTATTTCTATCACCCATCTAACCATAAAGTGTTTGTGGCCAGATGAGCAACCTTTTTGGAAAGGGAATTTCTTTTAGAAGGAAATTATAATGGAGAAATAGATCTTGATGAAGTTCAAGAAACTAATGAATCAACACAATATAAAGATCACGAGACCCAAGTTGAAGAACCTTTATTGGATGTTTTGAAGTTGCCAAGGAAGTTGTCATCTTCAACGGTTGAAGTTCAATAATTAAATGAAGTCCAAGAACAGGTTAATGAACCAATTCCAAACCAAATTGAACAACAACCAAATCTAACACAACGTGAACAGGTTGTACAAGTACCTTTTAGAAGGTGTGTCACACCTCCTTTTTACACCCTACCCCGAAGGATAATGTATAAGGGAGTTTTTCCATTTAAAGTGACATTATTCGGATCGGGATTATTTATTTATTTAGAGTCGCCACTTGGGATAGGTTTGGCTTTTGGTGTCCCAAGTCACCGATTTATCTTGAATCCCGAACCGAGAAAAATTTTCGACTTCGCAATTGGAGTCTGCGAACCAGAAATTCTAAGTAAGGAATTCTGTTGACCCGAGGGAAGGTGTTAGGCACCCCCGGATCCCATGGTTCTAGCACGATAGCTTAAACTATTATAAATGGCTACATATCTGATTTTAAAACATGTTGTAACTTATGTGCTTTTAACTTTGAACCACTTTTATCATTATTTTAAAAGAATTGCAACGTCGTGAAAACGCGTCTCGAACCACGTCACATCAATGCACCCGTGGTTGTTAACATATTTCAACTTCGTTGAGATTTGGATTTGGGTCACATAAATGTGCACCCGAATTTAGGAAAGTAATATTATTAAGAGCACGCCTAAAATGTTTAACGCATTATTATCTTTGGGGAGGGCCGCGAAATTCGCTAAACGGCCCATCCCGAAGTCTAAAAATTAACACAATATTTATTGGGGGCCCCACAATTTGCATTTTTATTTGGCGAGGCTCATCTCATTTTTTACTTAAGGCCGGTCCTAAACGACTATGATTTTCTATTTATTGTGTCTCTAAAAATAAAGAAAAGGGCCTAATTCATTGACATTGTTTAATAAATGGCCAAGTTTGAGCCCACAAAACTATATTCCAAATCAGTACCAAAACGGGCACATAATTAAGCGAAACTTGGGCCGTCTAGTTGAGTATTGAGGCCCAACATGTGGTAGCTGATCACTGAAGCAACGGTCTAAACCAAATGTCTATGGATATTAACACAAAGGGTTCAAATATCTTATCTGATGAATTCAAAGACTACTCAAATAAAGAGAAAGCTTAAGAACATGTATCATGGTAAAACAATCATTTTACCTTGAACCAATTGGTTAGGAATCCAAAACAAACTCTCTGCATCAAATTAATTTCCCTGACCACGTTCGAATTGCTAGTTTCCAGTTATCAATTGCAAACAAATTTCAGTTTGAACACACTAGTTAACTTGATTATTTTATTAATACTAACATGGATAAGCTAAGTCATTCTTCATTCCAAATCTGACTACATAACAACGAAACAAACCATTGGTGACCTACTATATTAACTAATACCATACGAATTTATGAAGATACATGCTAAACTTAAAACCAGAAATGATATTAATATCACATACCAGTTCAAATCAGTTACATATCTGCACCATTTCAGATTTAACTTTAGACAAAATGCTTAACTAGCAAAGTATTAGTTACAATGAAACTACGACATGGTCAATTACCAACTAAAACAATCCAAACAGTCCAGAAGTGGTTCCAATTAATAATTCTTAATACTATTCAAATCAAACAAACTAAATATATATCACTACTCCTCAACTAAACAACTACAGCCATATATATCCAAATGAACACATGATCACAGATCTGAATATCAATTCATTCCGGTCCAATTTGTGATTACATCAGCCGTGAATTTGAGTGTGTACCTGAATTTGAAATTGAGAAGAAGGAGAGGTAAATCAGCAGCAGTAGATAGCAAACAACAGACCAAGAGATAACCAATCAGCAGCAAATGCACAACCCAGAAATTGAATCACAGCCCAGAAAAATCACTCGAATACACCCAAATTTAACCGAGATTGAACTTAAAATGCCCTAGAAATCCATTGGAACAAAACTCAAACGAAATCCGAACTAAGTAACCCCAAATTCACTCTAACAAGTCACTAAACACCTCCAAAAGCTTTTAGAACTTGAGCTTAGAGCAGGAATCAAGAGAACCAAAGAGGAATTTGAAAATGACTAAAACAGGCAATGAAATAGTGAAATGTTTTTGGTTTTTCTATTTTCTGATGTTTTTGTATTTTTGTATATTTGAATTTCAAATGTAGATCTGAAATTTAGAGAGAGGGAGAGAGGGCTTTTAGTGGGAATCTTTGATGGCTGAGGCTACTCTTTTATCCAGGCCTCTGTGATGCCTTTTATAGGCAACAAATGAGGTGAGCAATCAGATTTTTTGGTTTTCT
Organism: Nicotiana sylvestris; assembly: GCF_000393655.2. Lineage (NCBI taxonomy): Eukaryota > Viridiplantae > Streptophyta > Magnoliopsida > Solanales > Solanaceae > Nicotiana > Nicotiana sylvestris. The sequence goes on from NC_091060.1 coordinate 148,383,129, forward strand.
TTTAGTCCCTCCTTACTTTTAGTTTTTACCCCTTATTTGTTGACTTGTGACTCAAGTAAGTATACTCATTTTCTGAAATTCTAACTTTACCCCCTATCTAGAAGGTTCTAGGAGTTTCAGGTGGAATCTACAACACTTCTGCCCAGCCCTAAATACCCAAATACCCCTGGGATTGAGCTAGAACTACAATTAACACCAAACCCTTTGACTAAACTAATAGTTAATTATCAACCAAGACAGCTATAACTACTTCTCCTAAACTAATAGGACTTCTTAGCAATCAGAATGAACCAACCATGCTAAGATCATTCTATCAAATCAGTGAACATTCCATAAGAAAGCTATTCTAATGTTTAACTAATAACTAGAATTTAACCAATGAAACCAGCTACTGCAGAACACACTAACACAAGTAAAATAATGCTTGTAATCATGAAGCACAAACTTAATCATAACAGGATTACTATGAATGGATCCTAAGAGTTCAAACTAAAATGAATCAGAAAAACTGTTTACTATATTACTCGACTAAACTAAGCTAAACAATTTAAGACACATGAATTAATACAGACTTTACCCTAATTAGCATGGACGACTAAAGAAAAGAAAAGGCACGAAACTTAAAAGAAGAGATGAAGGCAGAGATCAGCGTATGTGCCTAAGTGAAAACATGCATCAATCATGAAGACAAAATTAAACAACAATTAGCAGAAACTTACTAAACAGAAGTAAATCCAGCCAACTCTCGAATTCACAGTATGACCATTTCTGGTGATGTTTGAGCCCTACTGATGACAAATTCCTCATGAGGGAAGCCCAGCGACCCTATGGTATCAATTTGAACGTTTTTGGGGCGATATGGGTTTTGGCCGGAAAAACTTAAATGAAGATTCGAGCAAGTCCGACAAGATTCGAGGGACGCGGTTAGGGGGGTTGGGTAGAGGAGGCTCAAGCGGTCTAGTGGTGTTAATTTGGGTCGATTTGGGATAAGTAACGTCTTGGCCGGAGAATTTAGATTTAAGATTCGAAGGCCTGGGATGGGATTTGAGAGGAATGGATTATGGATTCGGACAGAGGAGGAAGAGGGGAATCAGGGGTGTAATTTTGGGAGTGAACGGCGATGGTGGTGTTCGCCGGCGGCGGCGGCTTTGGCGGAGTTACAAAGAGTTTACAAGGAAGAAAGGGGATGTCTTTTAGGTTTTTCGGATTTTCGGACAATTTTATGTAGAATCTATATTAATTGAGGGCCGTTGGATTTGAAGGTATGGACGGTCATGATCCATTGACTTCAAAACGACGTCGTTTTGGGCGTCTCTGGACCAGATTAGGGACTGGGTTGGGGGTTGGTTTGGGCCAAAGGGTTGGGCGTGTATTTGGGCTCAGAATTACTTCAATGTAACAACCCAATTTCCTTTTCCTTGTTATTTAATTTCTTTTGTTTTCTCTCTCTTATTTATTTGTGTATTTTACTCGTTATCTCTTTTTATTTTATTTTTCTGATTTTATTATGCAAAATAAAAATGACCCAAATTAAATCTAAGATGATACTAATTAACTAGTTCCTATTTTAAGAGGGAACTAAATCAAAAATGTAAAAAATGTAAAATTTAAAATTGTAAAAGACTATTTTTTGTTATTTTTATCTTATTTTAGTAATGCTAATTAACTACTATTTTTGTATCTTTTTTCATGAATTATGGCAACTAAAAGTGCACAAAAATGCAAACAAGGCATAAAATCAAGCAATTAATTCCTAAAAATTCAAATAAGAGAGAAAAATTCTAATTCTAAGGAATTTATAGGAGCAATTTAAGCGTGACAAAAATCACGTGCTCACAACTGCCCCTTTTTGCTCGAAGACACGAAGGGTTTTCGGACAAAGATAAATGAGCAACCATGAGATTGTTTGCTCGCTTAGCACTCCATGAGAAGCATTTTGAAAACCGTCTGACCGAACCTTGCTTCAAAGGTTGCCTACATATCCTTAGCTATAAAGGAATCAGGTCAGTGCAGTTCTGGAGTATCGGTAGCTGGGACTACCAGGAGCTGTGATTTTGCAGTTGTTGCTGCTGCTACTACTTGCTGTCCTCCTTATTACACCAAAAGGAAAATCACAGCTAAGCTAGCTATGCCTAACAACTATGAGTTACAAGATTCCTATCTATAATTCTCTTGAAACTTGATCTTGAGTCTTAACTGATTTTGCTGCGGACTTCTATCTGAATCTTGATGCTCACAAGTTGTAGGTGTTTACTTCTTCATGCAGCATTGGGTCAAAAATAGGGTCGGCGGTACTTGTGACTTCAATCAGATTTTGAGCAATCTGCACCCTTGCTTGCTTCATATTTGAGTTCATTTCTTTTTGTTCTTTGCTTCTTTTCTTTATTCTGGGTTGAGACTCATTCCATTGATCATCTCGTACCCTGTGTCTTGAGGTCAGCCTGCTTAAGATACCAAAACAAACAAACGAACGAAATTTTCTGCCCCAGTTTTCACTAGGAAAATTTCGTGAGTTAGTTGTGACACATGTCTAAACAGTCAAATTAAGATTATATATCTTTGGGAATGGAATCCTTGGGTTTTGCCAGGGAGATCCTCGGTTTTTGGCCAGGACTTGGACAGAAAAGGCTTCTCGGTTTTTTGGCCGGGAGATCCGCGATTTTTTGGCCGGGATTTGGATAAAAAAGGCTCCGTGGTTTTTTGGCCGGGAGATCCTCGGTTTTGGGCCGGGATTTGGATAGAAAAATTTCCGTGGTTTTTTTGGCCGGGAGATCCTCGGTTTTTTTGGCCGGGATTTGGATAGAAAAGGCTCCGCGGTTTTTTGGCTGGGAGATCCTCGGTTTTTTGGCTGGGATTTGGATAGAAAAAGCTCCTCGATTTTTTGGCTGGGAGATCCTCAGTTTTTTAGCCGGGATTTGGATAGAAAAAGCTCCTCGATTTTTTGGCTGGGAGATCCTTAGTTTTTTAGCCGGTATTTGGATAGAAAAAGCTCCGCGTTTTTTTTTTGTCCGGGAGATCCTCGGTTTTTGGCCGGGATTTTTTAAAGAATAAGGATCCTATGCCACCATGATTTGTTTTTCTTTTGGGATTTTCATTTTTATTTCTTTTCTTCTTTCTTTTCTTTGGTTTTTCTCTTTATATGTTTTTCTTTTTATTTATCAGAATGCATGAAAGAATGTTGAGGAAACTTCCTTCTTGGTCGTCTTTCCTGCTGCAGAGCTGTTTCAGCACTTGCGCATTTCATTTCTTTTTTGGTTGCACCTGCTTCTTGCACGGTTGCTTTGGGTAAGACCTGTTTTCAACCAAAGAAACAATTTGTTAGTTGAACTGGTGGTTGGTTTTGTGGCCTTGATCATCTCCAATACTTGATCCCGGCCCCATTTCCGTTGAGAACTTTGCTGCTTTGTTGGCCTTGATGGTGAATCTCTTTTCACACTGTCCGGGTTCAACCTTCGAATTTCATCAAGGCTCGCCCGTGTGGACTCTATTCTTTTCATGTTATTCTGCTTTTAGGACCTTTGCCTTTGACTTTCTTTTTTCAATGTCTTTACTTTGGAGGTAATCAGACACCATGGTCAGTCGGGATTGAACTGACGCACCACTGAGGCAAGGTATTTTCTTCGACTCTTGCCAGACGGATCTCTGTGAAACCGGTCCTGCCACATTTTCTTTATAACAATTTCGGAATTCAAAGTTAAGCCGAAAAGGGATTCAAGAAAAGGTAAACAGAGAACAGAATAATGAATTTTAAATAGAAGTGTCCCTTTCGGGGGAAATGAAGGACTTATCTTGGGTGTAGGCTGGCTTCAAACTGATATGACATGCTTCTTGGACTGGATGCCCGACCCTCACCAACTCCTAGTTTCTCATGAACCCATTGATCCATGTTTCCAAACCAGGGAAACTCGCCAGGACTTTTAGTGATGAAATATCCTCTTTTCGGCCGACAGTGCCCTTTGGGATTTTTCGCTAATCGACCTCTCTCATTTCTCTTCTCAGCGTCGCTCGATAGTGCTCTTTGCGAGTTTTCACTAAGCGGACTCTCTCATTTTCAATTTCTCTACTCCCGTCGCCTTATGGTGCCCGAAGGTTTTCACCAATAAGACTCTCTTATTTTATTTCTCTCAATTTAGAATGCATCGGCTTTCAACAATGATGTTCCTTAGTTCCTACGCCTTTGGCAATTGATCAGAAGGACTTGTACCGGGTTTTGGAAAAGAAAATTTTGGGCAAAATTACAACTTTGGAACCATTTGGATGGGTTCATGGTCGAACCATTATAGCATCTGCCCTAGTTTCAATTTCGGGGAAATATGAATTTTGGTTTTGGTGTGACTGAACCCTAGAGAGAGGCTTCCTACGTATCCTTTCGGAATCAAGTCAGACGTAGTTCAAGTAAATAATTTTGTTTTTGTTTTTTGTTTTTGTTTTTGTGTTTTTTTGTACTTCCGGGTTCCAAAGAGGGTAATCAAAGAAAAATAACCTGCTCAAGTGGGTTTACAAATGGTTAGTAGTGTTTGGGTAGCGGGAACAAAAGCCTTCGTCATCTCAATTGCGCAAAGACGTTACCTGAAGCAAGCTTAGACATATTACCTTTTTACTGCATCCACATTCACAGCTGCTTCGGGATCGTTTCCTTCAATGTCACCCAAGTATAATGCTCCTCTAGGCAGTATTTTTCTAATGATATATGGACCCTTCCATTTAGGAGCAAACTTTCCTTTTGCTTCCTGATGATGAGGAAGAATTCTCCTCAATACCAACTACCCTACTTCAAATTTTCTGGGCCGTACTTTCTTGTTATAGGCACGGGCCATTCTTTGTTGGTACAACTGCCCGTGACAAACTGCGGCCATCCGTTTCTCATCAATCAAAGTCAACTGTTCCAATCGAGTTTTAACCCATTCACTATCTTCGATCTCTACTTCAACAATTGTCCGGAGGAATTTCCACCTCTACCGGTATCACAGCCTCGGTTCCATAAACCAACAAATACGGGGTTGTTCCTACCGATGTGTGCACTGTAGTGCGATATCCCAGTAAGGCAAAAGGTAACTGTTCATGCCACTATCTGGAGCTCTGGATTGTCTTTCTCAAAATCTTCTTGATGTTCTTAGTCGCTGCTTCAACAGCGCCATTGGCCTTGGGCCGATAAGGAGTGGAGTTTCTATGCATTATTTTGAACTGTTCACATACTTCCTCCATCAAATGACTGTTCAGGTTCGCAGCATTGTCTGTGATAATAGTTGCAGGAATGCTGAAACGATAAATAAGGTTCGAGTGTACAAAATCCACTAAAGCTTTCTTAGTTATTGTTTTGAGAGTGATGGCTTCGACCCACTTTGTGAAGTAATCAATAGTAACCAATATAAATCTGTGCCCATTTGAAGATTTCGGCTCAATCGGACCAATGACATCCATACCCCAGGCGACAAAAGGTCAAGGCGCTGACATAGGATGTAATTTTGTTGGAGGTGCATGAATCAGATCTCCGTGCACCTGACACTAATGACATTTCCGAACAAAGTTGAAGAAATCTTTCTCCATAGTTATCCAATAATACCCGGCTCGAAGTATTTTATTTGCCAGGACATACCCATTCATATGAGGTCCACACACTCCTGCGTGCACTTCCTGCATGATTCTTCCAGCTTCCTCAGCGTCAACACATCTCAATAAGTTGAGAACCGGGGTTCTTTTATACAAGACCTCACCACTCAAAAAGAAACCACTCGCATGCCGCCTAATGGTCTTCTTTTGATCTCCAGTAGCATGTTCGGGGTACTCTTGTGTTTTCAAAAACCTCTTAATATCATGGTACCATGGCTGGACGTTTTGCCCTGCTTCAATTGCATTACAATAACCATGCCTTTCCCTGATTTGGTTTTCCAAGGGATCGATGTGGGCATTTCCTGGATAAGGCAACATCGAGGCTAAAGTAGCAAGTGCATCAGCTAGCTCATTGTGGCACCGAGGGATGTGCCTGAATTCTATCGATTTGAATCGTTTGCCGAGATCTTCCACATGCTGCCGATCAGGAATAAGCTTGACATCTCGAGTTTCCCACTCTCCCTAGGCTTGCCGGATAATCAAATCTGCATCCCCTATGATCAATAAAACTTCAACATCTTGGTCAATCGCCATATTCATGCCCATGATGCAAGCTTCATATTCAGCAGTATTGTTCGTGCAGAAGAACCGGAGCCTAGCTGTAGCCGGATAATGCTGACCAGTAGGTGAGATCAAGATTGTCCCAATCCCTATACCTTTGGCGTTCACTGCCCCATCGAAGAACATTTTCCAAGCATGAGTGTCCTCAGGGACTACTTCTATTGTGTTTACCTCTTCATCTGGAAAGTATGTGCTCAACGGTTGGTATTCTTCGTCAACCGGGTTTTCAGCCAAATGATCTGCCAACGCCTGGGCTTTCATTGCCGTGCGAGAGACGTAGACTATGTCAAATGCAGTGAGCAAGATTTGTCATTTTGCTAGTCTTCCAGGAGGCATCAGTTTCTAGAATATGTACTTCAAAGGATCCAACCTGGTTATGAGATAAGTAGTATGATCTTGAAGATAATGTCTCAACTTTTGAGCAACCCACGTCAAGGCACAACACGTTCTCTCCAACAAAGTATATTTGGCCTCGTAGCTAGTAAACTTCTTACTCAGATAGTAAATCGCCTGCTCTTTCTTGCCGGTTATATCATGTTGCCCGAGGACACAACCAAAAGAATTCTCCAACACTGTCAGATACAAGAAGAGAGGTCGGCCAGACTCTGGTGGGACCAAAACTGGAGGGTTCGACAGATATTCCTTGATTTTGTAGAAAGCCTCTTGACATTCAGATGTCCATTTGATTGCTGCGTCCTTCTTCAATAGCTTGAATATGGGCTCACATGTGGTAGTCAGTTGAGCAATGAACCGACTGATATAATTTAACCTGCCCAATAAACTCATCACGTCTTTCTTAGTTCTCAGAGGAGGTAGATCTCGGATAGCCTTTATCTTTGTTGGATCTAACTCGATACCTCTCCTGCTGACTATGAAGCCCAGAAGTTTGCCTTATGGGACTCCGAAGGCACATTTAGCCAGATTCAGCTTCAAATCATACTTGCGCAACCTTTTGAAAAATTTCCTCATGTCTCGAACATGATCATCTTGAGTTCTGGACTTGATAATCACGTCGTCCACATACACCTCTATCTCTTGATGCATCATATCATGAAAAATGGCAGTCATAGCTCTCATATAAGTTGCCCCGGCATTCTTCAACCCAAATGGCATGACACGATAACAATAAGTGCCCCAGGGTGTAGTGAAAGCTATTTTTTCGGCATCTTCTTCATTCATCAACACCTGGTGATATCCTGCGTAAAAATCCACAAAGGACTGTATCTCGTGTTTGGCGCAGTTATCTACAAGGATGTGGATGTTGGGCAATGGGAAATTGTCTTTAGGACTTGCCCTATTCAAATCTCGGTAATCCACACACACCCGGGTTTTCCCATCTTTCTTTGGCACGGGAACTACATTAGCCAGCCACGTAGTATACTGGACCACCCGGATTACCCCTGCTTTCAACTGTTTTGTGATTTCTTCTTTGATCTTTTCACTGATATCAGTCTTAAACTTTCTTTGTTTCTGCTGAACCGGAGGACAATCAGGGTAAATTGGCAATTTATGCACCACTAGATCGACACTCAATCTTGGCATATCATCGTACGACCAAGCAAACACATCTTTAAACTCAAACATAAGTTGAATTATTGCATCCCACGTTTTCTCATAAGTGTGAATGCTTATTTTTGTTTCCCGAATTTCTTCAGAGATTCCCAAATTAACCGGTTCTGTATCCTTCAAATTCGGCTTAGGTTTATTCTCAAATTGTTCCAGTTCTCGATTTATTTCCCTAAAAACCTCTTCTTCATCATATTCCGGTTCTTGGTTCATTATTTCACAATTAGACAGCATGTTTGGATCTGGGTGTGAAGTCCGCAAGCATGTCATGTTATTTAAAGTCGCATTATTATAACTGAAAAGAAGAAATAAAAGAGAAAAAAATCAGAAAGAATAAAGAGAATAAACGATGAAATATTGATTTCATTTCTTGGAATTGGGAAGATAAAAGGGTTTACATTCAGGAATTTAAGGACAGGAAACTTAAAGAACAAACATCCGAGTTACACCCTGTGATAACTCGTGATACAGAAAAAGTGGCAGGACAAGTCTACCCGGACTCCTGCCTGATCGGGAATTGCGTAGCCTTCCAATTTTGGAGTTTAGCATCTGGTCCCATGTAGAGCACCTCAGCAGTGCTAGTACCTTCCCCTAGCTGAACCATGTTGGTTTCATAAAGCATTTGCCTCATAGCTCCACATATATCTTCGATTCCTTCGGTCGTGAAGGCCTCATCATCTTCATTCTCGCTGTATTTTGGCTTGACAAAGGTCTGATATAGATGTGGCAATGGCTGTGGCAAGACCCATCCTTCCCTTTTCCTCTCATCTGCCCAATCTTCATCTTCTGGGGTAGGGTTTAAACCTATCCCGAAAAACTTTTCTGTTGTGGGTAGGGTTATTGGCTCCGATATTCCTTGTAGAGCTTTTCCCAATCCTTTTCCTGGCTTGAAACCATTTTTGACCATCTCTTTTGCCACCATGATCGAAGAATTAGATAGGAAAGGTTGGGGGCAATGGCTCCCTTCTTCATACTGATCCGCCACTACAACTTCGAAAGCCAGATAAACAATGTGTTCACTTCACTCCCCAGCCTCCAAACATGGGATAGATGGGTCCCAATAAATAGACTGCTCGTCTTCTCCGTGGACCACAATTTTCTGATCTTCATACTCGAACTTTACCATTTGGTGAAGGGTGGAGGGCACAGCCCCCACGACATGGATCCAAGGCCTTCCTAGAAGAAAGTTGTAAGATGTATCCATGTCCAACACTTGGAAGGTCACCTCGAAATCCACCGGGCCTATGGTTAACACCAGATCTATCTCTCCAATGGTATCCCTTTTAATGCCATCAAAGGCTCTTACACAGATGTTATTGGGACGAATCCTTCCAGTCCCGATTTCCATTCTCTGTAGTGTAGAGAGTGGGCAAATGTCAACAACCGAACCCCCATCCACCATTACTCGCTTGACATAAAAACCTTCACACTTGACAGTCAGATGTAAAGCTTTGCTGTGAGATGCTCCCTCTGGAGGCAAATCATTCTTACTAAAGGAAATTTGATTAACAGCAAAGAACCTTTCTGCCATTCTTTCGAGCTGTTCAACTGAAGTCTTAGCAGGCACATACGCCTCATTCAGAGTTTTCACTAGGATCTTCTGATGCTCGGCAGATCTCATTAACAAATATAGCATAGACACTTGTTCAGGTTACTTGCATAACTGATACACCACTTCATAATTAGGCATCTTCATTTTCTGGAAGAAAGCCTCTACCTCCTCAGCACTTACAGGCTTCTTGGGTGGAAAGCGCTTCTGTGTGGCATTGTTCACTTCTTGTACATCTAAATATTTCCCAGCGAAGGTATTTCCCGAAAGTTCTCCTGTGATTTCTTTACCTTTGTATGTAACCAACGTCTGTTGATAATTCCATGGTACCGCAGACGGGTCCGTCATTAGCTTCTGTGGCACGCGTCCGATAACCACTGGCTCATTTAGCCGAGGCGGTTTAATCATCCCCCGGACCACATAGGCTCCTTTTGGCACATACATTGGTGTTCCCTTTTTCACTTCAAATTTCTTTGGAATACCCACGACTAACGGCTTTTCTTGGGGACCTCGCGAAATATAGAGAACCCCATTTTTCGGAGGCGCCATCTCTGCCTTTGTTTCAACCTTCTTTTCAAGTTCAATCTTGACAGTTTTAGTCTTCTTTCCCCCTTTATCCTGCTTCGGGGTTGCTTTAGGCTTTCTTTCTGCATCAGCAATAACAATTATAGATTTCAAGGCGGGATCGAACTCTTTGTCTTCACAGATCATCCCGATTACCGGCCCGTTGTTATGAGTGGGCAATGGATTATTGGTCACATTCGGGGCTTCTTCATCCCTCAACACTATTTTTCCTTGTTCAATCAAATTTTCCACAGCTTTCTTCAAGGTCCAGCAGTTATCAGTACTATGCCCCTCAGCTCCTGAATGATAAGCACAGTGGACACCTCGTTGGTAAGCTGGAGATTCCGAATTCTGCCTGTTTTGGGGAATAGGCTGCAGCAAATTCATCTGGACAAGCTCAGGGAAAAGGGTGGAGTAGGGTTCACCGATTGGTGTAAAGTTGGGCCTCCTAGGTGGTTCCCAGGGGCGAAAGTTATTTTGTGGTGGTCGGGGATTATATTGGTTCTGGTAAGGAGGTTGGTTTCTTTGGAATGGAGGTGGATTTCGGTTGGCTTGTGGTTGCGGTCGGCCGAAAGGTTGAGCATTCATGACCGCATAAGGTGGGGGAGCGTAGGCCATATCATTGTGAGAATAGTAGTGTTGAGGGGTTCTTTCGGAGAGCACCGGTCTATGATCCCGGTATCTTCTTCCTCCTGAACCTGCCATGACCGTTTCTTCTTTCTTTTTCCCTTTGGCCATTCCTCCAGACCCGCCTTGGATGGCTTGGGAGGTCACTCTTATGGCCAACTGGCTCAAGATTCTACCCGTTTTCAGACCATTTTCTACCATTTCCCCGATTTTAATTGCTTCTGCAAAAGGCTTTCCCATGGCCGACATCATATTCTGGAAGTAATCGGGCTCTTGGGCTTGCAGGAAGACAGTGACCATCTCTACCTCATCCATTTGAGGCTTCACTCTTGATGCCGCCTAATGGTCTTCTTTTGATCTCTAGTAGCATGTTCGGGGTACTCTTGTGTTTTCAAAAACCTCTTAATATCATGGTACCATGGCTGGACGTTTTGCCCTGCTTCAATTGCATTACAATAACCATTCCTTTCCCTGATTTGGTTTTCCAAGGGATCGATGTGGGCATTTCCTGGATAAGGCAACATCGAGGCTAAAGTAGCAACTGCATCAGCTAGCTTATTGTGGCACCGAGGGATGTGCCTGAATTCTATCGATTTGAATCATTTGCCGAGATCTTCCACATGCTGCCGATCAGGAATAAGCTTGACATCTCGAGTTTCCCACTCTCCCTAGGCTTGCCGGATAATCAAATCTGCATTCCCCATGATCAATAAATCTTCAACATCTTGGCAATCGCCATATTCATGCCCATGATGCAAGCTTCATATTCAGCAGTATTGTTCGTGCAGAAGAACCGGAGCCTAGCTGTAGTCGGATAATGCTGACCAGTAGGTGAGATCAAGATTGTCCCAATCCCTACACCTTTGGCGTTCACTGCCCCATCGAAGAACATTTTCCAAGCATGAGTGTCCTCAGGGACTACTTCTATTGTGTTTACCTCTTCATCTGGAAAGTATGTGCTCAACGGTTGGTATTCTTCGTCAACCGGGTTTTCAGCCAAATGATTTGCCAACGCCTGGGCTTTCATTGCCGTGCGAGAGACGTAGACTATGTCAAATGCAGTGAGCAAGATTTGTCATTTTTCTAGTCTTCCAGTAGGCATCGGTTTCTAGAATATGTACTTCAAAGGATCCAACCTGGTTATGAGAGAAGTAGTATGAGCTTGAAGATAATGTCTCAACTTTTGAGCAACCCACGTCAAGGCACAACACGTTTTCTCCAACAAAGTATATTTGGCCTCGTAGCTAGTGAAATTCTTACTCAGATAGTAAATCGCCTGCTCTTTCTTGCCGGTTATATCATGTTGCCCGAGGACACAACCAAAAGAATTCTCCAACACTGTCAGATACAAGAAGAGAGGTCGGCCAGACTCTGGTGGGACCAAAACTGGAGGGTTCGACAGATATTCCTTGATTTTGTCGAAAGCCTCTTGACATTCAGATGTCCATTTGATTGCTGCGTCCTTCTTCAATACCTTGAATATGGGCTCACATGTGGTAGTCAGTTGAGCAATGAACCGACTGATATAATTTAACCTGCCCAATAAACTCATCACGTCTTTCTTAGTTCTCAGAGGAGGTAGATCTCGGATAGCCTTTATCTTTGTTGGATCTAACTCGATACCTCTCCTGCTGACTATGAAGCCTAGAAGTTTGCCTTATGGGACCCCGAAGGCACATTTAGCCAAATTCAGCTTCAAATCATACTTGCGCAACCTTTTGAAAAATTTCCTCATGTCTCGAACATGATCATCCTGAGTTCTGGACTTGATAATCACGTCGTCCACATACACATCTATCTCTTGATGCATCATATCATGAAAAATGGCAGTCATAGCTCTCATATAAGTTGCCCCGGCATTCTTCAACCCAAATGGCATGACACGATAACAATAAGTGCGCCAGGGTGTAGTGAAAGCTGTTTTTTCGGCATCTTCTCATTCATCAACACCTGGTGATATCCTGCGTAAAAATCCACAAAGGACTGTATCTCGTGTTTGGCGCAGTTATCTACAAGGATGTGGATGTTGGGCAATGGGAAATTGTCTTTAGCACTTGCCCTATTCAAATCTCGGTAATCCACACACACCCGGGTTTTCCCATCTTTCTTTGGCACGGGAACTACATTAGCCAGCCACGTAGTATACTGGACCACCCGGATTACCCCTGCTTTCAACTGTTTTGTGATTTCTTCTTTGATCTTTTCACTGATATCAGTCTTAAACTTTCTTTGTTTCTGCTGAACCGGAGGACAATCAGGGTAAATTGGCAATTTATGCACCACTAGATCGACACTCAATCTTGGCATATCATCGTACGACCAAGCAAACACATCTTTAAACTCAAACATAAGTTGAATTATTGTATCCCACGTTTTCTCATAAGTGTGAATGCTTATTTTTGTTTCCCGAATTTCTTTAGAGGTTCCCAAATTAACCGGTTCTGTATCCTTCAAATTCGGCTTAGGTTTATTCTCAAATTGTTCCAGTTCTCGATTTATTTCCCTAAAAACCTCTTCTTCATCATATTCCGGTTCTTGGTTCATTATTTCACAATTAGACAGCATGTTTGGATCTGGGCGTGAAGTCCGCAAGCATGTCATGTTATTTAAAGTCGCATTATTATAACTGAAAAGAAGAAATAAAAGAGAAAAAAATCAGAAAGAATAAAGAGAATAAACGATGAAATATTGATTTCATTTCTTGGAATTGGGAAGATAAAAGGGTTTACATTCAGGAATTTAAAGACAGGAAACTTAAAGAACAAACATCCGAGTTACACCATGTGATAACTCGTGATACAGAAAAAGTGGCAGGACAAGTCTACCCGGACTCCTGCCTGATCGGGAATTGCGTAGCCTTCCAATTTTGGAGTTTAGCATCTGGTCCCATGTAGAGCACCTCAGCAGTGCTAGTACCTTCCCCTAGCTGAACCATGTTGGTTTCATAAAGCATTTGCCTCATAGCTCCACATATATCTTCGATTTCTTCGGTCATGAAGGCCTCATCATCTTCATTCTCGCTGTATTTTGGCTTGACAAAGGTCTGATATAGATGTGGCAATGGCTGTGGCAAGACCCATCCTTCCCTTTTCCTCTCATCTGCCCAATCTTCATCTTCTGGGGTAGGGTTTAAACCTATCCCGAAAAACTTTTCTGCTGTGGGTAGGGTTATTGGCTCCGATATTCCTTGTAGAGCTTTTCCCAATCCTTTTCCTGGCTTGAAACCATTTTTGACCATCTCTTTTGCCACCATGATCGAAGCATTAGATAGGAAAGGTTGGGGGCAAGGGATCCCTTCTTCATACTGATCCGCCACTACAACTTCGAAAGCCAGATAAACAATGTGTTCACTTCCCTCCCCAGCCTCCAAACATGGGATAGATGGGTCCCAATAAATAGACTGCTCGTCTTCTCCGTGGACCACAATTTTCTGATCTTCATACTCGAACTTTACCATTTGGTGAAGGGTGGAGGGCACAGCCCCCACGGCATGGATCCAAGGCCTTCCTAGAAGAAAGTTGTAAGATGTATCCATGTCCAACACTTGGAAGGTCACCTCGAAATCCACCGGGCCTATGGTTAACACCAGATCTATCTCTATAATGGTATCCCTTTTAATGCCATCAAAGGCTCTTACACAGATGTTATTGGGACGAATCCTTCCAGTCCCGATTTCTATTCTCTGTAGTGTAGAGAGTGGGCAAATGTCAACACCCGAACCCCCATCCACCATTACTCGCTTGACATAAAAACCTTCACACTTGACAGTCAGATGTAAAGCTTTGTTGTGAGACGCTCCCTCTGGAGGCAAATCATTCTTACTAAAGGAAATTTGATTAACAGCAAAGAACCTTTCTGCCATTCTTTCGAGCTGTTCAACTGAAGTCTTAGCAGGCACATACGCCTCATTCAGAGTTTTCACTAGGATCTTCTAATGCTCGGCAGATCTCATTAACAAAGATAGCATAGACACTTGTTCAGATTACTTGCATAACTGATCCACCACTTCATAATTAGGCATCTTCATTTTCTGGAAGAAAGCCTATGCCTCCTCAGCACTTACAGGCTTCTTGGGTGGAAAGCGCTTCTGTGTGGCATTGTTCACTTCTTGTACATCTGAATATTTCCCAGCGAAGGTATTTCCCGAAAGTTCTCCTGTGATTTCTTTCTCTTTGTATGTAACTAACGTCTGTTGATAATTCTATGGTACCGCAGACGGGTCCGTCATTAGCTTCTATGGCACGCGTCCAATAACCACTGGCTCATTTAGCCGAGGCGGTTTAATCATCCCCCGGACCACATAGGCTCCTTTTGGCACATACATTGGTGTTCCCTTTTTCACTTCAAATTTCTTTGGAATACCCACGACTAATGGCTTTTCTTGGGGACCTCGCGAAATATAGAGAACCCCATTTTTCGGAGGCGCCATCTCTGCCTTTGTTTCAACCTTCTTTTCAAGTTCAATCTTGACAGTTTTAGTCTTCTTTCCCCCTTTATCCTACTTCAGGGTTGCTTTAGGCTTTCTTTCTGCATCAGCAATAGCAATTATAGATTTCAAGGCGGGATCGAACTCTTTGTCTTCACAGATCATCCCGATTACCGGCCCGTTGTTATGAGCGGGCAATGGATTATTGGTCACATTCGGGGCTTCTTCATCCCTCAAAACTATTTTTCCTTGTTCAATCAAATTTTCCATAGCTTTCTTCAAGGTCTAGCAGTTATCAGTACTATGCCCCTCAGCTCCTGAATGATAAGCACAGTGGACACCTCGTTGGTAAGTTGGAGATTCCGGATTCTGCCTGTTTTGGGGAATAGGCTGCAGCAAATTCATCTGGACAAGCTTAGGGAATAGGGTGGAGTAGGGTTCACCGATTGGTGTAAAGTTGGGCCTCCTGGGTGGTTCCCAGGGGCGAAAGTTATTTTGTGGTGGTCGGGGATTATATTGGTTCTGGTAAGGAGGTTGGTTTCTTTGGAATGGAGGTGGATTTCGGTTGGCTTGTAGTTGCGGTCGGCCGAAAGGTTGAGCATTCATGACCGCATAAGGTGGGGGAGCGTAGGCCATATCATTGTGAGAATATTAGTGTTGAGGGGTTCTTTCGGAGAGCACCGGTCTATGATCCCGGTATCTTCTTCCTCCTGAACCTACCATGACTGTTTCTTCTTTCTTTTTCCCTTTGGCAATTCCTCCAGACCCGCCTTGGATGGCTTGGGAGGTCGCTCTTATGGACAACTGGCTCAAGATTCTACCCGTTTTCAGACCATTTTCTACCATTTCCCCGATTTTAATTGCTTCTGCAAAAGGCTTTCCCATGGCCGACATCATATTCTGGAAGTAATCGGGCTCTTGGGCTTGTAGGAAGACAGTGACCATCTCTACCTCATCCATTTGAGGCTTCACTCTTGATGCTTGTTCGCGCCACTTAATGGCATATTCTCTGAAGCTTTCTGAGGGCTTTTTCTTTAGATTTGCCAAAGAATTCCTATCCGGTGCAATATCTATGTTGTACTGAAATTGTCGAACAAAATCTCTGGGAAGATCGTCCCAAATGTGCCATCGAGATATGTCCTGATCCATATACCACTCTAAAGCTATGCCGATTAAGATTTCCCCGAAATATGCCATCAACAATTCTTCTTTGCCACCGGCCCCCGTAACTGATTGCAATGCTTCTTCAAATGAGTAATAGGGTCTCCGTGCCCGTCATACTTTTCAAATTTTGGTGTTTTGAACCCTGACGGCAAGTGTACATGCGGAAACATACACAAAACTATATAAGAGACACTCTTTGGCCCGCTCAAACCTTGCATGTTCTTTAAGCTCTGTTCAAGGTTTCTCATTCTTCTGGACATCTCATCTTGCTCTGGGGCTTTAGGGGTTTTGTCTTTCCCCGGCGTAAACTCATATGGTGGTGGCTGAGGGTAAGCATATGCGGAGTATGGAGGAAGTTCTGGCTGGTAAGTAGGAGTTTGATAAGTGAAGGTCAATGGATCAAACACAGGCCTTGGGACTCCGGGCTGTGTTGTAGCAGAAGATGGTGGAGCAGTGAAGATGTTTGTAGCTGTCCCGGGTATGAATGCCTGGGGCCGGACCTCAGAAGTTGCTCCCACGAAATGATCGGATATAGTAGGCTATCCTAGCGGGACGTTCAGGTGGCTGATGGGAATGTTAAAGGTACCCGTTGGTCTTGGGAACTATGAGCACGTGATTTTTGCCCTATGAGAACTACTCCCATAAATTCAAAATAAAATAATTTTCCTTTGTGTGCAATTTTGAGAATTTTTCGTGACGTTTTTGGTTAATTGTTTGTATTTGGCTGGGCATGTTTATTTTGTTTTGATTAATGAAAAAAAAATAGGTTGCATTTGCATTTAGGATTTAATAATTTTAAGTTAATTAGTAAATTACTTATTTTATAAAAATGAAGGAAAAATATAAAAATAATGCACTTTCCATTTTAGTGTTTAATTGTGTAATTTGGTATTTAAGTATTTGTGATAATTATCATTTAGAGATAATTAGTATTTTTTAAGTTAATTTGGTTTGTATAATTTTAGTTTTTAAATTTTGAAAATAATCTAGGAAAAGGAAATAAAAGAAGAGAAAAAAGGTTGGGCTGTATTTTAATTCCAATTCCAGGCCCAAATCAAATACACCCAATACCCGCCCCAAATCAGCCCAAAACCCGTTCTCCACCCGGTCCGCCCCTACTAGAACCAAACGACGTCGTTTGGACATACTTTGATTAGGGCCGTCGATTTAATTTGATCCAACGGACCACGGCCTTTTTCATTACCCGACCCATTTGTCCCCGGATTGACCCAATCCCCAACGAAACCATACGACATCGTTTCCTATAAGGGAATTGATCCAAGCCATTGATCTCACTTGATCGAACGGCTTGGATCCAATCCCCACTTATTTATATAAGGGATCCATACAGACCCCCCCCCCAAGCCAAACCCCCCTCACCTCTTCGTCTCTAAGCCTTAGAGACCAAACGAACCCTCCGCCCCTTACCACCGTGCTCCGCCCACCGGAAATCACCTCACGGCGGTTCCGGTGGTCCAATGACCCCCAATTTCACACCATAGCTTACCCTCAACTTCCCCACCCCAACCCCTCAAACCACTACCTTCGAATCATCCCCGATCTTCTCGAATCTTCAATCAAAGAATCAGCCAAAAACCTCACCTTCTCTGATGACTACCAAACTCACACCAGTTGTCCACCTGACCTCCCTCACCCCAAATCCCATACCTGTTTCCCTCGAATCCCTTCGAAACTAGTCGAATTTCAAATCAGAGGTGAAGCCTGAGTTTGGCGAAACCCTAAAAACCGACGACGAAGCAATGATTAAGGCTGAAATGGACCTCGACCATGTGTTTTCATTTGAGAACACATAATCGAGACTCATTTCGGTCTAAATCAAAAGGACAAGGAGCAGTTTTCGTAACAAACCCGCCTGGTGTCTAGGTATTCTTAATCCGATTTTTCTTTTATTTCTTCATCTTTAGTTTTGTTAAATTTTCGGTCCTCTCCTCCCCCTGCTTCATTTCTATTTTCTGTGATGAACTATGCCTGTTGATATGTTCAAACTTAGAGATTAGTTCATCGCAATGAGTTGAATCGTTTAGTCACGTTGAACTGAATTGATTGATCATTTGAATATCTGGAATTTGTCAATCTCTTTGAGTTCGTCTGGATGGTTATTCTTTTGGTTTCAATTGCAGTCAAAATATGTTTTTCGTCTCATTGGATTCAGTTCTCTTATCTCAGTAATTGATTGGTTTTGATATTTGAATGTTGCTGAAACAAGATAGTTAATTGTGTTCTTTGGTTTGCTTCTGTGAGCTTTAAGCTGATGAACCATTAGATTAAGGAAATTGTGAACTGATTAAACTAATGAAATAGTTTAATCAGTAATGGGGGGTTGATGACTGTTTAAAACACTCTTAAGGTCAGAAAACATAAATCATGGGCACCATTTCACAAGGTTTAAGGGAATTGAATAGAAAAATAGGCTGCCCATACCCGCGTGGAATTAATAAAGAAAAAGAAGTTTAGTGGGGAACAAAACATACTCTAGTGGAGTTCTAAAGAATATCATGGGCAGAATTAGTTTCTTAATTCTACCTGAGTGCTCTTACGAGCTGGTAGGGTCAGTGTTTGGGTATAAATGGAGGGACTTAGGACAGAGTTAGGGGGGATTTTGGGAGAGAAGGGAGATCAGTCTTTGATCAGTTCAGAGAGTTTTGAGAGTTCTTTTAAAAGGCAGTCTTAGACAGCATTTTAAAAGCTAAGGCATTCAGTTTTTTAGAGTTCTGGAGAGTTTAAGAACAGAAAACCAAAAATATATTGTTTCATTGCATTCATAGGTGTAATTCGAATTTTGGACAGTGATTCTCATTGCTGAAGTGGTTCAGTAGTCTACTGATTAAGTTTTGGTTTAATTCAAACTCTATTGAGCCTGTTCGTTTTTGTATTTGCTGTTGCTATTGGTTTTACAACTTGTTTTGGGCTATGGTCAAGTTGATTCTGGGTAAAAAATTGGTCTTGAACTGTGATGGTTGCTGTTTGAATTCCTGGTTGCTGCTGTCTGCTCTTCAGTTGCTAACTTTTCCTTCTACTCGATTATATTTCCAGGTACCTTGTTGTCTCTAATGCCTTGAAGTTTCATTCGATGTATCTGAACGATTATGAAATCAAATGACGAGGCATTGCTATCATATGAATTTGCTTCTGTATTTCACTATTAGTATAGCTTGTAGTTATAGATTTCAAATACGCATTAGTATCGATTAGCATTTCTGAAACTTGTCTTGTAATTAAACTAGAGAGACTTTGGATTATTGATTATATGACCATGAATCTGTACTGGACTGTATGAGTTACTCAGATTTGCTATAGTTAATTTAGTTAACTGTGACGTTAATGTGAAGGTGAATCTGGATAGTAATAGCCGATTACTATAGCTTCCATATTTAGGGTGCTGAGATCACAAACGGGTATAAAATTAGACATGACTAATTGTACGAATAACATGGTATAATAGCTAATCACCTCAATAAGTTAAGCTTTTCCATGATTGTCCGTGTTAATTCCTAGCATGAACAACGGCTTTAAATCTGATAGATACATGAACTCGAGTTGGTAATTTTGGTTAGCATAAGGGCTGGGGTAAAGAATCAGAATAATTGTTCGTTTCGTTGAGTTAGTTCATTAAACTTGATGGTTTAAAACTTTTAGTGAACACTTGTGCACATTGAGCTAAAGCATTGTTTACTTTAATGGCTGGGGCTCGACAGCCCCTTTGCATAAAGTGTAAGCTTCAGGGCCGAAATAAATGGCCCAGGCCTGGGTATGACATGCATATCCGTTTGGGGCCTGGACCCACGTCTGCGATTGGTCAAGTTTGTGCTGGGCCTGGATTATGATTCCCTCACGTAGACTGTTTGGAGTTTGCAGGTCTAGATGTAGTATTTCTTAAAAGATAATAATTAGTTAGGTTTTATTTTTATTATTAGAGACAAGTTAAGAAGAAAATTATAGCTTGCTTTAGGATACCCTTTTAAAACAAATGAGATGAGCCTCGCCAAATAAAATGCCTAACTTGCGAGGCCTTCTTTCAAGGTTCGTATTAAAATACTTAGATTTTGAGACGGGCCGTTTAGCGAATTTCACGGCCTTCCCCAAAATAATAATGCGTTAGTCTCTTTAGGCACGTATTTTAATAACATTACCTCCCTAAACTCGGGTGCGCATTTATGTGACCCAAATCCAAATCCCAACGATGTTAAAGTATGTCCAAAAACCACGGGTGCATCTATGTGACGTGGTTCAAGACTTGTTTTAATGACGTTGCATTTTTCTTTAAAAATGAATAAAATCGGTTAAGGTTAAAATTTGCACATAGGTTCATAATTGTTAAAATCAGATAATTTAAGCCGAATATAACAGTTGAGCGACCGTGCTCGAACTACGGAACTCGAGAATGCCTAACACCTTATCCCAGGTTAATAGAATTCCTTACTCGGATTTCTGGTTCGCGAACTGTAATACAGAGTCAATTTTCCTCGATTCGGGATTCAACCGGTGACTTGGGACACCATAAATCTCCCAAGTGGCGACTCTGAATTAAATAATAAATCCCGTTTTGATTGTCCTTTAATTGGAAAAACTCCCCTACGTCCTTACGGGGTGTGTGTAAAAGGAGGTGTGACAACTCTGGCGACTCTACTGGGGACCGAACCCTGAATCTCTGGTTCAGGGTTCAGAATTCGAGCTTAGATAAATTGTTATATTTGGCTTTATCTGATTTTATTACATGTTTGGGCCTAATGTGCTAAGTGATGCTTTTACTGCTTTGATATTATCTGAACTGTATATAAACTGTTACGAAACCCTTCTCTTCTCATCTTCGGGGATGTGCTCGCTGGTCGAGACTCCCTATTCTGTTAGTGGCATACCTTGAAATAAGAAAGAGGCTCGGACAAGTTACTAAGCCGGATGGCCTTTTGGTTCCCAGTACGTAGCCCCCTCCTCGACTCGAGTTGTCCGCTCGGGTACACAGTCTAGAACAAATACCCCAGGTTATGAACCTAGAATAACCCAGCTTCATGCAGGATCCCTAGTAGGAACGTTTGTTTGCATCACGTGCATTTGACTTTGGAGGCTCAACACAGGGGTTGGATCTGTCTAGGACAGGTGTACCAAAAATGACAAAATACCATCCTGATACATCTTACTTGCTACTTGTGCATTTGTTTGCTTCAGACTTGCATGCTGACCGGCTTTTGAATATTTTGAGGAAAGAGAGATAGAGGTACAAGGGTTAAAGAGAGTTAATCGCCTGTTTTGAAAAAAAAAACAATGTCCAAATAGTGTCGAAACTCTGCCGAATTTTTGAGAAAATGAAAAAAAAAAGAAAAGAAAAAAAAAGGTTTTGTTTATGAAAAAATAGTTTTATTTGCCAATGAAAAAGAGTCTTGTTTTCAAAAGAAGTTTGTTTTATCGGACAGAACTACGCACGGTCTGATTCATGCGAGGACGTGATACGTAGGCAATCCACATAAGATCCGACCACCACTAATAAAAAAAAGAGAGAAAAAAAGAGGAAAATGAAAAATAAAGAAGGATAGAATAAAGGAAGTTTAAAAAAAGAGGCACAATTATGAGAGACCGGAATGATGCACGCAACCTAAGCAAATGCATGATAGAAATGGTTAATTGCCTAGGCGCATTGCATCCCAACGTGTAATTGCGTATGTGTTAAACTCTAAAAACTAACAAGTTTGTTGTTTTCTAGAGAATTCAAGCAGTTAGTTTATTTAGAGGATATTGGCACATTATCATTACCAAAGCAGATTGAAGGGACCAATACCGGAAATCATGTCTATCCCAGATGTCGACACTAGTGTTGAGGTAGAGGAGTTGGACGTCAATAAAATGAAAGAGGAGATGCTCAAGCTTAAGCAACAGATGGCCGAAATGTACCAGGCTTGATCCAAAGGGCAATCACCGCCAGCTTACCCTGCTAACCCTGCTTTACCCCACTATTAGCTCAGTCTCAGGATCATCCCGCCACCGATCCAGGTTTTCCCATTTATCAACACTACCATGGCACTATTTCTCATACACCACAAGCTCCACCACCAAAATCAATTCCATACCCTCCTCCGCCAATCACCCCTGTCTTTGTGGTATCTCCACCAGCTGCACTCCATAAATCCCCAAGTGAACCTGTGTTCCAAGCTCAGGACAACCAGTATTATCCCTCGGAGCCTACCTTCAAAGCGCCCGAAGCCTACCCATATGATCCACATTCTGACCTACCGGAGAAAGCAGAAAAACCGGCCAGAAATCCTGAACAGGAAGAGATGTTCAAAAAAATGAAAAGCATAGAACAATCCTTCAGGGATATGAGAGGACTAGGAGGTCAGGTAAGCGTGGCTTACAAAGAGTTGTGTTTGTTCCCAAATGTACAACTACCGACGGGGTTCAAAATGCCCAAATTTGACTTGTACAATGGACACAGTGATCCGGTGGCTCATCTGAGAGGGTTTTGTAGCAAGATGAGGGGAGCAGGCGGAAGAGATGAATTACTGATGGCGTATTTCAGCCAAAGTTTGGCTGGATCAGCGTTAGAATGGTACACCAAACAAGATCATAGCAAGTGGTACACATGGGACGATTTGGCCCACGCGTTCGCTTGTCACTTTCAATATAATCTTGAAATCATTCCGGATCGACTCTCCCTGACCAAACTAGAAAAGAAGCACAGTGAAAGATTTAGAGAATATGGTTTCCAGTGGAGAGAGCAGGCAACAAGGGTAGATCCCCCAATGAAAGAGAGCGAGATGGTTGATTACTTTTTGCAGGCTTTAGAGCCGACCTACTTTGGTCATCTGGTGTCCGCAATTGGCAAATCTTTTAATGATGTTGTAAAAATGGGAGGCATGGTCGAGGAAAAGCTTAAGTCCAACAAAATCATGAGTTATTCAGCGATCAAGGCAACCACTCAGGCCATTCAAAGCGGCACTGGGGGTGTGCTTGGGAAAAAGAAAAAAGAAGATGTCACAACTGTTGAGTCTGGAGCCTGGTTCAGATTTAGAAGCCCGTCACTCTATTATAGCCAATCACGACCCTACCACCAAAATTACCCCCACACTTCATATAGCCCTCCACAACACTATTACCCACTACAAGATCCCCATTTTTCCGTCCATCATGCACAAGCCTATACCCAAAACCCGACACACGCACAATGGCGTGCGCCGGCTCTACAAAATCCATACCCAGCTCCACAAAACACGTATCCACCCCCAAGAGCCTACAGAAATCCCTTCGGGATAGGTTTCCGATCAAACCAAGCCCTCAAGAATGAGAGGTTACAGAAACAAAAGAGTTTTACTCCACTGGGGGAATCATATACCAGTCGTTTCCACAGGTTGAGGCAGTTGGGCATGCTGAATCCAATTGAGCCTAAAATGCCAAATCCTCTTCCTAGAAATCTTGACCACTCAGTGAATTGTGAGTACTATTCAGGGGCCCGAAGGCATGATACAGAGAAGTGTTGGAAACTGAAAACAGCTGTGCAAGAGCTTATCGATACTCATCGGATCGAGGTTCAAGCCCTAGAAGCACCAAATATTAATTAGAATCCACTGCCAGCTCACCGTGAGACCCATATGATTGAGTTGATTCACAAAGGAGGGGAGCCTAGGAAACCATCACAGACGATAATGATGATCCGTTCCAGCGAAACCAACACAAAGGAGAGGGTAACCATTGGGAAATATGTGGTCCAGTTGAAAGGGTAGACGATAAGCCAGCTGTGGTAGCCGAGAGAAGGTCATCAAGCATTGTTACAGTGAAACCAGAGAAAGTTAAAGTGATAGTGCCAAGGGTCGTAAGTAAACCTGTTGTGATCATGAAGGGTGCTCGCACAGAGCCTGTTATTATAAAACCGGTAACTCAGCTTCTAGTGATCGACAACAAGGCTGTTCCTTGGAATTATGAACGGGTGACGGTGATTTACAAAGGGAAAGAAGTCAAAGGAGAAGTGTGTGAAGCCCAAGGTCTAACTCGTTTGGGAAGGTGTTTTGCCCCCGCAGAGTTAAGAAGGGCCAATCCAGTAGCGACAAAGAATCCAGTTACTGAGGAAGAGGCGGAAGAATTTTTAAGAAAAATGAAGGCGCAAGGTTACTCTATTGTGGAGCAGATGAGGAAGACCCCAGCACAGATCTCATTGTTATCATTGTTGATCCATTCAGATGAGCACCACCGGGTATTGATGAAAATTCTGAACGAAGCCCATGTTCCGGATAAGATCTCTGTGAACCATCTGGAGAAATAACAAACAAGATTTTCGAGGTCAATAGGGTCACTTTTTCAGACGATGAGTTGCCCGTGGAGGGTACAGAACATATTAGAGCCCTTTATTTGTCCGTGAAGTGTGAAGACTCGGCAGTCACTCGAGTACTGATTGATAATGGGTCCAGCGCCAATATCTGTCCTTTGACCACCTTGAACAAACTGAAGGTCGATGGTGACAGAATTCGCAAGAACAACATCTGTGTTCGAGGGTTTGATGGTGGTGGTACAGACATGGTGGGTGACATCATACTTGAATTAACAATTGGCCCGGTCGAGTTCACCATGGAGTTTCAAGTGTTAGACATGGCAGTGTCGTATAATCTTCTGTTGGGGAGACCCTGGATCCATGCCGCCAAAGCAGTGCCTTCTACACTGCATCAGATGGTCAAATTCGAATGGGATAGGCAAGAGATCGTAGTACATGTGGAAGACAATACAAGCGCCGTAAGTGATGCCATCGTACCCTTCATAGAGACTGACAATGACAAGGGGCCATGGGTTTACCAGGTTTTCGATACGGTTTCAGTGAACAAAGTTCCCGAGGGTGAAAGCATCCCACTTCCCAAATTAGCAGTTGCAACTGTCATGGTAGCCTCGGAGATGTTGAAAAACGGGTTTGTGCTAGGCAAAGGTTTAGGGGATGATCTTCAGGGTATTTTTCAACCGGCTTCTTTGCCCAAAAATCTGGATACCTTTGGGCTGGGGTTCAAGCCTACAACGGCGGATGTGAGATAGGCCCGCAAGTTGAAGAAAAGAGTCTGGGTCCTTCCCAAGCCAATCCCGCGCCTGTACAGATCTTTTGTCAGGCCGAGCATCAAAAAGCAATTGTTGTCCAAGGTTACAGGGCCACTAATTGGTGCAGATGGAGATTTAAATGAAGGTTTTGAGAGATTATTCACCGAAATCAACATGGTAGAAGTTGGGGAGGGGTCCAGCAAGGCGGATGTGTAGTTTGTGGGGCCAAAGCAAAAATAACAACTGGATGGCTACTCCTCTTCCCATTCGGAGGGAGTCTTGGTAGTTGGCTCTGATTTTCCTTCATATTTTCTGGATTATTCCAGGGTTGTAGTCCAGATTTATTTTACCTTTTTTTTGTATTCATCAAAGTGTGAAACCTTGTTATCCCGTAATTCAAGAAAATGAAAAGTTTCTTCTTCATTCCTTATTTATTTTAATTTTGTTTTCTTCTTTTCTTTTTCTGTACAGTTCTCTTTATACTGGTTCTAATGACATGGCATGCATAAGGAATCCTCAGCCCAATCTTAAAAATCAATCTGATTCGGAAATGTTAGTTCAAGAAGTGGATTGTGATTACGAATCAGAATACGACGATGAGGATGAAGCCTTCGAAGAGATTAGTAAGGAGATAATTCACTTCGAAGAAAAACCCAAACCCAACCTGAATGACACAGAAGCCGTCAATTTAGGGGACACAGATAATGTCCGAGAGACTAAAATAAGTTTCCACCTCGAGCCGGAAATCCGGGAGGAGTTAATCAAAGCACTCATCGAGTACAAAGATGTTTTTGCATGGTCATATGACGACATGCCGGGTTTAAGCACTGATTTAGTGGTCCACAAATTGCCCACTGATCCAGCGTTCCCTCCCGTCAAGCAAAAGTTGAGGAAATTCAAAACTGATATGAGTGTGAAGATTAAAGAAGAAGTTACCAAGCAGTTGGATGCAAAGGTCATTCGGGTCACCCGATATCCTGTTTGGTTGTCTAATGTTGTCCCGTACTGAAGAAGGATGGCAATATCAGAGTATGCGTCGATTACTACAATCTCAACAAAGCAATCCCGAAGGATAACTTCCCACTACCAATATCCACATTTTGATCAATAATTGTGCCAAGCGTGAGATTGGATCTTTTGTGGATTGCTATGCCAGGTATCATCAGATTCTAATGGATGAAGAAGATGCAGAAAAGATGGCATTCATCATACCCTGGGGAACTTATTACTATTGGGTAATGCCATTTGGTTTGAAGAATGCTAGGGCAACTTATATGAGGGCAATGACTGTTGTGTTTCATGATATGATACACAAGGAGATTGAGGTATATGTAGATGATATGATCATAAAATCAAAGCATCAGGCCGACCACGTTGGGGATTTGAGGAAATTCTTCCAGAGGCTTCGCAGTTACAACCTTAAGCTTAACCCCGCCAAGTGTGCATTTGGTGTTCCACCCGAAAAACTGTTGGGATTCATAGTCAGTCAGCGAGGCATCGAGTTGGACCCATCAAAGATCAAAGCCATACAAGAATTGCCACCTCCGAGGAATAAGACTGAAGTGATGAGTCTGTTAGGAAGGTTGAACTATATCAGCAGGTTTATCGCTCAGCTCACGACAACTTGTGAGCCTATTTTAAGTTGCTGAAGAAGGACGTTGCGGTCAAGTGGACTGATGAGTGTCAAGTAGCATTCGACGAGATAAAGGTATAATTGTCTAACCCGCCTATGTTGGTACCACCAGAACTAGGGAGACCTTTGATTCTTTACTTGACTGTCTTGGAAAATTCATTTGGCTGTGTACTGGGGCAGCATGACGCCGCCGGCAGGAAAGAATAGGCCATCTACTATCTTAGCAAGAAGTTCACGGCTTATGAGGTTAAGTACACTCACCTGGAAAGGACATGCTGCGCCCTAACTTGGGTGGCACAAAAATTGAAATATTATTTGTCATCTTACACTACTTACCTCATTTCACGCTTGGATCCATTGAAGTATATCTTTCAAAAGCCTATGCCAACATAAAGACCCGCAAAGTGGTAGATTTTGCTCACAGAGTTTGACATAATCTATGTGACTCGGACTGCGATGAAAGCCCAAGCATTGGCCGATCATTTGTCCAAGAACCCGGTTGATGAAGAGTATGAGCCACTGAGGACTTATTTTCCTGATAAAGAGGTGATGCATATTCATGAACTAGAACAGGCCGAAAAACCAGGTTGGAAACTTTTCTTTGATGGGGCTGCTAACATGAAAGGAGTCGGAATAGGAGCTGTGCTTATTTCTGAAACAGGGCATCACTATCCTGTTACGGCTCAGCTTCATTTTTATTGTACCAACAATATGGCTGAGTACGAAGCATGCATTTTGGGTTTGAGGCTAGCTGCAGACATGGATGTCCTGGAAGTCTTGGTCTTGGGAGACTCAGACCTTCTGGTACATCAAATTCAAGAAGAATGGTAAACGCGAGATCTGAAGCTCATACCATACCAACAATGCTTGCATGATCTTTGTGAATGGTTTAGATCAGTGGAGTTCAGGCATATTCCAAGGGTCCATAATGAGGTCGCCGATGCTTTGGCTACCCTAGCGTCAATGCTGCACCATCCGGACAAAGCCTATGTCGATCCTTTGCATATTCAAGTACGAGATCAACATGCTTACTGCAACATGATTGAAGAAGAACTTGATGGCTAACCGTGGTTCCATGATATCAAGGAGTACATCAGAATGGGGATACACCCAGTGCAAGCCACGAGGGATCAAAAGAGAACAATTCGACGGTTGGCAAGTGGATTTTTCTTGAGTGGAGGAGTTTTCTATAAAAGAACACCAGACCTTGGATTGTTAAGATGCATAGATGCTAGACAAGCTACGACTATCATGTTTGAAGTACATTCAGGAGTCGGCGGACCACATATGAGCGGATATGTGCTGGCAAAAAAAATTCTCCGAGCAAGTTATTATTGGCTCACCATTGAGCGAGATTGTATCAGTTTTGTGCGCAAATGTCATCAGTTCCAGATACACGGAGATTTGATTCATTCTCCACCATCAGAATTGCACACAATGTCAGTACCATGGCCCTTCATTGCTTGGGGTATGGATGTCATTGGACCAATCGAGCCAGCAACATCCAATGGGCACAAGTTCATTTTGGTAGCCATTGATTATTTTACCAAGTGGGTGGAGGCCAAAACCTTCAAATCGGTGACCAAGAAAGCAGTGGTTGATTTTGTTCACTCAAATATCATCTGTCGATTTGGAATCCCAAAGGTGATCATCACGGATAATGGTGCTAATCTTAACAGCAATTTGATGAAAGAGGTATGTCAACAGTTTAAGATTACACACCGCAATTCCATTCCATATCGTCCCAAGGCGAATGGAGCAGTAGAGGCAGCCAACAAAAACATAAAGAAAATACTTTGGAAAATGGTGGAAGGTTCTAGGCAATGACACGAAAAATTACCATTTGCCTTGCTGGGTTATCGCACTACTGTCCGTACTTTGGTAGGTGCAACTCCTTATTTGTTGGTATATGGAACTGAAGCAGTAATACTGGCGGACGTTGAAATCTCGTCCCTTCGGATTGTCGCTGAGGCTGAGATTGATGATGATGAGTGGGTCAAAACCCGTGTGGAGCAGTTGAACTTGATTGATGAAAAGAGATTGGCAGCTGTGTGCCATGGCCAGTTATATCAAAAGAGAATGGCAAGAGCATACAACAAAAAGGTGCGTCCCCGGAAATTTGAAGTGGGTCAGCAAGTGCTGAAACGCATCCTTCCACATCAGGTTGAAGCAAAAGGCAAGTTCGCCCCGAATTGGCAAGGGCCATTCATTGTAACCAGAGTATTGTCCAATGGTGCTTTATGTTTAACAGATATCGAAGGAAAATGCATAGACATGGCTATCAATTTTGATGCAGTAAAAAGATATTATGTATGATTTCTTTGGTATAATTATTGATTGTTTGTATTTGGCATTATTTCGAAGATTGAAATGACGAAGGCAATTTGTTCTACTATCTAAACACTTTACCCTTTATTCCCCTTTTTGAGCCTTATCTATTTCTTTCATACCCCTCTTTTGGAATCAATAACGAAAAAGAGAGAAAAACAAAGAAAATAAAAAGAGAAAAGAAAAGAAGTGACAAAATATAACAACAAGGAAATTCAGGTGTGAACTACGTTTGACCTGATCCCTGTTAAGGGTACGTAGGCAGCTTTACGGCTCGGTCATAGTAAAATAAAATATCCAAAGACCCCCAGCAAGAAACTGGGGCAGAGGTTGTATTTGTAATAAGAAATGTGATTCCAAAAGTTGTAATTTTAAACTCATGTCAAATTATTTTGAGCCTTTGCTACACTTTCTTTCTAATCCCATCCAAAAGCCCACATTACAGCCCAAAGAAAGACCTTCTGATCAGTTTTTTGAGAGATGACAAGTCGAGCAAACAGAAGTGATTCATATCAGGGTAATACTCCGGTCCAAGCAAGGAAATTAATGAAAATGAGAGAGTCTTATTGGTGAATAACCTTCACAGGCACCATAAGGCGACGAAAGTTGAGAGAAATAAAATGAGAAAGTCTTATTGGTGAAAACCTTCGCAGGCACCATAAGGTGACGGAAGTTGAGAGAAATAAAATGAGAGAGTCTTATTGGTGAAAATCTTCACAGGCACCATAAGACGACGGGAGTTGAGAGAAACAAGAGAGTCTTATTAGTGAAAACCCCTCGAAGGGCACTATAAGGCGAAAAGGAATTAAAAGGGGCAAAACGAGATAAGCTTGATGGAAAGGATCCGTCGAGACATCAAGCAGAATAAAGATTTTGTTTCGGCAAAAGAAGATGGGTTGCGGGACCTTCGAAATGCAAAGTAGGGACATCAGAAAGATTGATTGATGTAAATAGACTGGGTTGATTAATCCAAAAATGCACGACATGACCATTGGGATCGATCATACCATTCAGATAAGTTATTTTCTCTTCAAACAATTGTTCAGAAAATTTTTTTCTTGTTCTATCTTTCGAAGTCATCATTTTCCATTTCTTTTTGATCAATAGTAGTTTGTTTTTAAGAAGGATTTTCAAAGCTAACTACCAGTTGCTAACATGGAGCAAGGTAAATGGGGATAAGACATGCGAGGATAATGTGATGAGACGAGAAAGACGTCATTGTAAGACTAGATGATGGATTGGTCTAAGATTTTGGGACAGTATGGAGCAAAGGTGGAAAACAACGGTTGAGAAGTTGGTGAATAAAGAATCATCAAGAAGGTCGGAAGTTATCGGCCAAGTTTCAATATGGTCGAACAACGCAGAGCATAGAAAAGAGCGAAAGGGAAAACCGTCCCCAACAGGAGCATCCCCACGTTTTAAACTAACTAATTCTCTTTGATTTTAAGCAGGGACAAGAAATGTTATTGATGACAGAAAGACATGCCACAAGAAAGATTGTCAAACTGGGGCAGAAAATTTTCTTTATTTTGAATTTTTTTTGAAAGTCAGGTACCCACTTGGGGAAGAAGGAAGATAACACAAGTTTGGGGAAAAGTGGTATCCCCAGCAGTTTTCAGAAAAAAGGCAAAACAAGTTTTAAAGAAAGCAATTTTGGGAGGAAGATAACACAAATCTTAAGGGAAGTAGTTCTAGAGGAAGGAAAACACCAGCTTTAAGGGAGGTAGTCTTTATAGGAGGAAAATAACATATTTTTTGAAGGAAACACTGGAGTTATCCCCAGCAGTTTTCATAGGAATGAAACACCAGTTAGAAGGAAAATTGTTTAGGAGGCAGGAAGGAACAACGACAATAGAACGCATTTTAAGTCATAATTGAAGTCAGGAGCCCACCTGGATAATGGAGGTATTATATTTTTAATTCATAATAGAAGTCAGGAGCCCGCCTGGAGAATGGAGGTGTTATATTTTTAAGAAGTTGTTGAAGTCAGGAGCCCACCTCGAGAATGGAGGTTGTTATATTTTAAGAAGTTGTTGAAGTCAGGAGCCCGCCTGGAGAATGGAGGTTGTTATTTTTTCAAGTTGTAGTCGAAGTCAGGAGCCCGCCTAGATAATGGAGGTATTATCTTTTTAAGTCATAATAGAAGTCAGGAGCCCGCCTGGAGAATGGAGGTGTTATATTTTTAAAAAGTTGTTGAAGTCAGGAGCCCGCCTTGAGAATGGAGGTTGTTATACGTTCAAGTTGTAGTCGAAGTCAGGAGCCCGCCTGGAGAATGGAGATATTATCTTTAAATTGTTTATTGAAGTCAGGAGCCCGCCTGGAGAATGGAGTTATTATCTTTTTAAGTCATAATAGAAGTCATGATCCCGCCTGGAGAATGGAGGTGTTATATTTTTAAGAAGTTGTTGAAGTCAGGAGCCCGCCTGGAGAATGAAGGTTGTTATACGTTCAAGTTGTATTCAAAGTCAGGAGCCCGCCTGGAGAATTGAGGTATTATCTTTAAATTGTTTATTGAAGTCAGGAGCCCGCCTGGAGAATGGTGGTATTATCTTTTTAAGTCATAATAGAAGTCAGGAGCCCGCCTGGAGAATGGAGGTTGTTATACATTCAAGTTGTAGGCGAAGTCAGGAGCCCGCCTGGAGAATGGAGGTATTATCGTTAAATTGTTTATTGAAGTCAGGAGCCCGCCTGGAGAATGGAGGTATTATCTTTTTAAGTCATAATAGAAGTCAGGAGCCCGCCTGGAGAATGGAGGTGTTATATTTTTAAGAAGTTGTTGAAGTCAGGATCCCGCCTGGAGAATGGAGGTTGTTATACATTCAAGTTGTAGTCGAAGTCAGGAGCCCGCCTGGAGAATGGAGGTATTATCTTTTTAAGTCATAATAGAAGTCAGGAGCCCGCCTGGAGAATGGAGGTGTTATATTTTTAAGAAGTTGTTGAAGTCAGGAGCCCGCCTGGAGAATGGAGGTTGTTATACGTTCAAGTTGTAGTCGAAGTCAGGAGCCCGCCTGGAGAATGGAGGTATTATATTTAAATTGTTTATTGAAGTCAGGAACCCGCCTGGAGAATGGAGGTATTATCTTTTTAAGTCGTAGTAGAAGTCAGGAGCCCGCCCGGAGGGCGGAGGGTTACAACAAAAATCCCCAGCATAAACTCAAGTGCAGAAGTCAAAAGAGAGGCAACAATGGTCAAAGAAAGATAATTCGCGTGTCGAAGGAGAAACAATTCAAATTTCACAAGAAAGAAAGAAACATCAGAGGAAACACAAGCTAATAAGAAAGCAAGGCAACGAGAGCAAGTTTGAAGATCTAGATAAGATTTTGTAATTCCTAGTTTAGTCTAGCTTCTTGTTTTCTTTTAGCATGGTGTAATAAGGACGTCAGTAAGCAGGTGGCAGCAACAACAATAGCAGTAACAGCAAAACCACAGCTTCATGGTAGTCCCAGCTACCGAAACTTCCCGAACTACATTGACCTGATTCTCTTTTAGCTAGGGATATGTAGGAAACCTTCGAAGTAGAGGTTCGATCAACTCTCTTTCAAAAATATGCTTCACACGGAGTATCCCAACGGGCAAAAATCGCTCGTATCCGCTCACTTTATCTTTGCACGAAAACCCTTAGTGTTTTCGGACAAATAGGGGCAGCTGTGAGTACGTGATTTTTGCCCTATGAGAACTACTCCCAGAAATTCAAAATAAAATAATTTTCCTTTGTGTGCAATTTTGAGAATTTTTCGTGATGTTTTTGGTTAATTGTTTGTATTTGGGAGGGCATGTTTATTTTGTTTTGATTAATGAAAAAAAATATACAAATAAAAATAGGTTGCATTTGCATTTAGGATTTAATAATTTTAAGTTAATTAGTAAATTACTTATTTTATAAAAATGAAGGAAAAACATAAAAATAATGCACTTTGCATTTTAGTGTTTAATTGTGCAATTTGGTATTTAAGTATTTGTGATAATTATCATTTAGAGATAATTAGTATTTTTTAAGTTAATTTGGTTTGTATAATTTTATGTTTTAAATTTTGAAAATAATCTAGGAAAAGAAAATAAAAGAAGAGAAAAAAGGTTGGGCTGTATTTTAATTCCAATTCCAGGCCCAAATCAAATACACCCAATACCCACCCCAAATCAGCCCAAAACCCGTTCCCCACCCGGTCCGCCCCTACTAGAACCAAACGACGTAGTTTGAACATACTTTGATTAGGGCCGTCGATTTAATTTGATCCAACGGACCACAGCCTTTTTCATTACCCGACCCATTTGTGCCCGGATTGACCCAATCCCCAACGAAACCAATCGACATCGTTTCCTATAAGGGAATTGATCCAAGCCATTGATCTCACTTGATCGAACGGCTTGGATCCAATCCCCAGTTATGTATATAAGGGATCCATACAGACCCGCCCCCCCAAGCCAAACCCCCTCTCACCTCTTCGTGTCTAAGCCTTAGAGAGCAAACGAACCCTCCGCCCCTTACCACCATGCTCCACCCACCGGAAATCGCCTCACGACGGTTTCGGTGGTCTAATGACCCCCAATTTCACACCATAGCTTCCCCTCAACCTCCCCACCCCAACCCCTCAAACCATTATCTTTGAATCATCCCCGATATTCTCGAATCTTCAATCAAAGAATCAGCCAAAAACCTCACCTTCTCCGATGACTACCAAACTCACACCAGTTGTCCACCTAACCTCCCTCACCCCAAGTTTTCTTCGAGGAACCATAACTCAAGAGCTGGGAACGGTGGCATAGATGCTCAGTCATCCACATTTGTAGCAACAAGTTACACCCCTCGAAAAAGTTCCCTCTGGCTTTGCAGGCTGTGAGAGCTCGGAAGATATCAGATACTATCATAGGCGCAAGAGTGCTTTCATCTTAAGTGAGCAAGGTACTAACGACCCCGGCTATTTTCAGATCAATGTTCCCGTCTTTCCTTGGGAACACCAAAAGGCCTAAAAAGGTTATCATAAAAGCTACTCGTCTATGCTCATCCCATTTCTGACGGTTACTTTTGCTGCATAACTTGTTACCCGGATTGTTGAATCCTCCGACATGACCGTATCTGTCGTATATAAAGCGCGGATTACAAAAACCTGTGGCCAAATCTGGGTTATGGACCGTCCCGGGTATCTTTAATGAATCTAAAAACCGATGCGCAGTGACAACTCTTGAAGCAACCAGGTATTTTTGTCTTAACGGAACTTCAGCATTTCCGATGTACCCGGCTATTTCCTCCAAAGTCGGGGTGAGTTCAAAATCGGAGAAGTGGAAGACCTTGTGTGCCGGGTCCCAGCAGGTGACCAAAGCTCTTATGATATCCCCCCGAGGCTGGATTTCTAATAAA
This sequence comes from Nicotiana sylvestris, assembly GCF_000393655.2. Taxonomy (NCBI): domain Eukaryota; kingdom Viridiplantae; phylum Streptophyta; class Magnoliopsida; order Solanales; family Solanaceae; genus Nicotiana; species Nicotiana sylvestris. The sequence continues at coordinate 148,417,534 of NC_091060.1, forward strand.
CCCGTAAGACCTTTTAGATATTTCTTGACATCATCTCGCCCTTCACCACCTAAATCATCCCACCATAGCCGCAACTCAAAAGGGATTTTAGTCATTATTGAAAAAGGTTCATTTTGCATCGTGCTCATCCTACACATTTAGTAAGGTGATTAAGCAAAAATAAAATTTATTTGACTCAACAAATTGACTATTTTTAATTTTTCACATATTAAAAGAAAGATTCGGTTCCGAACACGGCCTTTCAGAACTTCGGGAACAAAGATTTTAAGGCTGTGTGAGTCGACCAGTTAAAAATCCAAAAAATGACCAAAAGTGGCCGTTTATGCAAAGTCAGCCTTCCGGCGTCCTTTCGGGAACATTCGGCTATTTTTGACAAAAACGGCATTACTCAATTTATTTATGACTCTTTTCTTGTTTTTCAAATTGAAATAAAAGACCCGGTTGAAAACACGACCTTTCAGCGCTTCGGGGAGGAAGATTTTAAGGCTGTGCCCGCAAACCATTTAAAAATGACTCAGCCTTCTGGCGCCCTTTTGGGGACATTCGGCTTATTTTAAGCAAGAATGGCATCACCCGACTTATTTATGACAAAAATTAAATTTTTGACATTTTTTGGGCTATTTTTTCAAAAGGGAGGTTGGACCCGATGAGGGTTGCCTATGTATCCCACACCCTATGAGAATCAAACCGGCGTAGTTCAGGAAAATAAACTATTTTTGAAAACAAGACTCTTTTCTTTTTTTTACCCTTTTTCCTTTTCTCCTTTTTTTTCGCTTTTTTGAGTAAAACAAACTATAAAAATATATATTTTTTAAAATTTCGGCAGAGTTTCGACAGCATTCGGGCATTGGTTTTTTAAAAGTAGGCAGTCAACTCTCTACACTGTTATTTCTCTCTTTTTCTTTTTTCTCAATTTTCCCGATATTCAGAAACTGGTCAGCATGCAAGCCCGAAACAAATAAATGCACGGAAAACAAATAGGATGCATCAGGATGGTCTTTTTCATTTCAGGTTGCTAGTCCTAGACGTACCCAACCCCTGTGTTGAGTCCCCTAAGTCAAATGCAACATGATGCAAATAAGCGTTCCGATTAGGGATCCGACATGAAGTCACATTATTTTAGGTTTAAAGCCTAGGTATTTGTTATATACTGTGTACCCGAGCGGACAACTCGAGTCGAGAAGGGGGCAACGTACCGGGGACCCGCAATATCGTCCGGCTTTGTAACTTGTCCGGTGTCTTTCTTATTTCAGGGTATGACACTTACAGAATAGGGAGTCTCAACCAGTAAGCACATCCCCGGAGGTGAGAAGAGAAGGGTTTCGGCACAGTTTATATACAGTTCAGATAATATCAAAGCGGTAAAGCATTTAGCACATTTAGCATGAAATATGTAGAAAAATCAGATAAAGCCAAACATAACAATTATTCTAAGCTCGAATTCTTAAATTCTGAACCGAAGTTCTGGGTTTGTATCCCCAGCAGAGTCGCCAGAGCTGTCACACCTCCTTTTTACACCTTACCTCGAAGGATAATGTATAAAGGAGTTTTTTCATTTAAAGTGACATTATCCGGATCGGGATTATTTATTTATTTAGAGTCGCCACTTGGGATAGGTTTGGCTTTTGGTGTCCCAAGTCACCGATTTATCTTGAATCCCGAACCGAGGAAAATTTTCGACTTCGCAATTGGAGTCTGCGAACCAAAAATTCTAAGTAAGGAATTCTGTTGACCCGAGGAAAGGTGTTAGGCACCACCGGATCCCATGGTTCTAGCACGGTCGCTTAAACTATTATAAAGGGCTACATATATGATTTTAAAACATGTTGTAACTTATGTGCTTTTAACTTTGAACCGCTTTTATCATTATTTTAAAAGAATTGCAACGTCGCGAAAACGCGTCTCGAACCACGTCACATCAATGCACCCATGATTGTTAACACATTTCAACTTCGTTGAGATTTGGATTTGGGTCATATAAATGTGCACCCGAATTTAGGAAAGTAATATTATTAAGAGCGCGCCTAAAACGTCTAACGCGTTATTATCTTTGGGGAGGGCCGCGAAATTCGCTAAACGGCCCATCCCGAAGTCTAAAAATTAACACAATATTTATTGAGGGCCCTGCAATTTGCATTTTTATTTGGCGAGGCTCATCTCATTTTTTACTTAAGGCCGGTCCTAAACGACTATGATTTTCTATTTATTGTGTCTCCAAAAATAAAGAAAAGGGCCTAATTCGTTGACATTGTTTAATAAATGGCCAAGTTTGAGCCCACAAAACTATATTCCAAATCAGTACCAAAACAGGCACATAATTAAGCGAAACTTGGGCCGTCCAGTTGAGTATTGAGGCCCAGCCTGTGGTAGCTGATCACTGAAGCAACGGTCTAAACTAAATGTCTATGGATATTAACACAAAGGGTTCAAATATCTTATCTGATGAATTCAAAGACTACTCAAATAAAGAGAAAGCTTAAGAACATGTATCATGGCAAAACAATACGTTCATTTTACCTTGAACCAATTGGTTAGGAATCCAAAATAAACTCTTTGCAGCAAATTAATTTCCCTGACCACGTTCGAATTGCTAGTTTCCAGTTATCAATTGCAAACAAATTTCAGTTTGAATACACTAGTTAACTTGATTATTTTATTAATACTAACATGGATAAGATAAGTCATTTTTCGTTCCAAATCTGACTACATAACAACGAAACAAACCATTAGTGACCTACTATATTAACTAGTACCATACGAATTTATGAAGATACATGCTAAATTTAAAACCAGAAATGACATGAATATCACATACCATTTCAAATCAGTTACATATCTGCACCATTTCAAATTTAACTTTAGACAAAATGCTTAACTAGCAAAGTATTAGTTACAATGAAACTATGGCATGGTCAATTACCAACTAAAACAATCCAAACAGTCCAGAAGTGGTTCCAATTAACAATTCTTAATACTATTCAAATCAAACAAACTAAATATATATCTCTACTCCTCAACTAAACAAGTACAGCCATCTATATCCAAATGAACACATGATCACAGATCTGAATATCAACTCATTCCAGTCCAATTTGTGATTACATCACCCGTGAATTTGAGTGTGTACCTGAATTTGAAATTGAGAAGAAGGAGAGGTAAATCAACAGCAGTAGATAGCAAACAACAGACCAAGAGATAACCAATCAGCAGCAAATGCACAACCCAGAAATTGAATCACAGCCCAGAAAAATCACTCGAATACACCCAAATTTAACCGAGATTGAACTTAAAATGCCCTAGAACTCCACTGGAACAAAACTCAAACGAAATCCGAACTAAGTAACCACAAGTTCACTCTAACAATTCACTAAACACCTCAAAAATCTTTTAGAACTTGATCTTAGAGCAGGAATCAAGAGAACCAAAGAGGAATTTGAAAATGACTAAAACAGGCAATGAAACAGTGAAATGTTTTTGGTTTTTCTGTTTTCTGATGTTTTTGTATTTTTGTTTATTTGAATTTCAAATGCAGATCTAAAATTTAGAGAGAGGGAGAGAGAGCTTTTAGTGAGAATCTTTGATGGCTGAAGCTACTCTTTTATCCAGGCCTTTGTGATGCCTTTTATAGGCAACAAATGAGGTGAGCAATCAGATTTTTTGGTTTTCTTTTAGTCCCTCCTTACTTTTAGTTTTTACACCTTATTTGTTGACTTGTGACTCAAGTAAGTATACTCATTTTCTGAAATTCTAACTTTACCCCCTATCTAGAAGGTTCTAGGAGTTTCAGGTGTAATCTACAACACTTCTGCCCAGCCCTAAATACCCAAATACCCCTGGGATTGAGCTAGAACTACAATTAACACCCAACCCTTTGACTAAACTAATAGTTAATTATCAACCAAGACAGCTATAACTACTTCTCCTAAACTAATAGGACTTCTTAGCAATCAGAATGAACCAACCATGCTAAGATCATTCTATCAAATCAGTGAACATTCCATAAGAAAGCTAATCTAATGTTTAACTAATAACTAGAATTTAACCAATGAAACCAGCTACTGCAGAACACACTAACACAAGTAAAATAATGCTTGTAATCATGAAGCACAAACTTAATCATAACAGGATTACTATGAATAGATCCTAAGAGTTCAAACTAAAATGAATCAGAAAAACTGTTTACTATTTTACCCGACTAAACTAAGCTAAACAATTTAAGACACATGAATTAATACAGACTTTACCCTAATTAGCATGGACGACTAAAGAAAAGAAAAGGCACGAAACTTAAAAGAAGAGATGAAGGCAGAGATCAGCGTATGTGCCTAAGTGAAAACATGCATCAATCATGAAGACAAAATTAAACAACAATTAGCAGAAACTTACTAAAAAGAAGCAAATCCAGCCAACTCTCAAACTCACAGTATGACCATTTTCGGTGATCTTTGAGCGCTACTGATAACCAATTCCTCATGAGGGAAGCCCAACGACCCTATGGTATCAATTTGAACGTTTTTGGGGAGATATGGGTTTTGGCCGGAAAAACTTAAATGAAGATTCGAGCAAGTCCGACAAGATTCGAGGGACGCGGTTAGGGGGGTTGGGTAGAGGAGGCTCAGGCGGTCTAGTGGTGTTAATTTGGGTTGATTTGGGATAAGTAACGTCTTGGCCGGAGAATTTTGATTTAAGATTTGAAGGCTTGGGATGGGATTTGAGAGGAATGGATTATGGATTCGGACAGAGGAGGAAGAGGGGAATCAGGGGTGTAATTTTGGGAGTGAACGGCGATGATGGTGTTCGCCGACGGCGGCGGCTCCGACGGAGTTACAGAGAGTGTACGAGGAAGAAAGGGGATGTCTTTTAGGTTTTCCGGATTTTCGGACAATTTTATGTAGAATCTATATTAATTGAGGGCCGTTGGATTTGAAGGTATGGACGGTCATGATCCATTGACATCAAAACGACGTCGTTTTGGGCGTCTCTGGACCGGATCATGGACTAGGTTGGGGGTTGGTTTGGGCCAAAGGGTTGGGCGTGTATTTGGGCTCAGAATTACTTTAATGTAACATCCCAATTTCCTTTTCCTTGTTATTTAATTTCTTTTGTTTTCCCTCTCTTATTTATTTGTGTATTTTACTCGTTATCTCTTTTTATTTTATTTTTCTTATTTTATTATGCAAAATAAAAATGACCCAAATTAAATGTAAGATGATACTAATTAACTAGTTCCTATTTTAAGAGGGAACTAAATCAAAAATGTAAAAAATGTAAAATTTAAAATTGTAAAAGACTATTTTTTGTTATTTTTCTCTTATTTTAGTAATGCTAATTAACTACTATTTTTGTATCTTTTTTCATGAATTATGGCAACTAAAAGTGCACAAAATGCAAACAAGGCATAAAATCAAGCAATTAATTCCTAAAAATTCGAATAAGAGAGAAAAATTCTAATTCTAAGAAATTTATAGGAGCAATTTAAGCGTGGCAAAAATCACGTGCTCACAAGGTGTACATGAGAACATCATGTACCAACTAGATTAAATTTAATGGTACAAGATGATGTATCAAATGAGGTTGATCATAATAATGATGACCCTAAGACCTATGAAGAGGCTATACAAAGTTCTGATTATGAGAAGTGGCAAAAGGCCATGGAATCCGAAATGGAATCCATGAAGAAAAATAAAGTATGGACTTTAGTTGAACCTTCAAAGGATAAAAAACCTATAGGTTGTAAATGGGTTTTTAAGAAAAAGATTGGAGTAGACGGAAAAGTGGAGACCTACAAAGCCCATCTTGTTGCCAAGGGATAGCGTCAGAAAGAAGGAGTCGACTACGACGAGACGTTATCTCCTGTGGCAATGCTCAAATCTATTCGGATTTTACTTGTTATAGCAGCATACTATGATTATGAAATATGGCAAATGGATGTGAAAACAACTTTCCTTAATAGTGAGCTAGAAGAGGATGTGTACATGACACAACTTGAAGGTTTCACATCTTCGTCTGATCATAATAAAATTTGCAAGCTACAAAGATTCATTTATGGACTAAAGAAAGCTTCTCGAAGTTGGAACATTCACTTTAACAAGACAATTGAAAAGTTCAATTTTCTTAGATGCGAAGAAGAACCTTGTGTGTACAAAAAGGTTAGTGGGAGCACAATTATATTCTTAGTGTTATATGTTGATGATATATTGCTCATGGGGAATGACATACCGATATTGCAAAGTACCAAGATTTGGCTATCTGAACAGTTCTCCATGAAAGACTTGGGAGAAACAACTTATATATTAGGAATAAAGATCTATAAAGATAGATCTAGGAAGCTACTTGGACTTTCCTAGTCTTTGTACATTGATACCATCTTAAAGTGGTATAATATGGATAATTCCAAAAAAGGCTATCTACCAATAGGCACTAGAACTACTCTCAGTAGGGAGGATTGTCCTAAAACACCTGAAGAGAGAGAACACATGAGTAGGATCCCATACACTAGTGCAGTGGGAGCTATCCTGTATACCATGACATGTACACGTCCTGATGTGGCTTATGCACTTGGAGTGACTAGCCGATATCAGGCAAATCCTGGTGAGGAACATTGGAAGGTGGTGAAGACCATTATTAAGTACTTAACAAGGACTGAAGACCAATTCCTCATCTATGGAGATTCTGAGTTGAAACTTGAAGGTTATACTGATGCAAGTTTCTTTTCAGATAGAGATGATAGCAAATCTATTTTTGGTTATGTATTCACCTTTAATGGTGGTACGGTGAGTTGGAAAAGTTCCAAACAAGCTATAGTAGCTGATTTAGTGACTGAAGCAGAATATATAACAGCTAGTGAAACTACTAAGGAAGTTGTATGGATGAAAAAGTTCTTAACTGAACTTGGCGTGGTTCCTTCAATAGAAGGTGCGGTTCTACTGTTGTGTGACAATACTGGATCCATTGCTCAAGCAAAAGAACCAAGATAACACTAAAAACCAAACACGTTCTGCGAAGGTATCACTTGATAAGAGAGATCATTGAACGTGGAGACGTCGAGATTCAAAAGGTTGATGGAAAGGAAAATGCTGCAGGCCCATTCACTAAAGTTCTTGGCACAAAGGAGTTTGACAAGCACAAGTGGAAATTGGGAATGAAGTACAAGAGCGATGGGCTCTAGCGCAAGTGGGAGATTGTTAGGGATATAGTAGATATGCCCTAGATCCATTCTCATATATGATGATTTGGACATATTTTTGTGAACGTTATTTGACATAAAAATATATGGCATTTGATATCCTTTTATCATAGTTATTATTAATTGCTTCATTAGTTTAATAAGGTCCTTGATTAATTTTGAGACTTGTCATCGTGATGGAGATCATGATAATGAGAGTAAAGTCTCTTACAACTTAATCTAAATTTTGTTCTTGATCGTAGGATTATTAATTTGAACATTAGTAATCCGGTTAGATCAATATTTATGTGATCGTCCTTATGGGATAAAGATTAGTTGATCTCATTAACTAAATCACATAGATAGATGATGCATATAGAGATATGATCATTGAACCGACTCATTGGATAATTCCTAATGGTTAGAATTACCATAAATTGTCAATAGGATATTCTCTTAAAGAATGTGATGTAAAATTTCCTTTGATTTGAGATCGTCATAGTAATTGACAAGTTATTTATTGTGCTTTGATACCAGACACCTATGGCCCTAGGGCGATAGTTGAAAAGATATTGGGTTGAAATAAGCTCATTTGATTCCTTAAGAATTTCTTAAAAAAGATAAGTTTGACTTTGGTCAACATTTTTAGCAAACGGACCCAGATTTGTGTTTTGATAGTTCCGGAGGGTCCGTAGGAGAATATGGGACCTGGGCGTATGCCTGGAATCGAATTCCGAGGTCCATAGCCCGAGTAATGAATTTTTATTAGAAATTGTTGAACTGAAATTCTAAGAATTTAAAGAAATTAACTAATGATTGGTCATGTTGGTATCGGGCCCGTATGTTAGTTTCGGAGCCCAGTACAGGTCCAATATAACATTTAAGACTTTCCCGTAAAATTTGGTGTCCATCCGAGTAGTATAAGTATGTTTCGGCACGTTAGAAGTGAATTGAAGAACTTGAAGTTCATAAGTTTTATTCAATTGGTTTTAAGGGGTGATTCTTAGATTTAGCGTTGTTTCGGGCGTTCCTAAGGTTCGAGCGGGTCCGTTTCATGACTTTAAACTTGTTGGTATGTTCGGGGGAGGGGGGAGGGGCGGGGGCCGGGAGCCCTGAGCGTCAATCGGACGAGGCTCGAGTGAAGTTAGAAAATTTGGGAAGAGCTGAAGCTTCAGGTTGCTGTCATATCTGCACCTGCGGTTGGTCAGCCGCAGGTGCAAGACCGTAGAAGTGGTCGTCCTCTCGCAGATGCGGCCAAGGCAGGCAAAGCTAAAGCCGCAGAAGCGGCTGTGCAGAACCGGCTTCAAGACCGCAAAAGCGGTCCCAACTCGCTTGGCCAATTCAGTAGATGCGGCCTTCCTCTCGCAGAAGTGAGACCACATATGCGGAAATCACTAAAGCAGTAAGCTTCATTTAATACGGGCTCAAAGCCATTTTAGCCATTTTTCACTCACCCATGGGGCGATTTTGGAGCTCTTGAGAGAGAACCTTCACCTAGAATCTTGAGGTAAGTTTATCCTACCTATTTTTACTCTAATACTTGAGTCTTGGGTAGATTAACACACAAAGATTTAGGTAAAATCATGGGGTTAGAGCAAAACTCTGGGTTTTGATAAAAGTTAGATTTAACCATGAAATTTGTTATGAAATACATTAGAAATCATATATTATTGATCCTTAGGGTATAAAGAATAACTTTCTTCGAAAAATTTCGGAATCCGAGCACGTGGTCCCGGGGTCAGATTTTAGGAAACTTGTGTTTAAGGTTGGAAAATTGCTTAAATAGTTAGAATGTGATCTTGTGAGCTTGTATTGACTAGTTCCTACCTCATTTAACTAGTTTTGGATCGTTCGGCTACAAATTGAGAGTTCGGGCTCGTTCTTGGTATTGGAAGTACACTTTGGAGCGAGGTAAGTCTCCTTTCTAACCTTGTAAGAGGGAATTATCCCCATAGGTTTAATAATTGAATAAATTGCCACTAAATACGCGGGCTACGTACGCACTAAGTGACGAGAGTTCGTGCATAGCTACTATGATGTTAATTATCCGGGTAGTTTAGGACCCGTATCATGCTATATTTGTGAATGTTTATATATTTTCTTGCTAATGTGATCACTTAGGATATGCTAGAGAATTGGAAACGAACATAAGTGAGCGTATGTACTTGTTGAACACATGTATGAATTTATTTGAATATAAATGCACCTTCATGTGTTTTCCTGATGATAATTGATATTTGTGGATCGGGCCAATCGCCCCAGTACAAATAGATGCATCTATGGTTTGTGCCATTCGACCCTCTGGTAGTGCACAATTTCTTTTCTGTTGGATAGGGACGTCGACCTCGGCATAATGTGCGCATGATATCTATGTGAAATCTTATTCCTGACTTGTTTTTGTTAAATGTTTTGAAACGTAAATGACTAACTGTGATATTATTAAGAACATGACTTACTACTTCTTGCTACAAACTGTCATTTCTTGTGACTTCCATGCTTAGCATAACACTTTATTATATAATTTGACCCTAGTAAGTATCAAGTCGACCTCTCGTCTCTACTTCTTCGAGATTAGACGAGATACTTACTGGGTACATATTTTTTATATACTCATACTATGCTCTATACTTAATTGTACAGGATCAGAGGCAGGTACATCTGGTTATCAATCTGGTGCGCATCCCTGATCAGAGCCCGAGACTCCCACGGTGAGCTGCTCCCTTCCTGTGTCGTTCAATAGCTTGATGGAGTCTCTCTTTATTTTTGTTGTCTATTCTATTTCAGATAGTAGGATAGATTTATTCTTTTGTATATTCTACTAGTTGCCCAAAACTTGTGACACCAGGTCTTGGCACACATATTAGTAGACTATTCTTTTGGGAATTGTATAATTATTTTGGGTACATTACTGATTATCACTTGTTTTAACTTCCAGTTTAGAAATCGTAGTACTTGTTTTGGTAAAGTAACGTGAACACTTAATTATATTTCCGCGTTGGCTTGCCTGACGATGGTGTTGGGCCCCATCATGACCTGTTATGGAAATGGGTCGTGACAATATGATATTAGAGCACTAGGTTCACGTAGGTCTCACAAGTCATGGGCAAACCTAATAGAGTCTTGCGGATTGGTACGGAGACATTTGTATTTATCTTCAAGATGGTATAGGGTATTAGGAAAACTACTCTTTATTCATTTCCTATCGCGTAGTGGTTGGTATACTAAATTTCTCTATTCTATTCTCTTATAGATGGTGAGGACATGCACAGCTGATGTTACAGACCCGGGAGGAGCTGCTCCCCCCATTGCTAGAGGCCGAGGCAGAGGCCGGGGGAGGGCACCGGCCCGAGGTAGGGGACGAGGGAATCCTAGAGCTTTCCTGATAGCACCACCAGCAGATCCTGCGGGAGATCCTATCATTGAGGAGCAGGGCGAGGTGCCTGCAGCTGAGCCTACCCCGGCGGACTTTATGATAGCACCGGGTTTCCAGGAGGTCATGGGTCGTATGGTGCAGTTCATGGATACCATGACTCAGGCTGTTTATTTCCAGTAGATCTAGCTACATCACAGGCAGGAGGGGGAGAACATACCCCTACTAATCAGGCTCCTGGTCACGTATCTGTAGTGTATCAGACTCCGGAAGCACTACCCACGGATGGGGCTCAACTAGTTATTGCAGTGGTGCCCGAGCCCAGACCATCTGCGGATGGTGACCCACAGAAATTATACGATAGATGGACTAGACTTCACCCTCCTATCTTTGGGGGTGAGCGTCATGTGGATGCCCAGGATTTCACAGATAGGTACAGGGACAGACTGTACAACATGAGGATATTGGAGTCGCATGGGGTTAACTTCACTACTTTTCAGCTGGAGGGCAGGGCCCGTAGATGGTGGCAGTCTTATGTTCTTGATAGGCCAATAGGTTCTCCTCCCATCACTTGGGGTTATTTCACACAGTTATTCTTGGACATGTATATCCCACCCTCTAAGAGGGAAGATCTGTGGTATTAGTTTGAGCAGCTTGAGAAGGGTCAGATGTCCGTGACCGACTATGAGGCGAGGTTTTTTGAGTTATCCCACCATGCATTGATGATACTTCCTACTGATGCAGAGAGGGTGCGGAGGTTCATTGCAGGGTTGCATTCTGGCATCAGGGCCAACATGGCCCGAGAGGTGGAGATAAGGACTCCTTATCAGCTAGTAGCGGAGAGTGCTCGGAGGATTGAGGGCTATCGTCTGAGGGGTAGAGAGCAGATGCAGCAGGATAAGAGGGCTAGATTCTCCGAAGAGTTCTGAGGTGCCCTGGCTAGGGGTAGAGGTCAGTTTGGGAGGGGTCAGCCCAGCAGACCCCCATATTCAGCACCACCACCTGCTCGGGGTGCTCCAGCGCTCCCCTATTTCAGTGCCATGCCAGAGAGTTCTTATTGCCCGCCAGCTATTCAGGGTTCCTCCAGTGGGTATTTAGGTCCATAGGGTTCTTCTGGTTCCTATTTCAGTGCTACACCGGAGAGTTCATACCGTCCACCGGTTATCTAGGCTTCTTCCAGTGGTTCTACTGGCCATCAGGGTCAGCCATTAGGGCAGAAGGTCGCTGCACCGCGGGGTTGTTTTAAGTGCGGAAACCTTGGTTATATGAGGACATACTGCCCCAGGCTTTGGGGCAAGGCAGTACAGCAGGGTCAACAACCCATAATTTCAGCACCGGTTGCCAAACCGTCTAGAGCTGGGGGGTAGACTGGTAGAGGCCGTCCTAGAGGTGGAGGCTAGCCAACCGGCGCACCAGCTAGATTCTATGCCCTTCCAGCTAGGCCAGATGCATTGGCCTGAGATGCTGTCATCACCGGTATTATTTCCTTCTGCAATAGAGATACTTCGGTATTATTTGATCCAGGGTCTACCTATTCATATGTATGATCTCTGTTTGCTCATTTCCTGGTTACTTCTCCTAAGCCTTTGGGCACTCCTGTGGGCGATTCTGTGGTTGTGGATCGGATCTACCGGTCCTGTGTGGTCATATTCTGTGGTTTCGAGACTAGAGCGGATCTCCTGTTGCTTGATATGATAGACTTTGAAATCATCCCGGGCATGGATTGGTTATCTCCATATCACGCCGTTGTGAGCACGTGATTCTTTCCCTAAGCAGATTATTCCCAAAATCCCAAACAACATAATTTTTCTTTATTTTTTTACAATTTTTGTGCATTTTGGTGTCATTTTCTGATAATTGTTGCATTTTATTTGCGCATGTTAATTTATATAAAATACAAAAATATGCATTTTTGCATTTAGGTTTTAATTTTATACTTTAGTATCAATTAAGGGTTAATTTGTTTAGAACAAAACATGAAAAATCACAAAATTAGTTCACTTTTGCATTTTGATGATTTTTATTGTGAACTTGTCATGAAATAGTTTTTAAATAATTTTAGGAATTAATTAGTCTTTGCTTTGAAATAATTAGGATTTTATGATTTGTTTTGCATCTTTATAAAAATTAGATAAAAATTATAAGAAAAGTTAAAAATGAGAAAAGGAAATAAAAGAGAAAAGAAAATAAGAGTAGAAAAGTGGTCTTAATAAAGACCCAAATTTGGGCCAATTCGTTGAAAATTTTCAGGCCCAAACGCCCTTAGACCCGTTCCAACCGGATCCAGGCCCAATGCTTCAATACCGGTCTATCCCAATCCAGTCCAAAATGACGTCGTTTCCCCAGCCCTCAATCACGACCGTTGGATCTCATCAATCCAACGGTCCGGATTTAACTAGGATGTTTGGTATATAAGTGTCTGAAATCCCCCTCTAACCCCATTCGTACCGTCTCCTTCATCCATGCCGCCCCCAAATCCCTTGCCGGCAGTGAACGTCACCTACACCGTTCAAACCCAAATTGGTTTCCCTCTTTCCATAGATACCCCATGAATCCCTCTTTCCATTCCCGCTATTGGTTTCCCTCGAATATTGCCAGAGTTCTTCGAATCTCCGTTTGAAGTTTTCCAGCCAAATCGCAAACTTATCCAAACCAGCCCAAAATCATACCACACCATCCCCGGACTTCCCTCAACCCAAATCCATGACCATCTTCCTTCAAATCTCTGTAAAGCGGCTCGAATTTCAGATCTAAGAATTTCTGGCCAAAACCCTAATCCAAAATCTTTGTGATTTTGGACCGTAATATCCTTAACCATGTGTTCTCTTGTAAGAACACATGGTTAGGGATGTTGCGTGTCAAAAATCTGGAGAGATTCGAATGGCAGTGATTAGTCGGGGGTTTAGCTCCATTGGTAAGTTTTTCTTTAACTCCCTGAGTCATTTTTTTTAATATAGTCTCATATTCCCTTATTTGGTTAGATTGGATTGGTTGTTTATCGATCATATTTTAATGTCGTTCATAGATAATAATAGTTATTAATTTAAATGGCTAGTATTAATGTTAGTTCATGTTGATACCCTGTTTAGATCGCCCTGTTTTTCTTTCCGATTGTTTAATGTTTCTGGTTTTAGATGTTAGTTTAATGTTGACGACTACTCTCGTTTGATTAATGGATTGTTAGAATATGCATTAGGTGTCACGACCCAAACTGGAGGGCCATGACTAGCACCCGACCACACTTGCCGAGCACCAACGTTCATTTCATCTAACCTTCATTATTATCTTTTAGGGCTGACGAGATCAATATAAATGGTAGACCTGGATCATGGACAACCAGCAATAAAATATGACGGCATGAACATACATAGCAGGGGATGACCAGACAATCAAGAAACTACATATAAGGTATGAGCTACCACGCTACTATGAAAGACTATACAACAAAAACTAGCCGACAAGGCATACCAAACTATACATGAGTCGACACCTGTCTATGAGCCTCTAAAAGAACATAAGTGTTGCAACATAGCCGGAACAGGGCCCCGACATACCCATAATGTCTATAACAAAAATTGCATACCAAGACCAAGGCAAGTCCGGAGAAGGGATCTCGCCAATCACCGCTGAACTGGACAGTCTACTGTGGTGGGGGAGCTGCACCTGCCTGTCTATCAGGACCTGCAGCACGACATGCAGCGTCCACAAATAAAAGGACGTCAGTACGAATAAAGTACTGAGTATGTAAGGCAAGGAACCATAAATACGATCAGTAATGTAAGCAAGGATAGAGAATATACAACCTGTAACATCTTAGTACCTCTGAGGGCTACTTACATGAAATGCATGATACATATGTATAAATACATAAACCTTTAAAGCATTCGCCTCTGTGGGCATCATCATCATCATATCGTACCCGGCCATAATAGGCTCGGTAGAATCGTACCCGGCCACGTGGAGCTCGGTAAAACCCAACTGATCAGTGGTTGCACAATAGGTGCCGTACCCGGCCAACTATAGCGTGGCTCGGTAGAGTAAAATAGATACATATATATAATGCATGCTCGACTCATGGAATCACATTCTAAACCTTTCGGAGTGACGTAAGGTCGGTATCCTCTGTACACGTTATTAGGACTAACTCTTCACTATGAACCTTATAAGAATCAGGAAGTACCAACAACATTGATAACATAAGAATAAGAGAAGCAACATTAACATCAATCGTTCCATAAGAGGGAAAACAATGTAAGTACTGCTAGCTTCTAAGAGTAGAGTATCTTGGAAGCTCGTTCATTACATTATGTACAATCGGAGTCATGCAAAAGAAGGAAAGGGATAGCCTCACATACCTTGTATATACTGCCCCAATCTCAAGCTATGCAATTGTCAAAACTCCTTAGTCTACAATAAGAGAAACGATACTATCGTTATCATTTAAGCGTCATAACTATTATGTATCGACCACAACCTATTTTACGATGAAACGGACAGCACCTCCCCTATATATATGACCTTACACCATTCAAAACAGTCACCAAACAGCCCAAACAACATCAATAATAAACATATTGAGCCTCCCAAAATAGTCCACACACAGCCTAATCACTCCATACATACGACGACCACCGTAGTCGTGTCAAACAACCTGGAAATGTTACGAATAACTATCAGCCCATAACCCTACATATATATGGTGTTTCTCCACACCCTTCCTCCTCCAAAACTCCACAAAACAGTAGTAAAATACGCAGCCCAACAGCAACGCAAAACAGTCCACAAAACAATAACATTACTACCAAGCCTTTCGATATATATTTCACAAGTTCTAGCTTCAATGGCTTAGCCGCAACTTGGATAATCTTAAATACATATAGAGTAAGAGGTTCCTTACCTTTATACAGAAATAACAACTCCAATTTGACCTTAAATTTCCATGAAATATCCCTCCAATGCTGCCACAACAACAAAAAAGCGAAACTAGCGATCAATTAGTGTTTTTCGGCACTAGAATCACTTTAGAAGGCTTGAAATCACCTAGGATTGATATTAAGAACATGAGGGAGTATTTACAGAACATAAACCCTTTAAAACAACCTCCCACACGAGCTGGAACGACACAAAAATGAGCAACAACAAGAAGAACAAGAGACTTACTAGCGCCACGGAATTCCCGACACTTGATTTGTGTTGTTTGCCCTTTTTTTGGGTCTTGAATCTTGAGAGAACCTTGAGAGGATGTTCCTAGGGTTCTAAGGTCTGAAAATAGTGAAAAGAAATGACTTAAAACGGGTTGTAGTCATCCTATATAGGTCCAAATATCTTAAACCGACTTAGTGGGCCCCATAGAGAGGTGCTTGGCGCAGTCTCGCGAAAACGCGAATATCTCTCTACTCCGAGATCGTATCGATGAACGGTTTAATGCGTTGGAAACTAGACTCATAGATATTTAATTTGGTTGGTATATCACCCCGTAATTCCTTGTAAATTATGAGAAAAGATTAGAAACATTTGACCTAATGTTTAAGTAAAATTATGAACCTAAGTTGCGACAACTTTTGTCGACTTTTGTTTCATAACTCGTTTGACTTCAAGACTTATGATACGGATATTATATGATTAAAATACCTTAATAAATGAACTCTTGAGTGTATTAAGCACCGCTAGATTACTTGAAAATACGAGTTACAACATCCTTGATTCATTTAACTTCTAATACTTGTTAATCACCCTTATACACTCTTGTATCACTTAAGACCAATAGGATTGACTTCTTATCATCTCAAAGATAATTCCTTCTTGGATTTATGTTAACTAATATATGGCATGAACTAACACATGTGGATATGGGTTGTAACACCCTCCCCCCTTAGGAACATTCGTCCTCGAATGTAAGGGTTTATGGGGAGTTTAAATCATCATGGATTCCAATGGAAATTTCCGATCAATTTTCCCCTATAAAATGGTCACTAGCAAAACTTGCAAGTAATTAAGCCCAACATATGGCTTCACAAGGCTACACAAAGCATTATGCATATTTACATTATCTACATATCACCATTTTGTATTAAGGAGGAGTATTCTCAAATTATTGCTTACCTCATAGAGCCGTTTCACCTTCCAATGTATCCTGTCTTCCACCAGCATCCTTGTTATCTTCATTCTGGAATAAGTAAGGGTATTTAGACTTCATCTCCTCTTCTGCTTCCCATGTCATTTCTTCCATATTTTTGTTCCTCCACAATACTTTGACGGAAGCTACATCTTTTGTTCTCAGCTTGCGGACTTGCCGATCTAATATCGCCACTGGCACTTCTTCATATGATAGGTCCTCTGTAACTTGTACATCTTTGATAGGGACGACTCGAGAAGGGTCTCCAATACATTTTCTCAACATAGATACATGGAATACCGGGTGGACAAATTCCAATTCGGATGGCAATTCTAACTCATAAGCAACCTGTCCAATTCGTCGAAGAATTTTATACGGCCCGATATACCTTGGACTCAGCTTACCTTTCTTCCCAAAACGCATAATACCCTTCATTGGTGAGATCCTCAGGAAAACCCAATCACCAACCTCAAACTCTAGATCACGACGTCGGACATCAGAATAAGATTTTTGCCTGCTTTGTGCCGTCCTCAATCGCTCCTGTATCACTTTCACCTTCTCAATAGCTTGGTGAATCAAATCTGGCCCATATAATTCTGTTTCACCGACTTCGAACCATCCAACTGGTGATCTACATCTCCTCCCGTATAGTGCCTCGTATGGGGCCATTTTAATACTGGAATGGTAGCTATTGTTATAGGCGAATTCTATGAGTGGAAGATGATCATCCCAATTCCCCTTAAAATCTAGAACACATGCTCGTAGCATATCTTCCAGTGTCTGAATGGTACGTTCAGCCTGTCCGTCAGTCTGCGGATGAAATGCAGTGCTGAGATTTACTTGTGTGCCTAAACCCTTCTGGAAAGACCTCCAAAAGTTAGCCGTAAATTGAGCTCCTCGGTCTGATATAATAGATACGGGCACACCATGAAGCCTAACAATCTCCTTGATATACAACTTCGCATAATCTTCAGCCGTGTAAGTTGTCTTTACTGGCAGAAAATGGGCACATTTTGTAAGTCGATCAATTATCACCCAGATGGAGTCAAACTTATGATAAGAGCGAGGTAATCCAATAATGAAGTCCATATTAATCACCTCCCACTTCCAGGTCGGAATCTCTATATTTTGAAGCAATCCACCGGGTTTCTGATGTTCTATCTTTACTTGTTGACAATTGGGACACTGGGCTACAAATTCTGCAATAGACTTCTTCATATTATCCCACCAATACTGCTCCTTGACATCATGATACATCTTTGTCGAGCCGGGATGGATGGAATATCGGGATTGATGAATCTCATTCATAATCTTCTCTCGCAACCCTGCCACATTAGGCACACACAATCGGCTCTGGTATCTCAGTGCCCCGTCTTTTCCGATCCCAAAAGCCATACTTTTACACTGTTGAATGCTTTCTCTTAATCGTACTAAGATAGGATCTTCATATTGTCGTGCTTTTACCTCGGCTACCAAAGATGATTCTGATGTATTCTGTACAGTAACACCTCCGTCATCAGAGTCTAACAATCTGATTCTCATATTGGCTAGCTGATGAAGCTCTTTAATCAACCCCCATCTACCTGCCTCAATATGTACTAAGCTTCCCATTGATTTACGGCTGAGAGCGTCTGCCACAACATTGGCTTTACCGGGATGATACAATATCTCGACGTCGTAGTCTTTCAATAATTCAAGCCACCTACGCTGCCTCAAATTCAACTCTTTCTGCTTGAAGATGTATTGTAAACTCTTGTGATCTGTGTAGATGTCAACATGGACGCCGTATAAGTAGTGCCGCCATATCTTCAAAGCATATATTACTGCAGCCAATTCCAAATCATGGGTTGGATAATTCTTTTCATGCTTCTTCAATTGTCTTGATGCATAAGCAATCACATTCCCACGCTGCATCAATACGCACCCCAAACCTATACCTGAGGCATCACAATATACCACATAACCTTCTGTTCCTTCAGGAAGAGTGAGCACTGGTGCAGATGTCAATCGATTCTTCAACTCCTGAAAACTACGTTCACAAGTGTCAGACCACTGGAATTTGGTAGCTTTTTGTGTTAACTTAGTCAATGGTGATGATATAGAGGAAAATCCTTCTACAAACCGCCTATAATATCCTGCTAGCCCTAGGAAGCTGCGGACTTCTGATGGTGTTGTAGGTCTCGGCCAATTCTTTACTGCATCGATCTTCTGAGTGTCGACACTAATACCCTCATCAGATATCACATGGCCAAGGAATGCTACTGAGTTCAGCCAGAATTCACATTTGGAGAGCTTAGCATATAACTTACGATCCTAAAGCGTCTGTAATACTATCCGCAAGTGGCCCGCATGTTCCGCCTCCGAACGAGAATACACTAGAATGTCATCAATGAATACAATCACGAACACATCAAGATAGGGCCTGAATATAGTATTCATGAGATCCATAAAAGCTGCTGGGGCATTTGTTAGCCCGAACGACATCACCAAGAACTCAAAGTGCCCATATCTTGTCCGGAAGGCCGTCTTTGGAATATCCTTCTCCCTAACCCTCACCTGATGATACCCTGAACGTAAATCAATCTTGGAGAAATACTTGGCACCCTGGAGTTGGTCAAACAGGTCATCAATTCTTGGAAGTGGATACTTGTTCTTTATAGTAGACTTATTCAACTGTCGATAGTCGATACACATCCGTAACGACCCGTCTTTCTTCCGCACGAATAGGACTGGTGCACCCCAAGGTGAAGTGCTAGGCCTAATAAAGCCCTTATCTAGCAAGTCCTTCAACTGCACCTTCAACTCTCGCAACTCTGCCGGGGCCATTCTGTATGGAGGAATAGAGATCGGTTGAGTGTCAGGCAACACATCAATGCTAAACTCAATCTCCCTTTCAGGAGGAAGGCCTGGGAGTTCATCTGGGAAAACATCTGGGAATTCGTTGACCACAGGGATTGATTGTAAAGTAGGCGGTTTCGCCTCCGCATCCCTAACGCGAACGAGATGATAAATGTAACCTTTTGAGATCATTTTCCTTGCCTTAAGATAGGAAATAAACCTACCTTTCGGTGTAGCAATGTTCCCTTTCCATTCAATGACGGGTTCACCCGGAAATTGGAACCTAACCATCTTCGTACGACAGTCAACATTTGCATAGCATGAGGCCAACCAGTCCATTCCCATTATCACATCAAAATCAACCATTTCTAACTCAAATAAATTTGCCGAGGTTTGACGACTACAAATCATCACAGTGCAACCTCTATATACCCTTCTAGCAATCACAGAATCTCCTATCGGAGTAGATACCGCAAGGGGTTTACTTATCAATTCAGGTTCAATGCCAAACTTATTAGCCACAAAGGGTGTAACATATGATAATGTAGATCCCGGATCAATCAGCGCATATACATCATAAGAAAACACAGATATAATACCTGTAACAACATCTGGAGACGACTCGAGATCCTGTCGACCTACTAGAGCATAGGTTCGATTTTGAGCACCACTCGAACTCGGCACTGCACCTCTACCCCTACCACGACCTGTCGACTGCTGAAAACCCCGTGCTGGAGGTCGAACTGATGAGGAAGAACCAGACACAGATCCAGTCGGCTGAGCCATACCATCACCTCCTCTATTAGGACAATCCCGCATCATATGGCCAGGCTGCCCGCACGAATAGCATGCATCAGAACCTCGACGACACAGTCCAAAGTGGGCCTTGCCGCACTGATCACAATGTGGTGTTGGGGGTCTCATCTGACTAGTATCCCTGTGATGTTGCGAGCCAGATGCCCGCGAACTCTGACCTGGACCAGAATAGGATCGATCATATCGAGGCCTCTGAAACTGTGGAGGAGCACTAGCTACAGGTGGCGCCGAACTCCTCGAAAACTGTGGCCTGATGCGGCCTCTGAAGTCATCAGAATACCCTGCAAATCTCGCCCTCTTATGCTGGCCCCTATCCTGCTCCCTAACTGCCCTCTGCTGGCGCTTACGATCCTCTAGGGTCTGGGCATAAGCTTGAATACGGGAAATATCCATGCCCTCCACCAAGGAGGCTGTCGTACACTCATTTATCAGATGTGGTCCCAACCCATTCACGAACATATGCACCCTATCACTCATCTCGGCCACCATATGGGGAGCATACCTTGCCAAAGAATCAAACTGCATATTGTACTCTCGCACACTCATATTACCTTGTCTAAGGTTCAAGAACTTATTCAGCTCTAGCTCGTCGTATCTCAACTGGCAAGTAGTGACGAAGAAAGGCCTCAGAAAATTCCTTCCACACAGCTGGAGGAGGGTTCGGACCCCTGGATCTCTCCCAACTATCATACCAGAGAACCGCTAAATCCCGTAGCCGATAAGAAGCCAACTCTACTGCCTCTGTATCACTAACATGCATAACCCGAAGTGTACGATGAACCTGGTCAATAAAAGTCTGTGGGTCCTCCTTGGGGTCTGATCCGGTAAACACTGGAGGGTCTAAATTAATAAAATCACAAACTCTTGTACTAACTGGTTTCTCAGCAGCACCTGTATTCTGCCTCTGAGCCTGAGCAGCTACCAAGCTAGTCAATAACTACAAAGCACTCTGCATATCCTGGTCTGGAGTGCCAGACGGAGGAACTGGAGGCGCTGGGTGCCTTCTAATATCCTCTAGAGGAGATAGAGTAGATGAGGTATGAGAGGGCATCTCACTCTGAGCCTCACTTTGTCCTGCTCTGACTTGGGGCACCTGACTGGTACCCTCTCTCGCTGCTGTATCAAGCCGTCTACTAATCGTTTGCTTCCTAGTCGAAGGCATCACTGAAAAAAACAAGGTGAATATTAGAGACGAACACTTACGACTCAATTCTACGCACGATCTAGATTCAGGAAGAAGGTAACAACCCTAGATGTCATGTAGCCTCCTGATTATAAATGTGGCGCGCTACACATCCATAATCAAGAATCTACTAGACACGGCTCATAGACAACCCCTAGGACAGACTTGCTCTGATACCAAGTTTGTCACGACCCAAACTGGAGGGCCATGACTAGCACCCGACCACACTTGCCGAGCACCAACGTACATTTCATCTAACCTTCATTATTATCTTTTAGGGCTGACGAGATCAATATAAATGGTAGACCTGGATCATGGACAACCAACAATAAAATATGACGGCATGAACATACATAGCAGGGGATGACCAGACAATCAAGAAACTACATATAAGGTATGAGCTACCACGCTACAATGAAAGACTATACAACAAAAACTAGCCGACAAGGCATACCAAACTATACATGAGTCGACACCTGTCTATGAGCCTCTAAAGGAACATAAGGGCTGCAACATAGCCGGAACAGGGCCCCGACATACCCATAATGTCTATAACAAAAATGCATACCAAGACCAAGGCAAGTTCGGAGAAGGGATCTCGCCAATCACCGCTGAACTGGACAACCTACTATGGTGGGGGAGCTGCACCTGCCTGTCTATCAGGACCTGCAACACGACATGCAGCGTCCACAAATAAAAGGACGTCAATACGAATAAAGTACTGAGTATGTAAGGCAGGGAACCATAAATACGATCAGTAATGTAAGCAAGGATAGAGAATATACAACCTGTAACATCTTAGTACCTCTGAGGGCTACTGACATGAAATGCATGATACATATGTATAAATACATAAACCTTTAAAACATTCGCCTCTGTGGGCATCATCATCATCATATCGTACCCGGCCATAATAGGCTCGGTAAAAAAACGTACCCAGCCATCATAAGGCTCGGTAGAATCGTACCCGGCCACATGGAGCTCGGTAAAACCCAACTGATCAGTGGTTGCACAATAGGTGCCGTACCCGGCCAACTATAGCGTGGCTCGGTAGAGTAAAATAGATACATATATATAATGCATGCTCGACTCATGGAATCACATTCTAAACCTTTCGGAGTGACGTAAGGTCGGTATCCTCTGTACACGTTATTAGGACTAACTCTTCACTATGAACCTTATAAGAATCAGGAAGTACCAACAACATTGATAACATAAGAATAAGAGAAGCAACATTAACATCAATCGTTCCATAAGAGGGAAAACAATGTAAGTACTGCTAGCTTCTAAGAGTAGAGTATCTTGGAAGCTCGTTCATTACATTATGTACAATCGGAGTCGTGCAAAAGAAGGAAAGGGATAGCCTCACATACCTTGTATATACTGCCCCAATCTCAAGCTATGCAATTGTCAAAACTCCTTAGTCTACAATAAGAGAAACGATACTATCGTTATCATTTAAGCGTCATAACTATTATGTATCGACCACAACCTATTTTACGATGAAACGGACAGCACCTCCCCTATATATATGACCTCACACCATTCAAAACAGTCACCAAACAGCCCAAACAACATCAATAATAAACATATTGAGCCTCCCAAAATAGTCCACACACAGCCTAATCACTCCATACATACGACGACCACCGTAGTCGTGTCAAACAACCTGGAAATGTTACGAATAACTATCAGCCCATAACCCTACATATATATGGTGTTTCTACACACCCTTCCTCCTCCAAAACTCCACAAGATAGTAGTAAAATACGCAGCCCAACAACAACGCAAAACAGTCCACAAAACAATAACATTACTACCAAGCCTTTCGATATATATCTCACAAGTTCTAGCTTCAATGGCTTAGCCGCAACTTGGATAATCTTAAATACATATAGAGTAAGAGGTTCCTTACCTTTATACAGAAAGAACAACTCCAATTTGACCTTAAATTTCCATGAAATATCCCTCCAATGCTGCCACAACAACAAAAAAGCGAAACTAGCGATCAATTAGTGTTTTTCGGCACTAGAATCACTTTAGAAGGCTTGAAATCACCTAGGATTGATATTAAGAACATGAGGGAGTATTTACAGAACATAAACCCTTTAAAACAACCTCCCACACGAGCTGGAACGACACAAAAATGAGCAACAACAAGAAGAACAAGAGACTTACTAGCGCCACGGAATTCCCGACACTTGATTTGTGTTGTTTGCCCCTTTTTTGGGTCTTGAATCTTGAGAGAACCTTGAGAGGATGTTCCTAGGGTTCTAAGGTCTGAAAATAGTGAGAAGAAATGACTTAAAACGGGTTGGAGGCATCCTATATAGGTCCAAATATCTTAAACCGCCTTAGTGGGCCCCATAGAGAGGTGCTTGGCGCAGTCTCGCGAAAATGCGAATATCTCTCTACTCCGAGATCGTATCGATGAACGGTTTAATGCTTTGGAAACTAGACTCATAGATCTTTAAATTTGTTGGTATATCACCCCGTAATTCCTTGTAAATTAAGAGAAAAGATTAGAAACATTTGACCTAATGTTTAAGTAAAATTTTGAACCTAAGTTGTGACAACTTTTGTCGACTTTTGTTTCATAACTCGTTTGAATTCAAGACTTATGATACGGATATTATATGATTAAAATACCTTAATAAATGAACTCTTGAGTGTATTAAGCACTGTTAGATTACTTGAAAATACGAGTTACAACATCCTTGATTCATTTAACTTCTAATACTTGTTAATCACCTTTATACACTCTTGTATCACTTAAGACCAATAGGATTGACTTCTTATCATCTCAAAGATAATTCCTTCTTGTATTTATATTAACTAATATATGGCATGAATTAACACATGTGGATATGGGTTGTAACATTAGGATAAGTTGTATTTTAATTAAACCTTGACATTTTGTATTAGAAGTGAACCTGGTTGGTTATAGCTGAATGGAACCCTTTGTTTTGGGGCTAACCTCAGTCATTTAGCTGGGGTTAAAAGGATTGGGATCAGTTAGCATTTGGGCTGTAAATTCCAGACTAGTAGAAGGGCATTTTAGGGATAGAAAAGGGTAGTTTCTTTAGGAATAGTAATTTCAAAGTAAGGGTAAGGGTAATATAGGTGTTTGGTGGGTAGGAAAGCATCCTAGGGCCTTCTAGAAGGGTACTTTAGTATATGTATTAGAATAATAGAGGGATTTACTTGTTGAGCAAGTCAAAAATAAAGGGACTAAACTGAAAATAAGGGAGGGACTAAAAAAAAACCAAAAATCTGATTCACCCTTTTGTGTCACCTATAAAAAGGCATCAAGTGCCTTGAGGAAGGGGATTCAACTTTCAGCCCAAAATCCACACCAAAAGCTTTTCTTCTAAATTTCAGAGTGGTACTTTGAATTCAAGTATCCAAAAATACAAAAACATCGAAAATAGAAACCAAAAAATATATATTTTCACTGTGTCATAGCCTTTTTCAGTCAGTTTCCAGATTCTGCTTTTTATGTTATTCATTTCTGTGCTGCAATTGAGTGCTCAAAGCATCTGAAAAGTATTTTGATGTTTTGTGTTGATTCTAGCAATCACTCCTAATTTGGCTGGGTTACATCTGTGTTGCTACATGTTTCTGGGCTGCGTTTGAATTCTATCAGTGATCGCTGCTGACTGCTTCTATTTTTCTCCTTTTGTTTGAACTCCAATTTCAGTTTTCATTCCCAGGTACACCCCTGTAACCCTGATGCTTGTGAAATGAACAATTGGAAAGTGAATTGAAATGAAGAAGTTGAAGCATAAGAGTCCTCCAGTTACTTGCATAACCTGTTTGTATTATTTACTGTAGTCCTTTGTTTAAGCTAAGTTTACAGTTGGTTTATAACTTTTAATTAGAAATGATTCATATGTTAGCTTTTAATTCATCATTTCCCTGATTCCCTCAAGTGTCAAGTGATCAAGTTCACTGGAGAGTTATGTAATTATTTCTGGTAGTATAGCTTAACTTGTAGTTCATATTTGCTGAAAGTAGTATTTGACTTAAGGATTATCTGGTTCTATCATTGATTCAGTGTGTACGAACTGGATATTTCCCTAACATGTTTGGCCAAGTTGTGATAACCAAACTTCTGTTGTCCAAAGAGCTTAAGTTGTAGTGGTAATGACTCCCGTCAAATGCTTTCTTCATAATTTTCCCTTATGCTTCAAATATTAGTTTAGATTTCAGATTTGAAGTACTGTAAAATCCTAAGATGATTGTTAGAATTGATATGTGCGCTCATGCTAGTGTTAATGCGATAGATGCTTAAAAAGGGGCTAGAAGCTGAATTCTGGTTCCTGCTTAAAAGGGGTTGTCTAATCTTTGGGAATTGGCAAACTTTTTCTATCGTGCGTGCTTTTCTCGAAATTCCCACACGTTAATTTGTGTCAAAGGGAATTTAAATCAGGAGCTTAGTCGCTAATGTCATGTTAATATCAATCCTATTTGTATTAATGCTATCTGGGAGCCCCCCTTGGAATTGTTTACTTTCGTCAATTTTGGGGCTAGCAAGGATTCGATGTTGAGCCCACGCACAATCATGTTGATGCCTTCAATTTAGGCTTAACCTTGGGCCCAGACTTGAGTATCCATTTAGTGATGGACCAGGTTGCTCTTCATGTATGCGGGCTGATTAGCTCTCGTATAAATAAGAAATACCCTTTCCATACGAGCTTTTAATTAATGACTCAGGACTTCGACCATATTTAGCATGGGGCTCTCAATAAATGGTTATTAAAAAATGATTAGAATTTGGGATGGCCATTTAGTGAACTCCACGGTCTTCCCCAAAACAATATTACGTTAGAATCTTTAGGCGCGATTTTAATTAAAGTATCTTCTTAAACTCGGGTGCGCATTGATGCGACCCAAATCCAAATCTCGACGAAGTCGAAATGTGTTGACAACCACGGGTGCATTGATTGCGACGTGGTTCGAAACGCGTTTTCACGACGTCGCAATTCTTTTAAAATAAATAATGATAAAAAGCGGTTTACGAATAAAAGGCACATAAGCTAACAGGTATTAAAATCAGATAAAAATCAAATATAACAGTTAAGCGACCGTGCTAGAACCACGGAGCTCGGAAATTACTAACACCTTCTCCCGGGTTAACAGAATCCCTTACTCGGATTTTTGGTTCACGGACTGTTAACAGAGTCATAAATTTCCTCGGTTCGGGATTCAACCGGTGACTTGGGACACCATTAATCTCCCAAGTGACGACTCTGAATAATTAATAATTAAATCCCGTTCCGATTATCCTTTAAATGGAAAAACTCCTTCATGCCCTTTACGGGGTGTAGGTGAAAAGGAGGTGTGACAGCTCTGGCGACTCTGCTGGGGATCGAACCCAGAATCTCTGGTTCAGGGTTCAGAATTAGAGCTTAGATAAATTGTTGTATTTAATTGTATCTGATTTTCCTACGTGTTTTGTGCTGAATGTGCTAAATGTTACCGCTTTGATATTATTTGAATTGTATATAAATTGTGCCGACACCCTTCTCTCTTCACCCCCGGGGATGTGCTTACTGGTTGAGACTCCCTATTCTGTTAGTGTCATACCTTGAAATAAGAAAGAGGCCGGACAAGTTACAAAGCCGGATGGCCTTTTGGTTCCCGGTAAGTTGCCCCCTCCTCGACTCGAGTTGACCGCTCGGGTACACAGTCTAGAACACCGACCCAGGTTTTGAACATAGAATAACGTGACTTCATGCCGGATCCCTAGTAGGAACGCTTATTTGCATCACGTTGCATTTGACTTAGGGGACTCAACACAGGAGTTGGGTCCGTCTAGGACTAGCAACCTGAAATGAAAAGACCATCCTGATGCATTCTCTTGTGCTGTGCATTTATTTTTTCCGAACTTGCATGTTGACCAGTTTCTGGATCTCGAAAATGTTGGACAATTGAGGGGAAAAAAGAAAAAGAAAAGAAGAGAAAAAAAGAGAGAGATAAAAGTTAGGGAGTTAAAAACCCAATGCCCAAACACTGTCGAAACTCTGCCGAAATTTTGAGAAAATGAAAAAGGAAAATGCTTCATTTCTAATAATCTGTTTTACTAAAAGTAAAAGAAAAATAAAAAAAAGGAGGAATCTTTTATTTTTGGAAAGTGTTTGTTGAAAAAAAAAAGTCTTTTATTCTTAGTTTGGAAATAGGTTGTTTATTGTTTGTTGAGAAATTGAAAATGAAAAAGAGTATTGTTTTAAAATAGTTCGGTTAATTTGCCCGAACTACGCATGGTTTGATTCTCACAGGGCATGAGATACGTAGGCAATCCTCATCGGGTCCAACCTTCCTTTGCAAAAAATAGCCGAAAAAATGTCAAAATTTTATTTTTGTCGTAAATAAATTGGGTGATGCCGTTTTGTCAAAAATAGCCAAATGTTCCCAAACGGAACGCCGGAAGGCTGACTTTGCAAAACGGCCATCTTGGTCAATTTTGATTATTGACCGCTTGACTCTTGCAGCCTTAAAATCTTTGTTCCCGAAGTATCGAAAGGCCGCGTTTGAGAGTCGAGTCCTTCATTTTTTTTTAAAAAAAAAATCTGAAAAATATAAATAGTTTTATTTTTTTTGAGTCGAATAAAAATTTTTCTTTTGCTTAATCGCCTTAATAAATGTGCTGGATGAGCACGATGCTAAATGAACCCTTTTCAATAATGACCAAAATCCCTTTTGAGTTGCAATTATGGTGGAATGATTTAGGCAAAGAAGGGCAAGACGAAGTAAAAAAATAATTGAAAGATCTTCCGGATTAATTAGACATTCAGCCTCAAGGGGATATTATCAGGGCATTAGTCGCTTATTGGGATTCGGCACATAATGTATTTCATTTCTCGGACTTTGAGCTCACCCCAACATTGGAAGAAATAGCGGGGTATATCGGAAGTGATCAAGCTCCATTGAGGTTCAAATACTTAATTGCTCCCAGGGCCATTACCGTACACCGGTTCTTGGATTCCTTGAAAATACCCCGAACAGTTCATCATCCAGATTTTACAAAGGGTTTCTGCAGTTTCCGCTTCATATATGATAGATATGGCCACGTGGGCGGGTTCAACAATCCAGACTTTAAGCTATGCAGTAGAAGTAACCGACAAAAATGGGAGGAACACAAACGGGTGGATTTTATGATAGCCTTTTTGGGCCTCATAATATTACCAAGGAAAGATGGTAATATTGATTTGAAAGTAGCGGGGGTCGTCAGTACCTTGCAAACCATGAGGAAAAGCACTTTAGCACCTATGATCGTGGCTGATATCTTCCGGGCTCTCACTGCGTGCAAAGCTGGGGGCAAATTTTTTGAGGGATGTAACATGTTGTTACAAATGTGGATGACTGAGCATTTGTGCCCTCGCTCTCAGCTATTGAGTTATGGTTCGTTCGAGAAAACTTGTATAGGTTTGGGTGGTTGAAGGAGTCACGACCTGGACATCACTATTTCGGAACCTCACGGCCAGCAAGATACAATGGGTGCTTGGGTGGTTGCCTGTCGAAGAGGTCATATATATGCCAGCAGCCCGGCCGTATTTTCTGTTGATGGGACTCAAAAGCATCCAGCCCTATGCACCATATCGGGTTCTGAGGCAACTCGGGAGGTATCAAATAGTACCGAGAGATGAAGATCTGAGTACCCAGGTGGTCAAAATTAGTCCTGACGGTCGGTTCCCCGAGGAAGAGGTTCGCCAAATCTGGAGTGAGTGTCAACGTTTGATGGCGAACACTTGTGTGTCTGATAGGGTTAAATGGGAAGTTGCCCCAGGGTATCATGAGTGGTTCAGAGGTGACGTGGCATGTGGGAGACTGGCTAAATGACCTCATCTCAAAGATTTCGCCAAGTCGTCCCGAGAGCAGTGGGACTGGCTAGCAAAGGAAGAAGGCTATCGAGTTGAGATTGGTAAACTGAAGCAGCAAGTTGAGAGTCTGAAATTCGAGAATAGTGTACAGGTTGTCGCGGATCAAGGTAAAAAGAACAGATTGGCTCGAGAAAACGAAGCGCTTAGGGCCCAAATCCGGTAATTGAAGATAACCGTCGATAGGCAACCGAGGAGCCGATCCGATGATCAATTGATAAAAAGATTGGAAAACGAAGTCAGGGAATGGCGGGATGAATTAGATAAATCCGAAAATATCATGGCAGAGCTTAAAGCACAGTGGGCTACCAGAACAGAGGAGCGTCGTCAGTACTTGAATCAGTTGAAAAGGGACCATGAGAAAATTGTCGCCAATTTAAAGAGAAAAGTGGTCGCTCTTGAAGGTAAAATGGCTAGGCAGGCTAGAGATCTTGGAATTGAAAGTGGACATTGTTACGACTTGTTGGCTCAAATGGAGGTAGAAGTGTAGCAGCTGCAAGATCAACACCTACAGGACTCTCGAGCTTTAAAAACATGCAGTGATCAGATAAGGCGATTGCTTATAGAAAAGAAGCAAACAAAAGACAGGATTAGAGCCATTGCTCATGCTATTTTCAGGAGATGTCGGGTTTGTGAAGACATGACCTATACTACTTTTTTCTCAGAAGTGATGATCTATGTGAAGCGAACCATGAATGAATTAGAATAGCTTGAAAGGGATTTGGATACTAGGCCCGCGGCGAGGCCGAACGATGCCCCGCAGACACCTAAGTTTGAAGCACTAGAGTATGCATAGTCGTCTGTAGTTTTCTACCTTTTGAGTCTGTCTTTCGTATGTCCGTTATCTTTTCAGGTCAAGTATGTCTGCAGTCTTAGAGTTTGTGTTTGCTTTTAATTTGCGTCTGTTAGTTTCATTCCGAAATGTGTTTAGTTTGTAATAGTTTGTTTTAGTAATGAAAATTGAAAATTTCAAAAAAAAATCCTTATTTCCACCCTTTATTTTTGCATTTATTTTCACGAACTACGCTTGGTCTGATTCGTGCGGAGTCACGATACATAGGCAATCTCCATAGGATTCGACCGTAATCGTAAGAAAAAGAAAAAAAATCAAAGAAAGAGAAAGCAAGAAATGAGCGAGAACACAAAAAGAGAAAGAAATAAAAGAAAGAGAAGAGCACAAGAGAGGGATGAGGTGATGAAATTTGAAAGAAAGGCAAAAAGAAACAAGGAACGAAGTGCCGGGATGACGCATGCAATCGCGCAAACGCATAATAGAAATGATTATCTGTATAAGTGCATTCATGCCAACGTGCGGTTGTCAAATCTGTTAAAACTTAATCGCTAACAAAGTGGTTGTCTAAATGTGTGAGTTCAGGCAGGTGGTTAGTTGATTGGCAATTCTGGCAACTCACCCGTACAACACACGGTCGAAAGATAAAGTAAAAATGATAGGGCAGGACTCGGAAATCAGCATCGTAGACCCTTCAAATGAAGTTGAGGTAACAGATGTGGGTGCTATGAAAGAAGAGATGAGGAAACTAAAAGCACAAATGGCTGAAATGCATCGGGCATGGTCTTAGGGACATCCGGCACCACTATATCCCGCTAATCCATCTTACATCCCACCCCTGGCTCAAGCTCAGGATCCCACCACTCCCCACGCACCTTCAGCCTTCCCCTATCATGCCCAGGGCTATGGTACCACTTCATACGCTCCTCCAGCTCCACCCCCTAAATAGAACCCTCCCCCACCCACGGTTCCAGTCTTTGTGGCACCTCCCCCAGCCCCATTACATAGATCGTCCAGTGAGCCGCTATTCCAAGCTCACGACACCCAAAATTACCCTCCCGAACCCACTTTCAAAGCGCCTAAGCCATATACCTATTCTCCCTATTTTGAAATCCCGGGAGAGGTTGAAAAGCCGGTTAAGAATACAGAACAGGAGGAAGTGATTCGTAAAGTCAAAGGCCTGGAGCAATTCTTCAAGAACATGCATGGTTTAGGTAACCAAGTCAGCGTCGCATACAAATATTTGTGCCATTTCCCTGATGTTCATTTGCCTGTGGGGTTTAAAATGCCGAAATTTAACTTGTATGAGGGGCACGGTGACCCAGTAGCCCTTCTGCGTGGCTTTTGAGCAAAATGAGAGGTACTGGGGGGAAGGATGAATTGTTGATAGCATATTTCGGTCAAAGCCTGAGCGGGTCCGCGCTGGAATGGTACACGAGACAGGACCCTGGCCGATGGTATACATGGGATGATTTGGCACAGGCATTCATTGGCCATTTTCAGTATAACCTTGAGATAGTCCCCGACCATTTGTCATTGTTGAAGCTGGAAAAGAAGCCCGGGGAAAGTTTTAGAGAGTTTGGTTTCCGTTGGAGGGAGCAAGCAGCAAGGGTTGATCCTCCAATGAGGGAAAGTGAGATGGTAGATTACTTCTTGCAAACATTGGAGCCTACCTATTTTGGTCATCTAGTGACATCTGTCAGAAAGTTGTTTAATGAAGTGGTAAAGATAGGAGCCATGATTGAAGAGGGATTGAAATCTAACAAGATATTAAGCTACTCGGCATTAAAAGCAACCACCCAGGCCATCCAAAGCGGTATTGGTGGTGTGCTTGGAAAGAAGAAGAAGGAAGAAGTTGCTACGGTTGAAGCTAGTGATTGGTTCAGGCCTAATAACCCTCCACCCTACTAAAACCAACCCAGACTCCACCATCCAAACTACCCATATACCCCATATGGCCCACCGCAACACTACTATCCACCACTAGAACCACACTTTTCCATCCACCACGCCCAGACATACACGCAACCTCCGGTGCACTCACAATGGCGTGCACCGAATCCCCAAAACACACATCCACCCCCACAAAACACCTATCCACCTCCCAGGGCAAACAGACCAGGAACTAGCTTCCGCCCAAACCAAGCTTTTAGAAGTGAGAAGGCCCCAAACAGAAAAACATTTACTCCGCTGGGAGAATCTTACACCGCTCTCTTCCATAGATTGAAATAGTTGGGAATGTTGACCCTAATTGAGTCCAAAGCACCAAACCCCCTTCCCAAAAACCTAGACCATTCTGTTAGCTGCGAGTATTGCTCAGGGATGCTGGGGCACGATATTGAAAAATGTTGGAAGTTGAAAAACGCGATACAAGAACTCATTGATAATCGCCGTATTGAAGTACAGGCTCCAGAGGCCCCAAACATCAATCAAAATCTGTTACCAGCGCATTATGAAGCCAATAT
This sequence comes from Nicotiana sylvestris, assembly GCF_000393655.2. Taxonomy (NCBI): domain Eukaryota; kingdom Viridiplantae; phylum Streptophyta; class Magnoliopsida; order Solanales; family Solanaceae; genus Nicotiana; species Nicotiana sylvestris. The sequence goes on from NC_091060.1 coordinate 148,450,156, forward strand.
GATCGAACTGATACATAAGGGGACAGAGCCTAAAAAACCCTCGCAGACGGTTATGGTGATCCGTTCTACGGAAGCCAAAGTCAAAGAAAAGACAGTGAGCGCAAGGCCAGTAGTTCAGCTAAAAGCAATAAAAGATAAGCCAGTGTTGGTAATGGGAAAAGGACCATTTGTTGCTGCAAAAAAGCCAGAGCCAGTCAAGTTAGTGGTACCAAGGTCATTATCTGCACCTGTGGTTTTTGTGAAAGGGGCCTACATAGAACTAGTTGTTATAAAACCGGTAGTCCAATTACCCGTGGTTGATAGCAAAGCCGTACTGTGGAAATATGACAAGGTAGTGGTGACATACAAAGGAAAGTAAATTGAGGAAGAGAGTTATGAAGCACAAGGACTAACTCGGTCGGGACGTTGTTTTGCTCCCGAAGAGTTGAGAAAGGCTAAGGGCGCTAAAGACAATCCAGTGCTAGTCAAAAAGCTGTGACGGAAGAAAAGGCAGAAGAGTTTCTGAAAAAGATGAAAGTGCAAGATTATTCCATTGTTGAACAATTGAGAAAAACACCGGCCCAAATCTCGTTGTTGTTGTTATTGATCCATTCTGACGAGCATTGTCGAGCTTTGATGAAGATATTGAATGAAGCTCATGTGCCCGACAAAATTTCAGTGAACCATCTGGAGACAATTGCCAACAAGATCTTTGAAGTGAACAGGGTAGCATTTTCTGATGATGAATTGCTTGTGGAAGGCACAGAACACAATAAAGCTCTCTACTTGACGGTCAAGTGTGAAGTTTCAATGGTTACTTGGGCACTGATCGATAACGGGTCGAGTGCTAATATTTGCACATTGTCCACATTGAACAAGTTGAAGATTGATGATGATAGAATCCGCAAAAATAGCATTTGTGTTCGAGGGTTCGACGGAGGGGGAACAAACACAGTAGGGGATATTGTACTCGAATTGACTATTGGCCCGGTCGAGTTCACTATGGAATTTCATGTGTTGGATGCTGCAGTGTCCTACAATCTTTTGTTGGTCGACCATGGATCCACGCGGCCAAAGAAGTGCCTTCCACACTGCACTAAATGGTCAAGTTCGAGTGGGACATACAAGAAATTGTGTTATATGGGGAAGATCCCACATGCGCCATGAGTGATGCCATTGTGCCCTTTATAGAAACTGAAAATGATAAGGGACCATGGGTTTATCAGGTCTTCGACACGGTCCCGGTGAGCAGAGTGCCCGAGTGTAAAAGCATTCCATGTCCCAGGATGGCAGCTGCGACCGTCATGATAGTATCAGAAATGCTGAGTAATGGGTTCGAGCCAGGAAAAGGTCTGGGGGCTGAACTTCAGGGCATTGTTCAACCTGTTTCTCTGCCCAAAAATCTGGACACCTTCGGAGTGGGGTTCAAACCAACGGCGGAAGATGTTAGAAGGGCTCGTAAATTGAAAAAGAAAGCTTGGGTTCTTCCCAAACCAATTACACGCTTGTCCAGGTCCTTCGTCAGGCCGGGTAGCAAGAAACAGTCATTGGCAAAGGTGTCAGGTCCACTGATTGGGGCAGAAGGGAATTTGGATAAGGTGTTTGAGAGGGTATTTGCTGAGGTGAACATGGTTGAGGCTAGGAAAGGGTCAAGCGGAGCAGATATACAGTACATCGGACATCATGCTAACATCAACAATTGGGAAGCTACTCCTCTTCCAATTCGGAGGGAGTCGTGGTAGTGGGTTTTGTTTTCCTTTTGTCACCTGGATTATTCCGAGGTTTGTAATTCAGTTACTATGTTCCGTCCGTTTGGATGAGTTAAAACCCTGTTATCTTTACATTCAATGAAATGCAATTTTCTTCGTTCCTAATTTTGTTTCCATTTTTTCTTTTCTTTTGTACAGTTCTTTTTATGTTGATATCAATGATATGACATGCATGAGGAATCTTCGGCCCAGTTTTAAAAACCAATCTAGCTCCGAAATAATAATACAAGAAATTGAGTGTGATGATGGGGTGGATTGCATCAATGATGAAGCTTATGAGGAAATTAGTAAGGAATTAAGTCACTTTGAAGAAAAACCCAAACCTAACCTAAATGACACAGAATCAGTTATTCTAGGGGATCAAGACAACGTGCGGGAAACTAAAGTAAGTGTTCATCTGGAGCTGCAACTCAAGGAGGAGATAATTAAAGTATTGCATGAGTACAAAGATGTTTTTGCATGGTCATATGATGATATGGCAGGCCTAAGAACCGATTTGGTGGTCCACAAGTTGCCTACTGATCCGTCCCTCCTGTCAAGTAGAAGTTGAGAAAGTTCAAAATGGACATAAGTGTGAAGATCAAAGAGGAAATTACCAAGCAATTTGACGCGAAGGTCATTCAGGTTACACAGTATCCCTCTTAGTTAGCTAATGTTGTGCCTATGCCGAAGAAAGACGGCAAGACCAGGGTATGTATCGATTATCGGGATCTTAACAAGGCAAGTCCAAAAGACAATTTTCCACTGCCCAACATCCATATACTGATTGACAATTGTGACAAATATGATATTGGTTCTTTTGTGGATTGTTACGCGGGTTATCATCAGATTCTAATGAACGAGGAAGATGCATAAAAGACGGCATTCATCATGCCGTGGGGAACGTATTGTTATCGGGTCATGCCGTTTGGTTTGAAAAATACTGGGGCAACTTATATGAGGGCCATGATAACCATATTCTATGATATGATACACAAATAAATCGAGGTGTATGTGGATGATGTGATCGTGAAATCTAGACAGCAATCCGACCATGTCAGAGATTTGAGAAAGTTCTTTCAAAGGCTTCGCAGGTACAATCTTAAGCTCAATCCTGCAAAGTGCGCTTTCGGGGTGCCATCTGGGAAGTTGCTGGGGTTTATAGTCAGTCGGCGGGGTATTGAATTAGACCCATTGAAGATCAAAGCTATTCAGGAATTGCCCCCTCCAAGAAACAAAACCGAGGTGATGAGTTTGTTGGGAAGATTGAACTATATCAGCAGGTTCATGGCTCAGCTCACGACAACCTGTGAGCCGATTTTCAAATTGTTGAAAAAAGACGCTGCGGTCAAATCGACTGATGAATGTCAGGAGGCTTTTGATAAGATAAAGGGGTATTTGTCGAACCCACCTATGTTGGTCCCGCCAGAACCAGGGAGGCCCTTAATTCTATATTTGACGGTTTTGGATAATTCATTCGGTTGTGTACTGGGGCAGCACGATGTTACGGGTAGAAAGGAGCAGGCTATCTACTATCTCAGCAATAAGTTCACGTCTTACGAGGTTAAGTATACTCATCTGGAGAGGACATGTTGCGCCCTAACTTGGGTGGCACAGAAGTTGAAACATTATTTGTCATCCTACACTACTTACCTCATATCTCGCTTGGACCCGTTGAAGTATATTTTTCAGAAGCCCATCCCCACCGAGAGGCTTACAAAGTGGAAAATCCTGCTTACAGAGTTCGACATTATCTATGTGACACAGACTACGATGAAAGAACAGGCATTAGCCGATCATTTGGCTGAGAACCCCGTCGATGAAGATTATGAACCTTTGAAAACTTATTTCCCTGATGAAGAGGTGATGCACATTGATGAATTGGAACAAGCCGAGAAGCTGGTATGGAAACTTTTCTTTGATGGGGCGGCAAATATGAAAGGCGTGGGAATAAGAACAATACTTATTTCTTAAACAGGTCAGCATTAACTTGTTACAGCTTGGCTTCGTTTCTACTGTACAAACAACATGGCAGAATATGAGGCGTGTATATTGGGATTGAGATTAGCTGTAGATATGGGTGTACGGGAAGTCTTGGTCATGGGTGACTCGGACCTACTAGTACACCAAATTCAAGGAGAATGGGAAATACGTGATTTAAAACTTATACCGTACCGAAAATGTCTGCATGACCTTTGTCAGCGATTTCAGGCTATGGAGTTCAGGCACATTCCAAGGATAAACAATGAGGTTGTCGACGCTTTGGCTACTTTGGCGTCGATGTTTCATTATCCAGACAAGCCTTATGTTGATCCGTTGCAAATTCAGGTCCGTGATCAGCATGCTTACTGTAATAGGATAGAAGAGGAATCGACGGCGAGCCGTGGTTCCATGATATCAAAGAGTACATCAAGACGGGAGTATACCCGATACAGGCCACCGGAGATCAGAAAAGAACAATTCGGCGATTGGCAAGCGGGTTTTTCTTTAGTGGAGGAGTGTTGTACAAAAGAACTCCAGACCTCAGGTTGTTGAGATGCATGGATGCAAGGCAGGCCATATCTATCATGACTGAGGTACATTCCAGAGTTTGTGGACCGCATATGAGTGGGTACGTTCTAGCAAAGAAGATTCTCCGAGCAGGTTATTATTGGCTCACTATGAAGCGGGATTGTATCAGTTTTGTGCATAAATGTCATCAGTGCCAAGTGCATGGATATTTGATTCATTCTCCACCATCAGAACTACATACGATGTCCGCGCCATGGCCTTTTGTTGCATGGGGCATGGATGTTATTGGGCCAATTGATCCAGCAGTGTCAAATGGGCACAGGTTTATTCTGGTAGCTATAGACTATTTTACCAAATGGGTGGAAGCTAAGACGTTCAAGTCTGTGACTAAGAAAGTTGTGTTCAACTTCGTGCTCTCAAATATCATCTGTCAGTTTGGGATTCCGAAGGTAATCATCACGGATAATGGAGCTAATCTTAATAGCCATTTGATGAAAGAGACATGTGAGCAGTTTAAGATTACCCATAGGCATTCTACTCCATACCGTCCCAAGGCAAATGGTACGGTTGAAGCAGCCAATAAGAATATAAAGAAAATACTCCGGAATATGGTTGAAGGATCTTGACAGTGGCATGAGAAATTACCTTTTGCATTGTTAGGATACCGCACCACCGTTCGTACCTCGGTGGGGGCGACTCCTTATTCACTGGTGTATGGCACCGAGGCAGTAATACCTGCAGAGGTGGAAGTCCCGTCTCTGCGAATCGTTGCGGAGGCTGAGATCGATGATGATGAATGGGTGAAAAGCCGTTTTGAGTGGTTGAGTTTGATTGACGAGAAGAGATTGGCATCAGTGTGTCATGGCCAACTGTACCAAAGAATAATGGCAAGAGCATACAATAAGAAAGTGCGTCCAAGAAAATTCGAAGTCAGACAGTTAGTACTGAGGCAGATTTTGCCTCATTGGGCTGAGGCAAAAGGAAAATTTGCCCCAAACTGGCAGGGACCATTTGTAGTAACCAGAGTGTTGTCTAACGGGGCATTGTATTTGACAGATGTAGAAGGAAAATGTATAGAAATGGCCATCAATTCCGATGCAGTCAAGAGATATTATGTATGATTTCTTTATTTCTGAATATATCTGTTTGTATTTGGCATGTTAAAGATTGAAATGATGAATGCGTTTTGTCCTGCTATCCAAACACTTTTATCCCTTGTCATCCCCTTTGAGCCTTACTTATTTTTCATACCCCTCTTTCGGAATCAATGACACTATCAAGGAACACAGGTGCCGAACATAGGAAAAAAAGAAGAAGAAAAGCAAAGGAAAAAGAAAAGAAAAAAAATAAAAAAGAAGAAAAATGAAAGTGAAGGAAAAGAGAAAGAGAAGGAAAAGAAGAAGAAAAGAAAAGACAAGGAAAAAAACAACAACAAAGATAACTATGATACAGTGAACTACGTTTGACTTGATCCCGAAAGGGTACGTAGGAAGCCTTACTCCGAGGTTCAGTCATACCAAAATAAAATCCAAAAATCCCCAAGCAGGAAACTGGGGTAGAGGTTGTGATTGTTGTGAAAAATTGGATTCCGAAAGTTGTAATTTAAGCCCGTTTGAATTTTTTTGAGCCTTTTAAACCTTTCTTTCTAACCCAGTCCAAAGCCTACATTATGGTCCAAAGAAAGACCTTCTGATCAATTTCTAAGAAATGCCAGGTTGAGCAGGTAGCGGTAATTCGTAGTAGTGGCAACACTTTGGTTCAAGCAAGAAGAACAAAAGTAAAAATGAGAGAGTCTTATTGGTGAAAACCTTCACAGGCACCGTAAGGCGACGGGAGCTGAGAGAAAAATAAATGAGAGAGTCTTATTGGTGAAAACCCTCGAGGGCACCTTGAGTCGAAAGTGAGTTGAAAGATGGTTAGTTGGCAAAAGGTCTGTGGGTGGAAAATTGTTTTAAGGTACTGCAGGAAAACAAGGTTAAGGTCTGGGTAATTCAAACAATTGATGGAAGTCTGGGCAACAAAGTATGGCAATTGAAAGCTGGTTAGTTGGACAGATTGTGCCGATTAATCTAAAATGCATGTCATGACCATTGGTACCAGCTGTCTCGCTTAGATAAGTTTCTTTTCCTTCTCTTTTTAAACAGTCATCTGGTTTTGGATTCTTCTTATCCTTAACTCAAAAAAAAACATCGCATTTCATTTTCTTTTGAGGGTTTTATCTAGCTGAGATGTTTCAGTGCCAGTTTTGTTCAATGCAAGCAGAAGGGACTTCAAAGCTCACTACCAGCTTCCGGAATTGTAAAGCACAACGTGGTCAGAGCATGTCAAAAACAACCTGATGTCAAGTGGAATACAGGGAATTAACGAAAGTTTCATCGGTGAAATGATTGGGGAATGTCGTGGGAAAAGCAAAGGTTCAAACAAAAGGGTCAGAAAAGTGAAATAACATCATGGGTGTAAAATATTTAGGTCGCCAGAGGTTGGGAAATTCAAAATTTGGTCAGAAAGTCAAGCGGTTCAGGGTCAGTGCGTGGAAATCAGTCAACACAAAGCAAGGCAGTGGAAGGATTTTTCAGCAAGAATGCCATCAACTAACCACCATTTTAAACTGACGAAATTTTCTTTGATTGAGCAGGGGCAGAAAAGTTAGCTGTTGAGGAGGAATTCTCCAGGAGGGAAAAACAAGCAGTAATCAGGTTTGACCGCAAAGTATGGTTTGATTAAATACAAGATAATCCTGAATAGCATAGGGGAATATAATTTGGTTGCAAAGTTTGCATGATTAGGATAAATGCAAGTTGTCAGGACCTTCCTGGATAATAGGACGTAATTCAAATACCAGGGTAAGATAACTTGGTACAGTGAGAAGTAACACCTTAGGTTCATAACTGTTTGGAGTTGTCAGGATCTTCCTGGATAAAAGGATGTAGTTTAAACCCTTGTAGATAACATGATGTAGTGAGGGTAATACCTTAGGTTTGTAATTATGAGGAGTTGTCAGGACCTCCCTGGATAATAGGATTTAGCTTTCAATTCTTAGTAATATGTGATAATATGATTCAGTTCAACACTCACCCATACACCCAGCTTCCAAACTGGGGCAGAAAATTTTCGTCGGTCGATTATTTTGTTGAAGTCAGGAGTCCGCCTGGAGAACAGAGACATACTATTCAAGTTTGATGTCAGGAGTCCGCCTAAAGAACGGAGACATACAATTTAAATTTTAAAAGTCAGGAGTCCTCCTGGAGAATAGAGACATTCAATTCAAAATTCAGAAATCAGGAGTCCGCCTGGAGAATAGAGACATTCAATTTCAAATTCAGAAATCAGGAGTCCGCCTGGAGAATAGAGACATACAATTCAAATTTTAAGCAATCAAGAGCCCGCCTGAAGAACAGAGGTGATACAATTCGAATTTTAGTTTTCAATCAATCTCTTGTCTAATTTAAAATCAGGAGTCCGCCTGGAGAATAGAGACATACAGTTCAAGTTTTGGAAGTCAGGAGTCCGCCTGAAGAACGGAGACATATAGTTTAAATTTTAAAAGTCAGGAGTCCGCCTGGAGAACAGAGACACACATTTTGAATTTTAGCAATCAGGAGTCCGCCTGGAGAATAGAGACATACAATTCAATTTTGGCAATCAGGAGCCCGCTTGAAGAATAGTTTCGGAAGTCAGGAGTCCACCTGGACAACAGAGGAATACATTCAAGCTCAAGTTTGTTCAAGGTCAACGATTTGGAGAAAAGGAATAACATCTCAGTTAGCAATTGGAAGTAACAACAATGGATTTCACCAAGAGAACATAATGCAACAAGGCAACAGAAAAATGCAAGATAACAAGACAACAAGGAAGTACAAGAACAAGTTTGAAGAATTTAGATAGGATTTTGTAATTCGTAGCTCATAGCTTAAGCTAACTTCTTTTATTTTCGACATGGTGTAATAAGGAAGGTCAACGAGCAGTAGCAGCGGCAGCAACTGCAGTGAAATCGCAGCTCCTGGTAGTCCCAACTGTCAGGCACTCCTGAACTACACTGACCTGATTCTTGTTCAGCCCAGGATATGTAGGCAACTTCTGAAGCAGGGTGCGGTCAAATTTTTCAAAAAATGCTTCACACGGAATATGTGAACGGGCAAAAAACCCTCATTTCCGCTCACTGGTCTTTGCACGAAAACTCTTCGTGTTTTCGGGCAAAGAGGGGAAGCTGTGAGTACGTGATTCTTTCCCTAAGCAGATTATTCCCAAAATCCCAAACAAAATAATTTTTCTTTATTTCTTACAATTTTTGTGCATTTTAGTGTCATTTTCTGATAATTGTTGCATTTTATTTGCGCATGTTAATTTATATAAAATACAAAAATATGCATTTTTGCATTTAGGTTTTAATTTTATACTTTAGTATCAATTAAGGGTTAATTTGTTTAGAACAAAACATGAAAAATCACAAAATTAGTTCACTTTTGCATTTTGATGATTTTTATTGTGAATTTGTCATGAAATAGTTTTTAAATAATTTTAGGAATTAATTAGTCTTTGCTTTGAAATAATTAGGATTTTATGATTTGTTTTGCATCTTTATAAAAATTAGATAAAAATTATAAGAAAATTTAAAAATGAGAAAAGGAAATAAAAGAGAAAAGAAAATAAGAGTAGAAAAGTGGTCTTAATAAAGACCCAAATTTGGGCCAATTCATTGAAAATTTTCAGGCCCAAATGCCCTTAGACCCGTTCCAACCGGATCCAGGCCCAATGCTTCATTACCCGGTCTATCCCAATCCAGTCCAAAACGACGTCGTTTCCCCAGCCCTCAATCACGACCGTTGGATCTCATCAATCCAACGGTCCGAATCTAACTAGGATGTTTGGTATATAAATGTCCGAAATCCCCCCTCACCCCATTCGTACCGTCTCCTTCATCCTCACGAACCCTAATCCACGCTGCCCCCAAATCCCTCGCCGGCGGTGAACGTCACCTACACCGTTCAAACCCAAATTAACACCATAGATCCCCCATGAATCCCTCTTTCCATTCTCGCTATTGGTTTCCCTCGAATATTGCCAGAGTTCGTCGAATCTCCATTTGAAGTTTTCCGGCCAAATCGCAAACTCATCCAAACCGGCCCAAAATCATACCACACCATCCCCGGACTACCCTCAACCCAAATCCATGACCATCTTCCTTCAAATCTCTGTGAAGCGGCTCGAATTTCAGATCTAATAATTTCTAGCCAAAACCCTAATCCAAAATCTTTGGGATTTTGGACCGTAATATTCTTAACCATGTGTTCTCTTGTAAGAACACATGGTTAGGGATGTTGCGTGTCAAAAATCTGGAGAGATTTGAATGGCAGTGATTAGTCGGGGGTTTAGCTCCATTGGTAAGTTTTTCTTTAACTCCCTGAGTCATTTTTTTTAATATAGTCTCATATTCCATTATTTGGTTAGATTGGATTGGTTGTTTATTGATCATATTTTAATGTCGTTCATAGATAATAATAGTTATTAATTTAAATGGCTAGTATTAATGTTAGTTCATGCTGATACCCTGTTTGGATCGCCCTGTTTTTCTTTCCGATTGTTTAATGTTTCTGGTTTTAGATGTTAGTTTAATGTTGAGGACTACTCTCGTTTGATTAATGGATTGTTAGAATATGCATTAGGATAAGTTGTATTTTAATTCAATCTTGACATTTTGTATTAGAAGTGAACTTGGTTGGTTATAGCTGAATGGAACCCTTTGTTTAAGGGCTAACCTTAGTCATTTAGCTGGGGTTAAAAGGATTGGGATCAGTTAGTATTTGGGCTGTAAATTCCAGACTAGCAGAAGGGTATTTTAGGGATAGAAAAGGGTAGCTTCTTTAGGAATAGTAATTTCAAAGTAAGGGTAAGGGTAGTATAGGTATTTGGTGGGTAGAAGAGCATCCTAGGGCCTTCTAGAAGGGTACTTTAGTGTAGGTATTAGCATAATAGAGGGATATACTTGTTGAGCAAGTCAAAAATAAAGGGACTAAACTGAAAATAAGGGAGGGACTAAAAAGAAAACCAAAAATCTGATTCACCCTTTTGTGTCACCTATAAAAAGGCATCAAGTGCCTTGAGGAAGGGGATTCAACTTTCAGCCCAAAAATCCACACCAAAAGCTTTTCTTCTAAATTTCAGAGTGGTACTTTGAATTCAAGTATACAAAAATACAAAAACATCGAAAATAGAAACCAAAAAAAAAATTCTGTGTCATAGCCTTTTTCAGTCAGTTTCCAGATTCTGCTTTTTGTGTTATTCATTTCTGTGCTGCAATTGAGTGCTCAAAGCATCTGAAAAGTATTTTGAGGTTTTGTGTTGATTCTAGCAATCACTCCTAATTTGGCTGGGTTTCATCTGTGTTGCTACATGTTTCTGGGCTGCGTTTGAATTCTATCAGTGATCGCTGCTGATCGCTTCTACTTTTCTCCTTTTGTTTGAACTCCAATTTCAGTTTTCATTCCCAGGTACACCCCTGTAACCCTGTTGCTTGTGAAATGAACAATTGGAAAGTGAATTGAAAGGAAGAAGTTGAAGCATAAGAGTCCTCCAGTTACTTGCATAACCTGTTTGTATTATTTACTGTAGTCCTTTGTTTAAGCTAAGTTTACAGTTGCTTTATAACTTTTAATTAGAAATGATTCATATGTTAGCTTTTAATTCATCATTGCCCTGATTCCCTCAAGTGTCAAGTGATCAAGTTTACTGGAGAGTTATGTAATTATTTCTGGTAGTATAGCTTAACTTGTAGTCCATATTTGCTGAAAGTAGTATTTGACTTAAGGATTATCTGGTTCTATCATTGATTCAGTGTGTGCGAACTGGATATTTCCCTAACATGTTTGGCCAAGTTGTGATAACCAAACTTCTGTTGTCCAAAGAGCTTAAGTTGTAGTGGTAATGACTCCCGTCAAATGCTTTCTTCATAATTTTCCCTTATGCTTCAAATATTAGTTTAGATTTCAGATTTGAAGTACTGTAAAATCCTAAGATGATTTGTAGAATTGATATGTGCGCTCATGCTAGTGTTAATGCGATAGATGCTTAAAAAGGGGCTAGAAGCTGAATTCTGGTTCTTGCTTAAAAGGGGTTGTCTAATTTTTGGGAATTGACAAACTTTTTCTATCGTGCGTGCTTTTCTCGAAATTCCCACACGTTAATTTGTGTCAAAGGGAATTTAAATCAGGAGCTTAGTCGCTAATGTCATGTTAATATCAATGTTATTTGTATTAATGCTATCTGGGAGCCCCCTTGGAATTGTTTACTTTCGTCAATTTTGGGGCTAGCAAGGATTCGATGTTGAGCCCACGCACAATCATGCTGATGCATTCAATTTAGGCTTAACCTTGGGCCCAGACTTGAGTATCCATTTAGTGATGGGCCAGGTTGCTCTCCGTGTATGCGGGTTGATTAGCTCTCGTATAAATAAGCAATACCCTTTCCATGCGAGCTTTTAATTAATGACTCAGGACTTCGACCATATTTAGCATGGGGCTCTCAATAAATGGTTATTAAAAAATGATTAGAATTTGGGATGGCCATTTAGCGAACTCCACGGTCTTCCCCAAAATAATATTACGTTAGAATCTTTAGGCGCGATTTTAATTAAAGTATCTTCTTAAACTCGGGTGCGCATTGATGCGACCCAAATCCAAATCTCGACGAAGTCGAAATGTGTTGACAACCACGGGTGCATTGATTGCGACGTATTTCGAAACGCGTTTTCACGACGTCGCAATTCTTTTAAAATAAATAATGATAAAAAGCGGTTTACGAATAAAAGGCACATAAGCTAACAGGTATTAAAATCATATAAAAATCAAATACAACAGTTAAGCGGCCGTGCTAGAACCACGGAGCTCGGGAATGCATAACACCTTCTCCCGGGTTAACAGAATCTCTTACTCGGGAATGCCTAACACTTTTCTTATAATTTTTATCTAATTTTTATAAAGATGAAAAACTAATCATAAAATCCTAATTATTTCAAAGCAAAGACTAATTAATCCCTAAAATTATTTAAAAACTATTTCATGACAAATTCACAATAAAAATCATCAAAATGCAAAAGTGAACTAATTTTGTGATTTTTCATGTTTTGTTCTAAACAAATTAACCCTTAATTGATACTAAAGTATAAAATTAAAACCTAAATGCAAAAATGCATATTTTTGTATTTTATATAAATTAACATGCGCAAATAAAATGCAACAATTATCAGAAAATGACACCAAAATGCACAAAAATTGTAAAAAATAAAGAAAAATTATTTTGTTTGGGATTTTGGGAATAATCTGCTTAGGGAAAGAATCACGTGCTCACAGCTGTCTCTCTTTGCTCGGAAACATGAAGAGTTTTCGTGCAAAGACCAGTGAGCAAAAATGAGGGATTTTTGCCCGTTCACATATTCCATGTGAAGCATTTTTTGAAAAATTTGACCGCACCCTGCTTCAGAAGTTGCCTACATATCCTGGGCTGAACAAGAATCAGGTCAGTGTAGTTCAGGAGTGTCTGACAGCTGGGACTACAAGGAGCTGTGATTTCACTGCGGTTGTTGTCGCTGCTACTGCTCGCTGACCTTCCTTATTACACCATGTCGAAAATAAAAGAAGTTAGCTTAAGCTACGAGCTACGAATTACAAAATCCTATCTAAATTCTTCAAACTTGTTCTTGTACTTCCTTGTTGTCTTGTTATCTTGCGTTTTTCTGTTGCCTTGTTGCATTGTGTTCTCTTGGTGAAATCCATTGTTGTTACTTCCAATTGCTAACTGAGATGTTATTCCTTTTCTCCAAATCGCTGACCTTGAACAAACTTGAGCTTGAATGTATTCCTCTGTTGTCCAGGCGGGCTCCTGACGTCCGAAACTGTTCTTCAGGCGGGCTCCTGATTGCTAAAATTGAATTGTATGTCTCTATTCTCCAGGCGGACTCCTGATTGCTAAAATTCAAAATGCGTGTCTCTGTTCTCCAGGCGGACTCCTGACTTTTAAAATTTAAACTGTATGTCTCTGTTCTTCAGGCGGACTCCTGACTTCCGAAACTTGAACTGTATGTCTCTATTCTCCAGGCGGACTCCTGATTTTAAATTAGACAAGAGACTGATTGAAAACTAAAATTCGAATTGTATCACCTCTGTTCTTCAGGCGGGCTCCTGATTGCTTAAAATTTGAATTGTATGTCTCTATTCTCCAGGCGGACTCCTGACTTCCGAAACTTGAAATTGAATGTATCCCTCTGTTATTCAGGTGGGCTCCTGACTACTGAACTTGAACTGAATGTATTCCTCTGTTATCCAGGCGGGCTCCTGACTTCATAAAAATAAACGAACCAAGAAAACTTTCTTCCCCAGTTTGGAAACTGGGTACATGTTACTTGATATTAATAAGAATTTGATTAAAACTTGACTTGAAATACCTCTGTTATACAGGCGGGCTCCTGACTTCCGAAACTTGAATTGTATGCCTCTGTTCTTCAGGCGGGCTCCTGACTTCAAAAAGACAAAAAGTCGATTGAAAACTAAAATTTGAATTGTATCACCTCTATTGTTCAGGCGGGCTCCTGATTGCTGAATTTGAAATTGAATGTATTCCTCTATTATCCAGGCGGGCTCCTGACTTCATAAAAATAGACAAATCAAAGAAAACTTTCTGCCCCAGTTTGGAAAACTGGTTGTTTGCCCCAATTCAAGAACTAAAACTTGAATTGTGATAAGACTGAAATGCAACTTTTAAAACTTTAAAGACTGCAATGTATCTTAAAATTTAAACTTTATCTTAGGTGAAAAATTCATCAGACTAAGATTCTCATCTTAGGTGAAAGATTCGACGGACTAAGATTTATCTTTATCTTAGGTGAAAAATTCATCAGACTAAGATTTTCATCTTAGGAGAAAGATTCAACAGACTAAGATTTTTGTCTTTATCTTAGGTGAAAAATTCATCAGACGAAGATTTTCATCTTAGGAGAAAGATTCGACAGACTAAGATTTATCTTTATCTTAGGTGAAAAATTCATCAGACTAAGATTTTCATCTTAGGAGAAAGATTCAACAAACTAAGATTTTTATCCTTACCTTAGGTGAAAAATTCATCAGACTAAGATTTTCATCTTAGGAGAAAGATTCAACAGACTAAGATTGTGACTCTAGGAGATAATTCATCAGACTAGGTCCATTTTGCGTGATCCCGACTTTCTTAATTTTCCAAAGTCCAACTTCCTTTCTTTTCAAATTTCGCCTTCCTTTCTTGTTCCCAAATTATGTCTTCCTTTCTTCTTCTTTTTCGACTTCTGTCTTCCCCTTCTTTAAATTATGCCTTCATTTCTTTTTCCTCAAATTCTGCCTTCCATTCTTTTTTCCAACTTCTGCCTTTATCCAAATTATGCCCTCATTTCTTTTCCAACTTCTGCCTTTATCTTTTTCCAAATTATGTCTTCCTTTAGTTTTTCCAACTTTTGCATTTATCTTAGGTGAAAGATTCATCAGACTAAGATTTTTATCTTAGGTGAAAAATTCAACAGACTAAGATTTCTTTATCTTAGGTGAAAGATTTAACAGACTAAGATTTTTTTATCTTAGGTGAAAAATTCATCAGACTAAGATTTCTTTTAACCATTTTCCTTCAAAATTTGTTTTATCTACCCACCAACTTGAATTATCTTCCTTCAGAACTGCTTCCCTAAAAACTGGTGTTGTCCTCCTTCAAAAACTACTTCCCTAAAAACTAGTGTTTCATTCCTCCAAAAATTACCCTTCTTAGAACTGGTGTTTCTTTCCTGATAACTACTTCCCTCTCTTTTTATCTTTTTTTTTTTAAAACACTTGTATTGACCTTCATGTTCTTCAGATAGGTACCCGAAAAATAATTTCAACACGATAGAAAATTTTCTGCACCAGTTTGATAATCCTCCTGTGGCATATCTTTCTGCCATCAATAACATTTCCATGCCCCTGTTTCAAATCAAAGAAAATTCTGTCAGTTTAAAAGTGCGGTAGTTGGTTGTGGTACTCCCGCTGGGATGACTTTTCGTTTCTCCTTTCCATGCTTTGCGTTCTCTGACCATCTTCAAAACTTGGCTGATAACTTCCGCCCTTCTTGACGAGTATCTCTCAATTATTACTTCTAGTCTTCTTATCTGACCCCATATGTTTTCTGTGACAACTGATTCTTCTTGAAGGTCTTGCATGTTTACTGATTAACCACTTTCCCCGTCATCTGTGTCACTGAAATACCCTTTTTCCCTGTTCAATCCCAATACCCTCTATCTGTTGCATTATTCCTGAACCGACATCTACCAAACTTTGTGTTTCATAAGGATCCCAAAGTATGTTGATTATTACCAGCTCAGTGCTCTTGTTATTTTTCCTGACTTGTGACCCCATTTTGTGCAATTGGAAAGCTGGTGGAAAATTTTGAAGTCATTCCTCACTTGTTACGACCAAAAGACTCATAAAGGGGAAATAAACAAAACAAAAGGAATAGAGTAAAGGACAATATAAAGAGATGATTCCTAACAAGAAAATTACACAGTAGAAACCTATCGGATGTGGATACCGATCTAATGACCTTGACATGCACCTGCGACCTATTCTGTTAAGCAAATCTGATGTTCATCTCTTGTTGTTCCTTTTTGCCGTGAAACTGGGTTTCATTGCTCCACTTATCCAATTTGATTCGCATTCCTTATTCGGCTTGTAGTGCCCCAAAGGGTTTTCACCATCAAACCTCTCTCATTTCGTTCTTTCTCTCAACTTACTGTCGCCTCAAGGTGCCCGTGAAGGTTTTCACCAATAAGACTCTCTCATTTTTTATTTCTCTCAGCTTTCATCACCTTGCGATGCCCATGAGGATTTTCATCAATAAGATTCTCTTATTTTCATTTTCCTTGTTTGGACCGGAGTGTTGCCCCTGACAAGAATTATCTTACCTGCTTGACTTGGCATTTCTCAAAGAATGATCAGAAGGTCTTTCTTTGGACCGTAATGTAGGCTTTTGGATGGGTTAGAAAGAAAGGGTATAAAAGGCTCAAAACAATTTCAAAATGGGTTAAAATTACAACTTTCGGAATCCAACTTCTCACAACAACCACAATTTCTGCCCCAGTTTCTTGCTTGGGGACTTTTGGATTTTTGTTTTGGTATGACTGAACCTCAGAGAGGCTGCCTACGTACCCTTTCGGGATCAAGTCAAACGTAGTTCACATCATAGTAACTACGTTGTTGCGATTTTCTTTCTCTCTCTTTCTTTCTTTTTTTTTTTTTGTTTTTTTTGTTTTTTTTTCTTTTTCCTTTCTTTTCTTCATTTTTCTTTTTTCTTTCTTCTCTTTCTTTTCTTTTCTTTTCTTTTCTTTTCTTTTCTTTTCTTTTCTTTCCTTTTCTTCTTTTTTTTTTCTTCTTTCCCTTTCTTCCTTTCTTTCTTTCTTTCTCCTTTTCCTTTCTTCCTTTTCCCTTTTTTTTCTTTCCTTTTCTTTTTCCTTCTTTTTCCATTTGCGTATCTCCGACACTTGCATTTCTTTAATTGTGCCGCTGATTCCGAAAGAGGGGTATGCAAGAAAATAAATAAGGCTCAAAGAGGTTGACAAAAGGGTAAAGTGTTTAGATAGCAGAACAAAACGCCTTCGTCATTTGAAACTTCAAAATATGCCAAATACAAACAAGTACAATCAGAATAAAGAAACCATACACATCATCTCTTGACCGCATCGAAATTGACGGCCATTTCCACACATTTTCCTTCTACATCTGTCAGATATAATGTGCCATTCGACAACACTCTTACTATTATTACCACGACCGGCCACCTGTCAATTTGGCCAACTTGCTTTTACGGGGATTTTTATGTTTTACTTGCCCGAGTTTCACATGGTTCAGGCATCAAACAATCTCAAAATGTCCCAATCTGTTCTCATTTCCTCAAGTGTCCTTATTGTTTTCAAAATGGTCTCATTGCTTCGCCACTTTTGAAGACCAGACTGAGAATTATGCGTGCATGTCATGTCACTAGAACCGGCAAAAGGCAAAACAAAAAGTTAGAAAAGAACTAAACAAAGAAAATGATTGGGAGTAACAACAGATCAGAATTTGCATTAGACAAACGATGAAACAGTTCGAATAACAAAACAAAAACAAAACAAACTGGATTGCAACCCTAGAATGAACTGAAACAAACCAAGACAACCCTAGACAAACCACTACGACTAAACAAGCTAGACAAAAATGAAAGGATAGGAGGGTTTGAACACAAGACAATATCCGGATTACAACCCTGCAAATAATCCGGACAACAGAAATGACAGCCAAATGGACCACCAAAGCTCCTCCCCAGCTGACTTAGGAATGGAGCGTCTTTCCAATTACAAGCACGACATCTTAGCCACTAAGCTTCGCATCCATATTGCCATGACCACTATCTGCTTCAGTATTTTCAACTTCAAACAACAAATTCCCAAGAGTATTCTCATACCCCATGTCACCGAGCATCATCCCCATCAAGTGTGCCTCCTCATGTAAGGGATGCAACGCGATATTCTGGGTGCCACTGTCTTGAATCAAATTTTCTTGGATCATCCTTTCTATTTCTCTTTTCAAATCCCGATAATTTTCCACATTGTGCCCCAGAGCATTGGAGTGGTATTCACACCTTTTAGATGAGTCAAAGCTTCTCGCACGTCGGTCCACCTGATTTGGAGGAATGGGGGCAATCATGTCATGTTGTTTTAACTTCTCAAATAAGCTTGCATAGGACTCTCCTATTGGTGTAAAACTATCTTTCAACTTTTGTTCCCTTCTATACCCCTAGCTTGGATGTGGGTTACAAGGTGATTGAAAATTTTGCGGAGGCTGGTGGAGATTTTGTGATACTCGTGCTCGCTTTCTTGGGTGATTTGGTAGCGAGTATGAGGGGTTCGGAGGTGGATAGTAATGCTTAGGGGGGTCATGGAAAACCTGATGAGGCTGCACATACCTTCGAGATGTTCTACTAGGACCTCTTCTCTACCCTGATATCACCATGATTTCTTCATCCCTCTCATTCGTGTTACAAAATTCAATTTGGACAGCTTGAGCTGCAGCTTTGAGAGCTGTTTGACTTATAATTCTGTCTGTCTTAAGACCGTTCTCCACCATTTCTCCAATTTTGATTGCTTCCGAGAAGGATTTACCCACTGTGGATGTCATGTATTGAAAATAATCTGGCTCTTGAGCCTGTAGAAAGACAGTGATTAACTCGTGGTCATCCATGGGTGGCTTAGCTCTAGCTGTCTGCTCTCTCCATTTGATGGCATATTCCCTGAAACTTTCAGTTGGTTTCTTTTTTAGGTTAGAAAGGGAAATGTGTTCTGGGGCGATGTCGATGTTGTATTGAAATTGTTTGACAAAGGCCCGTGCCATGTCATCCCAGACGTACCAGCAAGATGTGTCTTGATCCAAACACCATTCAGATGCTACACCCGTGAGGCTTTCCCCAAAATAAGCTATAAGCAATTCTTCATTTCTTCCCACGCCTATCAATTGGGTGCAATACCTTTTCAGGTGGGCTATGGGGTCTCCATGTCCATTGTACTTTTCAAATTTGGGGATATTGAAGCCAGGCGGCAAGTGGACATCGGGGAGCATGCATAGATCTCTGAAGGCAACACTCTTTTGTCCTGCCATTGCTTGCGTGTTTTCAGCTGTTGTTCTAATCTTTTCACTCTTTGGGTTATTTCTTCCTGTACCCTCTTTCAGGCAGGCTTCTCGATGTTTGCAGGAAGATCAACCGAGTACGAGTGGTACTCGGGATAGTGGTACTATTCTTGTTGTATAGAAAATTGTGACTCGTGACAAGGCTGTCCTTGGCCATTGGCCCAGGCTTGGCGCATTTTGGTCATTTGTTGTTTCAGTGTTCTATTTTCCTCAACCACCGTAGACTCTTGTTGAACCCCCTAACCCTGAGTCTCTTGAGCACTCGTAATAGCTTCGATGTCAGTTATCATTTTTCCTCAGATCTTGTGTTTCCAGCTTACCACAAACCAACCACCTCACCTTTCCTCACAATTCAAAACAAAACATGTTAGCATGGATTGAGTCGTCCTCATTATTAACAACATCTTTTCCATTTTTTTATTCAATTCTTCTTTTCCATTTTCTATTTTTTTTTGGTTGCGGTCGAATCTTATGGGGATTGCCTACGTATCATGACCCCACATGAATCAGACCGTGCGTAGTTCTTGCAAATAAAAGGTAAACGACAATAAAATATTTTTTGGAATTTTCCATTTTCATAATAACGACAAAACTGACCAACTTAACAATGCAATACAGACTCGAAATCAAACGACCCATATACTCTAATCAAAAGAAATACAAACCCAAAAACAAAATGACAGATTCCTTCCCCTATATGCCAATTTTGACCCAAAATCTGAACGATATTCACTTGACCACGGACTCTTTTTCTTGTTTTTTCCAAATTAAATTAAACGACCCGGTATTGCAAACACGACCTTCCAGCGCCTCGGGGACGAAGATTTTAAGGCTGTGAGGGTCAGAATCAAAATATGACCAAAGGAGGTTGTTTGCGCAAAGTCAGTCTTCCGGCGCCCCGTTTGGGAAAAACAGCATCACCTGGTTTATTTATGACAAAAATTAAAATTTTGATATTTTTTGGGCTATTTTTGTAAAGGTGAGGTTGGACCCGATGAGGGTTGCCTACGTATCTCACGCCCTATGAGAATCAAACCATGCGTAGTTCGGGCAAATTAACCGAACTATTTTAAAACATGACTCTTTTCTATTTTTATTTTTGGCATTTCATAAGCGAATAAAAACTATTTTTAGAAACAAGACCCTCTTTTTGCTTTTTCTTTTCAACAAATAAAGCAGCCTATTTTTCCAAACTAAAAATGAAAGACTCTTTTTTCTTTTTTTCATTTTCCACAGACAATAAAACAACCTATTTTCCAAACTAAAATAAAAGACTCTTTTTTCCTTTCCTTTTCAACAAATAATGAAACAACTTATGTTTTTCAAACTAAAACAAAAACTTTTCTTATCCTTTTCTTTTTCAACAACCAACTTTCCAAAAATAAAAGACTCTTTTTTCTATTTTTTTTTTGCTTTTTTTTTAGTAAAACAAAATAAAATATTTTCCTTTTTTTTTCTCAAAATTTCGGCAGAGTTTCGCCAGTAATTGGTCATTGACAATCAATTAACTTCCTAACTGATATTTCTTTTTTTTTTCCTCTTTTCTCTTTTTTTTTCTCAATTTTCCAACATTCCCGAGATTTAGAAACCAGTCAACATGCAGGTTTGAAATAAACATATGTACAGAGCAAGTAGGATGCATTAGGATGGTCTTTTCATTTCAAGTTGCTAGTCCTAGACGGACCCAACCCCTGTGTTGAGTCCCCTAAGTCAAATGCAACGTGATACAAATAAGCGTTCCTACTAGGGATCCGGCATGAAGTCACGTTATTCTATGTTCAAAACCTGGGTCAGTGATCTAGCCTGTGTACCCGAGCAGACAACTCGAGTCGAGGAGGGGGCAACTTACCGGGAACCAAAAGTCCATCCGGCTTCGTAACTTGTCCGGCCTCTTTCTTACTTCAAGGTATGACACTAACAGAATAGGGAGTCTCAACAAGCAAGCACATCCCCGGAGGTGAAGAGAGAAAGGTGTCGGCACAGTTTATATACAATTCAGATAATATCAAAGCGGTAACATTTAACACATTCAGCACGAAACATGTAGGAAAATCAGATACAATCAAATACAACAATTTATCTAAGCTCGAATTCTGAACCCTGAACCAGAGATTCTGCGTTAAGTCCCCAGCAGAGTCGCCAGAGCTGTCACACCTCCTTTTTCACCTACACCCCCGGTAGGGCTTGAAGGAGTTTTTCCAATTAAAGGACAATCGGAACGGGATTTAATTATTAATTATTCAGAGTCGCCACTTGGGAGATTAATGGTGTCCCAAGTCGCCGGTTGAATTCCGAACCGAGGAAGAATATGACTCTGTTATAGTCTGCGAACCAGAAATCTAGGTAAGGTGTTCTGTTAACCCGGGAGAAGGTGTTAGGCATTTCCGGGTTCCGTGGTTCTAGCACGGTTGCTTAACTGTTGTATTTGATTTTATCTAATTTTAATACATGCTAGCTTATGTGCCTTTTATTCATAAACCGCTTTTTATCATTATTCATTTTAAAAGAATTGTGACGTCGTGAAAACGTGTTTCGAACCACGTCGCAATCAATGCACCCGTGGTTGTCAACACATTTCGACTTCGTCAAGATTTGGATTTGGGTCGCATCAATGCGCACCCGAGTTTAAGAAGATACTTTAATTAAAATCGCGCCTAAATATTCTAACGTAATATTGTTTTAGGGAAGACCGTGGAGTTCGCTAAATGGCCATCCCAAATTCTAATCATTTTTTAATAACCATTTATTGAGAGCCCCATGCTAAATATGGTCGAAGTCCTGAGTCATTAATTAAAAGCTCACATGGAAAGGGTATTTCTTATTTATACGAGAGTTAATCAGCCCGCATACACGGAGAGCAACCTGGCCCATCACTAAATGGATACTCAAGTGTGGGCCCAAGGTTAAGCCTAAATTGAAGGCATCAGCATGATTGTGCGTGGGCTCAACATCGAATCCTTACTAGCCCCAAAATTGACGAAAGTAAACAATTCCAAGGGGGGCTCCCAGATAGCATTAATACAAATAGCATTGATATTAACATGACATTAGCGACTAAGCTCCTGATTTAAATTCACTTTGACACAAATTAACGTGTGGGAATTTCGATAAAAGCACGCACGATAGAAAAAGTTTGCCAATTCCCAAAGATTAGACAACCCCTTTTAAGCAGGAACCAGAATTTAGCTTCTAGCCCCTTTTTAAGCATCTATCGCATTAACACTAGCATGAGCGCACATATCAATTCTACAAATCATCTTAGGATTTTACAGTACTTCAAATTTGAAATCTAAACTAATATTTGAAGCATAAGGTAAAATTATGAAGAAAGAATTTGACGGGAGTCATTACCACTACAACTTAAGCTCTTTGGACAACAGAAGTTTGGTTATCACAACTTGGCCAAACATGTTAGGGAAATATCCAGTTCGCACACACTGAATCAATGATAGAACCAGATAATCCTTAAGTCAAATACTACTTTCAGCAAATATGGACTACAAGTTAAGCTATACTACCAGAAATAATTACATAACTCTCCAGTGAACTTGATCACTTGACACTTGAGGGAATCAGGGCAATGATGAATTTAAACCTAACATATGAATCATTTCTAATTAAAAGTTATAAACCAACTGTAAACTTAGCTTAAACAAAGGACTACAGTAAATAATACAAACAGGTTATGCAAGTAACTAGAGGACTCTTATGCTTCAACTTCTTCCTTTCAATTCACTTTCCAATTGTTCATTTCACAAGCATCACGGTTACAGGGGTGTACCTGGGAATGAAAACTGAAATTGGAGTTCAAACAAAAGGAGAAAAGTAGAAGCAGTCAGCAGCGATCACTGATAGAATTCAAACGCAACCCAGAAACATGTAGCAACACAGATGAAACCCAGCCAAATTAGGAGTGATTGCTAGAATCAACACAAAACCTCAAAATACTTTTCAGATGCTTTGAGCACTCAATTGCAGCACAGAAATGAATAACACAAAAAGCAGAATCTGGAAACTGACTGAAAAAGGCTATGACACAGAATTTTTTTTTTGGTTTCTATTTTCGATGTTTTTGTATTTTTGTATACTTGAATTCAAAGTACCACTCTGAAATTTAGAAGAAAAGCTTTTGGTGTGGATTTTTGGGCTGAAAGTTGAATCCCCTTCCTCAAGGCACTTGATGTCTTTTTATAGGTGACACAAAAGGGTGAATCAGATTTTTGGTTTTCTTTTTAGTCCCTCCCTTATTTTCAGTTTAGTCCCTCCCTTATTTTCAGTTTAGTCCCTTTATTTTTGACTTGCTCAACAAGTATATCCCTCTATTATGCTAATACCTACACTAAAGTACCCTTCTAGAAGGCCCTAAGATGCTCTTCTACCCACCAAATACCTATACTACCCTTACCCTTACTTTGAAATTACTATTCCTAAAGAAACTACCCTTTTCTATCCCTAAAATGCCCTTCTACTAGTCTGGAATTTACAGCCCAAATGCTAACTGATCCCAATCCTTTTAACCCCAGCTAAATGACTAAGGTTAGCCCCAAAACAAAGGGTTCCATTCAGCTATAACCAACCAGGTTCACTTCTAATACAAAATGTCAAGATTGAATTAAAATACAACTTATCCTAATGCATATTCTAACAATCCATTAATCAAACGAGAGTAGTCGTCAACATTAAACTAACATCTAAAACCAGAAACATTAAACAATCGGAAAGAAAAACAGGGCGATCCTAACAGGGTATCAGCATGAACTAACATTAATACTAGCCATTTAAATTAATAACTATTATTATCTATGAACGACATTAAAATATGATCTATAAACAACCAATCCAATCTAACCAAATAAGGGAATATGAGACTATATTAAAAAATATGACTCAGGGAGTTAAAGAAAAACATACCAACGGAGCTAAACCCCCGACTAATCACTGCCATTAGAATCTCTCCAGTTTTTTGACACGCAACATCCCTAACCATGTGTTCTTACAAGAGAACACATGGTTAAGGATATTACGGTCCAAAATCACAAAGATTTTGGATTAGGGTTTTGGCCAGAAATTCTTAGATCTGAAATTTGAGCCGCTTCACAGAGATTTGAAGGAAGATGGTCATGGATTTGGGTTGAGGGAAGTCCGGAGATGGTGTGGTATGATTTTGGGCCGGTTTGGATGAGTTTGCGATTTGGCCGGAAAACTTCAAACGGAGATTCGACGAACTCTGGCAATATTCGAGGGAAACCAATAGCGGGAATGGAAAGAGGGATTCATGGGGGATCTATGGTGTTAATTTGGGTTTGAACGGTGTAGGTGACGTTCACCGCCGGCGAGGGATTTGGGGGCGGCGTGGATTAGGGTTAGTGAGGATGAAGGAGACGATACAAATGGGGTGAGGAGGGATTTCGGACACTTATATACCAAACATCCTAGTTAGATCTGGACCGTTGGATTGATGAGATCCAACGGTCGTGATTGAGGGCTGGGAAAACGACGTCGTTTTGGACTGGATTGGGATAGACTGGGTAGTGAAGCATTGGGCCTGGATCCGGTTGGAACGGGTCTAAGGGCATTTGGGCCTGAAAATTTTCAACGAATTGGCCCAAATTTGGGTCTTTATTAAGACCACTTTTCTACTCTTATTTTCTTTTCTCTTTTATTTCCTTTTCTCATTTTTAACGTTTCTTATAATTTTTATCTAATTTTTATAAAGATGCAAAACTAATCATAAAATTCTAATTATTTCAAAGCAAATACTAATTAATTCCTAAAATTATTTAAAAACTATTTCATGACAAATTCACAATAAAAATCATCAAAATGCAAAAGTGAACTAATTTTGTGATTTTTCATGTTTTTTTTCTAAACAAATTAACCCTTAATTGATACTAAAGTATAAAATTAAAACCTAAATGCAAAAAGGCATATTTTTGTATTTTATATAAATTAACATGCGCAAATAAAATGCAACAATTATCAGAAAATGACACCAAAATGCACAAAAATTGTAAAAAATAAAAATAAAAATATTTTGTTTAGGATTTTGGGAATAATCTGCTTAGGGAAAGAATCACGTGCTCAGTCATAAATTTCCTCGGTTCGGGATTCAACCGGTGACTTGGGACACCATTAATCTCCCAAGTGGCGACTCTGAATAATTAATAATTAAATCCCGTTCCGATTGTCCTTTAAATGGAAAAACTCCTTTACGCCCTTTACGGGGTGTAGGTGAAAAGGAGGTGTGATAGCCGTCCTAGATTGCCATGCCAAGACTATTACATTAGCAATGTCAGGGTTGCCAAGGTTGGAATGGAAAGGTTCCACAGTTGATACATCTAGTCGGGTTATCTCTTTCCTGAAGGCTCGACACATGGTCAAGAAGGGGTGTTTGGCTTATCTAGCTTATGTTCGGAACACCACCGTAGAGTCTCCGACGATTGATACAGTTCTAGTAGTCCGGGAGTTCGCTGATGTGTTTCCTTCTGATCTTCTTGGCATGCCACCGAATCGCGATATTGACTTTTGTATTGATTTGGCTCCAGGAACCAACCTATATCTATTCCACAGTACCGTATGGCTCCGAGAGAGTTCAAAGAGTTGAAGGAGCAGCTTGAGGAGTTGGTAGCAAAGGGATTTGTTAGACACAGTGTATCACCTTGGGTTACACCAGTGTTATTTGTGAAGAAGAAAGATGGGACTATGCGGATGTGCATTGATTACCGCCAATTGAACAAAGTCACCATCAAGAATAAGTATCCGTTGCCTCGTATAAATGATTTGTTTGACCAGTTGCAAGGTCCTAGGGTGTTCTCTAAGATCGACTTGAGCTCAGGGTATCATCAGTTGAAGATTCGGGACTCGGATGTTCTGAAGACTGCATTTCGGACTAGATATGGCCATTATGAGCTTTTGGTGATGTCCTTTGGCTTATCTAATGCCCCACAACCAAAACAACAATTGGGGTAATCAAAGCAACCAAGGAAATTGGAATGGTAGTAACAATAATTGGGGCAACAACAACAATCAAGGAGGGTGGAACAATAGCGGGAACCAAGGCAACCGGGGGCAAGGCTTTCAAAGGCCCCCCATGTACCAACAACCAAACAATCCACCCCTACCCCCTTCCCTTCTCAAGGTCCGAGTTCGTCCGAAAGTGATATGGGGAGAATTGAAAGAATGTTCGAGCAAATGATGAAAAAGAACCAAGATTCCGAGGCCTAATTAGCTTCGCATAACACATCTATCCGGAACTTGGAGGTGCAATAAGGCCAAATCTCTCAAGCATTGAATACTCATCCCAAGGGTGCGCTACCAAGTGATACGGTAGTGAATCCAAAGGGTGGGAATAATAATCATGTGATGGCGGTTACAACAAGAAGCGGGAGAGGCGGTGATGTGAATGCCTCAATGCAAAAGCAAGTTATGGATGAAGATGTTGAGTTGCCGGATGATGATGTACCTTTGATTGTTGATGATGTGGTTAATCAAAATGTGAAACATGATGTGCGGATTGATATTAATGATGAAGCCGAGGTAGAGACTCAAAATGTCGTGAACTCGTCTAAGGAACACATGATTGACATGCCTGAGCCGGTTGTACAAAAGTCCAAGGCACCTTTGCCTAGGCCACCTCCACCTTATCCTCAACGGCTAGCAAAGCAAAAGAGTGACAATCAATTCAAAAAATTCATTGACATGATGAATAACCTCACAATCAATGTCCCTTTGGTTGAGGTACTCGAGCAAATGCCGGGGTATGCGAAGTTCATGAAAGATTTGGTTACAAAGAAGAGGTCAATAGAGTGTGAAACAATTAAGATGACTCATCAAGTGAGTGCCATAGTGCATTCAATGGCACCCAAGCTTGAGGACCCCGGAGCTTTTACTATCCCATGTACTATCGGGAGTGCGGATTTTGCTAAGGCCCTTTGTGACTTGCGGGCTAGTATCAATTTGATGTCGTACTTAGTTTTCAAGACTTTGGGAATTGGACAACCTTGGCCTACCTCAATGAGACTTCAAATGGCGGATCGATCGATGAAGCGACCCTTGGGCATAATTGATGATGTTCTTGTCCGTGTTGATAAATTCATATTGTCGGCCGACTTTGTCATTTTAGATTGTGAGGTGGATTTTGAAGTGCCGATTATTCTTGGAAGACATTTCCTAGCTACGGGGAAGGCATTGGTTGATGTTGAAGCAGGTGAGTTCACATTCCGAGTGGGAGATGAGAAGGTGGTATTCCATGTTTGCAAATCAATGAGACAACCTAATAGCACGGAGGTGTGTTCATTTGTAGACATTGTCACAACCATGATAGTGGTGACACAAGTTCCATGATCAATGTTGAAGATCCTCTTGAGGCCGTGCTTCTTAACATGGATGTCAATGATGATGCTAGTAGAGTGGAGTGCGTGAATGCATTGCATGGTATGGGTTCATATTCTTATGAACCTAGAAGGTTATCGTTAGATCTTGAAAACCGCAAAACTCTACCAACAAAGCCATCGATTGAGGAGCCACCGGTGTTGGAGTTGAAGACACTTCCTCCACACCTCAGGTATGAATTCTTGGGTTCAAATTCTACTTTACCCGTTATTCTTTCTTCTTGCCTTACTAACATGTAGGTTGAGGCCACCTTGGCGGTTTTTCAAAGGCGAAAAAAGGCAATCGGATGGACTCTAGCTGATATTCGGGGTATAAGCCCCGCCTTTTGCATGCATAAAATCATATTGGAGGAGGATGCGAGGCCTTCACTTGAGCATCAAAGAAGACTAAGTGAGGCTATGCAAGAAGTAGTAAAGAAAGAGGTTATCAAGTGGCTTGACGCAGGTGTGGTTTATCCCATTTCTGACAGTTCATGGACTTCTCTGGTGCAATGTGTACCGAAAAAAGGTGGAATGACTGTAGTGACCAATGACAACAATGAGCTTATTCCTACTCGGACAGTGATGGGTTGGAGAGTTTGTATGGATTACCGGAAGCTGAACAAGGTAACTAGAAAAGATCATTTCCCATTGCCATTCCTTGACCAAATGCTTGATCGTCTTACGGGCCGGGCTTTCTATTGTTTTTTGGATGGTTATTCGGGGTACAATCAAATTCTCATTGCCTCGGAGGACCAAGAGAAGACGACTTTTACATGTCCTTATGGCACATTCGCTTTCTCTAGAATGCCATTCGGATTATGTAATGCTCTGGCGACCTTCCAACGTTGCATGGTGGCTATTTTCACCGACATGGTGGAGGATATCTTGGAGGTCTTCATGGATGATTTCAGCGTGGTTGGGATTCTTTTGAGGAGTGCTTGGTAAACTTGGATAGAGTGTTGGCTCGGTGTGAAGATACCAACCTTGTTCTAAACTGGGAAAAGTGCCACTTTATGGTAGAAGAAGGTATAGTGTTGGGTCACAAGATCTCGAAGCGAGGAATTAAAGTTGATAAGGCCAAGATAGAGGTTATTTCAAGGCTTCCTCCCCTACTTCTGTCAAAGGGGTGAGGAGTTTTCTTCTGCACGCGAGTTTCTACCGGAGGTTCATCAAAGATTTTTCTAACGTAATTAACCCATTGTGCAAGTTGCTAGAGAAAGATGCCAAGTTTGTTTTTGATGAGAAATGCATGGAGGCTTTTGAGCTCCATAAATAAAAGTTGACAACTACCCCCATCATCACCGCACCAAATTGGAGCTTACCATTCGAGCTCATGTGCGACGCGAGTGACATTGCGGTGGGAGCAGTTTTAGGCTAAAGGATTAACAAGATGTTCCATCTGGTATACTACTTAAGCAAGATCATCAATGAGGCTCAAAGGAACTACACAGTCACCGAAAAGGAATTATTGGCTATTGTTTTTGCTATGGAAAAGTTCCGTCCTTACCTTATGGGGGCCAAAGTTATTGTGCACACTGACCATGCCGCCCTTAGGTATTTGATGACCAAGAAAGATTCAAAGGCAAGATTGATGAGATGGGTTCTTCTTTTTCGAGAGTTTGATTTAGAAATTGTTGACCGGAAGGGTAGTGAGAATCAAGTGGCGGACCACTTGTCCCATTTGGAGAAGGAGGGGAGACCTTGTGACGGCCTTAAGATCAATGATACATTTCCCGACGAGCAACTCCTTGCGGTGTCAATGAGTGGAATGCCATGGTTCGCCGATGTTGCAAACTATCTTGTTACCGGAATCATCCCGGGTGAGCTCTCTTATAAACAAAGGAAGAAGCTCAAGTGGGATAGCTTGGATTATTATTGGGACAAGCCCTATTTGTTTAAGATTTGCACTGATGGTGTGATTCTACGATGTGTCCCGGAAGAGGAGAAATTGGGTATTTTGGAAGCTTGCCATTCCTCACCCTATGGTGGCCATCATGGCGGGGTGAGAACGGCTTCTAAAGTGCTTAGTTGCGGATTTTATTGGCCTACTTTGTTTTAAGATGCCGGTGATGTGGTCAAAAGATGTGAAGAATGCCAACGAGCCGGCGGAATTTCAAAAAGGGATGAAATGCCCCTCAATACGATTCTCGAGGTAGATATTTTTTATGTTTGGGGCATCGACTTCATGGGTCCTTTCGTGAGCTCTTGTGGAAACACTTACATTCTGGTGGCGGTAGATTATGTCTTCAAGTGGGTTGAAGTCGTGACTTTGCCCAACAATGAAGCCCAGAGTGTTGTGGCTGTTGATACCCAATTTTTCCCTAAATATTTTTTACACTCAAAATACTTTCAAAATAACATATATGTGCGTACATAAGCATGCCCAAGTGTTTTGGTATTTTTCCCAAATTTTTAAATATTTTTAAAACCAATTTACTGTCTATTTTAGCAGTGCAAAATTTAATAATTATTCCCAAAATTATCATTTTGGTGAATAATTTATTTATTTCTCATATTTACACCTAAATACAATTAAGATAATTTTTGTATATTTTTACAAATTTATTTGATATTTTTAAGCTAAATTGCATATAATTGCAGTACTAGCCTATTTTAAGATTTAATAGTATTTTATAATTGTAAAATTGGTTCCAATATTTTTAAATTGATATTTATATATTATTTGTTGGCTCGGTATTTTTAATTTGCTTTTAAAATTATTTTTATTATTTTTATAAAATAACGAGGGCCTGTGTTTTGAGGATACTTTTTGGGTTGAGCTGCATGCCGCAACAGTGATACACTGATTTATGATTATGAGGCCGAGGGCCTGAGATTGTATGCCACGAGGTGGCTTGTTGATATGAGGCCGAGAGCCTATTGATTATGCCATGAAGTTGCTTGATATTGCGGTTGGGCCGTAAGGGGCCCCTCCCGGAGTCTGTAAACCCCTAGTGAGCGCGGGTACCCTGAGTGAGTGATATATTGATTATGCCACGAGATGGCTTGTTATTGCGCTTGAGTCGTAAGGGGCCCCTCCCGGAGTCTGTAGACCCCAGTGAGCACGGGTATCCAGTGTGTTATGTGATATAGCCCGAGGAGCTGATGTTGTTCCATGTTATTACTCGAGGGGCGGTTCTTGATTTATGTTATACCCGAGGGGTTGGTTTTGTTGATATTATGCCCGAGGGGCGGTTTATGGTATATGTTTTGCCGAAGGGCTGTTTATGTTTCTATTATGTTTACTCACCGCTTTATCACTCGTTTGAAACAGTTGAAAATTGTTTTAAAATGGTTTTCACCGAAACTGAGCATGATTTACGAAGTAAATGATTTATGTATTGTGTTGGAAATATACTGTATTTGTTGTAGCGTATTGACGTGATTTACGTGCTTTCTTACTGCTCAACTTTTATTTACCTTTATTACTCACTGAGTCGGAGTACTCACATTACTCCCTGCACCTTGTATGCAGATTCGGGTATTTTTGAACCCGGTAGCGGGTGTTGGTTGCTCAGAGGCAGAGTCATCGGAGTTTAGCAAGGTAGCTAACCGATGTTCGCAGCACTGCATTTCTCCCTCTTTATTTCATTAGACTATATTTAGTACATTTTCAGACTTTCCATTGTATTTAGACCTTGGTAGATGCTCGTGACTTGTGACACCCCGATGTCGGGCTGTATATATTTCCACACTTGTTCTATTTTGATACATTTTGGGATTTATTTCCTATCAATGACTTAAATTGACTTATTAAAATTGTTAAAAATGAATTTGGGAATTGTGTCGGCTGGCCTAGTCTTCACGAGAGGCGTCATCATGACCGGGTTCGATTTGTGGTCATGAAACTTGTTGGTGTGATTGAATAGGGTCCCGAGGGGCTCATGTGTGTTTTGGATTATTGGTTGAGAAACTAGTTAAGTTAAAGATTTGGAGTTTGGCTATGGTCAATATCGGGTCAAGTTAACATCTTTTCGGTGTTTTGAATGCGGGAGCATAGCGTGTTTTATGATTGAAGCGCATATATGGTTTGTGTCTGGGAGGTTCCGAATACGTTTTGGGTGCTAAAACGAAAATTCTTTCGTTGCTGATTTTCTAGTATAAAATAATTACAAAAATATAATATTTTATCCCTTAAATTTTCAGACTTCATTTAAAACTTCAAAATATCATATCTCCCTCATTTTAAGGCCAAATTGGGTGATTCAAAAGCCTATCTTGACTGAAACTTCACAAGAAATCCATTGGAGGTATCAAAAATAAGTTTTAAGATTATTTAGCACATGAAACGAGGTAGAACATCTGGACAAAAAAATATTTAACACCAATGGTTTGTTCATTTGGTCATATTTTGAGTTGGAATGCTCGGATTTGGGCAATTTTTGAGGTGATTTTCACCATATGAATTGGGGTAAGTATTCTATACCCATTTTTGATTTTATATCATGAATATATCTTCGTTTTCGGCATTTGATTGAGGGTTTCAAAAGAGAAATTGGGGGTTTTAGCCTTATATTTCATAGAGTGAGTTTTTGAGTTTTGAACATCGATTATGGGTTGTATTTAAATAAAACTAGTATGGTTGGACTCATAATTGAATGGATTGATGGATTTTATGAGTTTTGTTGGGTTCCGAGGTATGGGCTCGGGTTGGACTTTTGGGATGATTTTTGGGCTTTGATTAAAGATTCGACCTGTATCGATTGAGTTTGTTTACTTTGGTATTATTGATGTATTTGAGTAGCTATTGGCTAGTTTCGAGCCGGTCGGATGCCCGTACGTGCGGAATGACATTTCTGAGCATCGTCTGGCTTGCTTGGTTTTGGGTTTGGCTTGTCCGAGGTAAGTAACACCTCTAAACTTGGTGTTGAGGGTATGAATCCTTGAATTGCGTGTTATGTTATTGATGTTGAGGTGACGAACATGTTAGGTGACAGCGTTTGGGCGTGCACCGTGTGAATTGTGATTTAGCCGATTCTATGGAACTGTGTAGCTATCTTCTCTTGATATTTTCATTGTACTCTATGTGTTAGAACACCTGAGCTTTAATTCATGCTAGAAATCATTCTTAGGCATATGTGGGTATTATTGGGACCACTGAGGTCATTTTTATTATTGAATTATATGTTTAAATTGATGTTTTGTATTCAGTCATATTTATTCATTGCATATCATATCTCAGTTTCTGTTTCTATTTATTGATACATCATATCATCATTGTTGGGCTAGTTTCATGCATTATTAGCTCGGGAGATTGGAGAAATTGATGACTAAGTGATGCCGAGGACCTGAGCTATGAGTGATATATGTATATATGTGGATCGGGGTTGCACGCCACAACGAGCCTTATGACTGTATATGTGTGGATCGAGTTACATGCTGCAACGAGCCTTATGAATATACATATTTATGGGATTGGGCTGCATGCCACAGCAGGTATCAATGATTTAAGCCATGATTGGATTGATATAGCGTTTGGGCTGAAGGAGCCCCTCCGGAGTCTGCACACACCCCAATGAACGCGGTTGATTTATATTGAGGAATGGATCTTCCCTGGGCATGGATCTTGCCCAAAGCATTTATATTTGGGGATGGATCTCCCCCGGGTTGGATTGACCTTACACAGTACTAAGTGACTGATTGACAGTTGCTATGTATATATTCAGGATGGATCTTCCCTAGGTTGGAATGACCATATACAGTACTGAGTGACAAAGCATCTCAAGTGATTGAGCATGATAAGTGGAAAGTGTGAGACAGTGAGATTGAGTACTGTGAGAGTGTGAGTACATGAGTTCATCTCTGAGATGCATTTCATTAACATGCATACATGACATACATGCATAGAGATGCATTTTTCTCGTACTGTACGGTATCACGTCATTCCTGACTTCTCACACATGTTGACATATAGGCATAGAGATGTATTTTCCTCATGCCATTTGAAAATGAAGCATTTATTTTTAAAAGCTTTTTGGGAAAAATTACAGTTTTCAAACTTACTCATATTTTTTGTGATTACAGTAAAAAGATTTGGATTTTTACTGATTTACTTGAAAAGCAGACCTATTTTTTAGAACTGTGAATGAGCTGAACATTTTATCTCTGAGTTACTTCTTTTATTACCGTCATTATGTTATTATGAATTGTTGTTGGTTATTGGCGTCGGACTCCGACCTATGTACCAGCTCATCACTACTTTTAACCTCAGGTTAGGTTTGTTACTTATTGAGTATATGGGTCGGTTGTACTCATACTACACTTCTGCACCTTACGTGCAGATGTTGGATGCTTATATTGCAGTGATCGACGAGAGCTGGGTTTGAAGATGTACTTGCATTCCGGTTGTAGCTGCCTCTTGTTCATGGTAGCCTTAGATTTATAAAAATATGTTATGCACATTTCGAACAGATGGCGTATTTATTTCTTATCAGCTTTGTAAACTCCAAATCTTAGAAGCTCATAATCTGTTCTTGGGGAATGTATAAGATTTAGATATTTTCTTTTATTTATTTGTCTCACTAAATTTTATTAGAATTGGTTTATTGTCAATTGACATACCTAGCGGGTTGGGTTAGGTGCCATCACCACTAGTTGGATTTTGGGTCGTGACAAAAACCTCTTACAAAAATAACTTAAACAATAAGTAAAGAAGGAAATTCATCCCAACGTGTGATAAGTCAAATATAGAGTAAATCGTTAAATTTTAAAGTCAATAAAATAATTACTATTTAATTATAAATTAATTGGTTATATGAATCCTATTATAGCCATTCCACTCTTTCTAGGAACACATATTATGCGCACATTAAATATTTAGCACAAGTAGATACTATAAGTACACTAACCATCAATCTATTAAAATTCTCTTTCTTTTCTTTTAATTATTTTGTGCTTAGGACCGATAATGATTTCCGTGCAATGTTCAAATAATTAGACATAGTTTATGGTGCAAATTGCAAAGGTAAGAAGAAGTAAAGAGAAAATAAATATTTATCTATTCAGTCACATATAAGTGTCAGAAGCATTAATATTTTATCATAATTCAAGCTATGATCTCTAAAACATACATCTTAGAGTACAATATCTTCTGTGTTGCTAGACTTTTTTTTCTTTAGAAATACATTTACACAAACAAAAAAAGTGTAGAGATGCGAGAAATTATTGAAAGCCAAGGTGTATTCATCATTAAGAGGCATAGTAATTGACATGTCCTATCCAAGATTTAGAATAGGGGGACTTTTGATTGGAGCCGTTTCAAGTATGTCGCAATTTCTTTAGCCAGCTCGTTTACTACTACATTAGATAACTTCACAATCTTGTCAACAAAATTTGTAGAATGTGCATGACTTTCCATCCATAGTTATGCGATTAGATCAAGAAAATCATGCATATTTTTTAAATTTGACTGATAAGATTGTGAAGGCATCTAATATAATAGTGAACGAGTTGGCTAAAGAAGCTGCAACATCTTTGAAATTGCTACAATCGAAGGTACCCCCGATGCCTAATCCTGGAGGGGACATACCTGTAACACCCCGTACATTCAGACTAGGTGTGGATATGGTAAATGGGTATTAATCTGATATTTTAGACATATGAAGTCCTAGCGAAATGAGTATGGGTGAAAATAGTTGTTTTAGAATCAAGATGGAGAATGAGGTGCATAAGATTCGATAAAATCTACGAAGCTATGCCGGGTGTATCGCGGATCGAGTGGCGTGGCATGACTGATTATGTTCCTAGTAGAGTGATATCTTTCTTGAAGGCCCAACGTATGGTTGGGAGGGGTTCTCTTTCATATCTAGCGTTTGTGAGGGATATTGGAGCTGAGACTCCTAGTATCGATTCTGTCCCAATTGTGAGGGATTTTCCCGATGTGTTTCCTGCAGACCTGTCGGGCATGCCACTGGACAGAGATATTGATTTTGGTATTGACCTGGTGCCGGGCACTCAGCCCATCTCTATTCCGCCATATCGTCTGGCACCAGGAGAGTTGAAGGAATTGAGAGAACAAATTCAGGAACTCTTAGATAAGGGGTTCATTCGGCCTAGTGTGTCACCTTGAGGTGCACCGGTTTTGTTTGTGAAGAAGAAGGATGACACGATGAGAATGTGCACTGATTATAGGCAATTGAACAAAGTAACAATTAAGAACAAGTATCCTTTGCCTCGCATCAACGTCGAGCGAAGCGCAATAATGGAAGCACGAGACATCCGTAACTGGTCGGAGATCACGACGGAAATCTTGGAACGGATCAAATCAAGAGCGGTTCTTTGTATCAATCATGGGATCTACTTCTGTAATTAGAAGTGTACCTTATTTAGGACTCCCCTATTATATAAAAAGAGATCTCATTCGTTTGTAATGATCATGTTTTTCACTGAAAATAATATATGTACACTCATTACTTTCTTGCTATTTCTCTTACTGTTCATCAGAGTTAATTTATAACTTGTTATTCTTATTATCGCACCTCGAGGCTATCACAAGTCGAGGTCGAAATTTGGCTAGCATACTGGTTTGATCTATTTTACTCTCTAATTTATCTATTTGATTCCTTGTTTATCAATTGGCATTAAATTGAATCACATATCCTTAAAACCACAATATAAGTTTAGCAAAATACCTTAAAACTCCCCTAAATTTGACGTGGATTATTAGTTACAGCGTAAAACTATTCGTGGTCTTAATTACCCCCTCAACTTGGCCTTTTGAGAGTCATTAACCTCCTGGACGCTGATGTGGCAAAAAGTGTGGGTGCACTCGCTTGCCACGTGGATTTTTCTTGTATATATGACATTTTTTTGAAAAATAAAATATATTTTTACCTTTTTAAGTATGTTACTTTTTTAGATAATTTTTTTCGAATACAATTTATAATAAAAATTGGATAGAACTACATTATTTAGGCCAAATGTTTTTATTTAGTTAAAAATAATAAAGTTTTAGTTAACCTTTTTTTGAATTTGACATGAAAATAAAGATTTATACAATTGAAATAAATATTCAAGGCATCTAAAAAGTTATAAAAAAAAATACATAGTTTGAAATTAATTATTTTGGCTATAATTTTTTATATAGCTCTAAATTACAATGCTCTAAAAATATTTTTTGTTTACAGATTTTACCTGAAAAAGTAAAAATACACAATTGAAATAAATAATCATTGCATCATAAGAAGAAATAAAAAGAGTGTATAATTGTAAGAAATAAAACGAATCATTTGCATTATACTGCAATTGCACAAACAAGTGGCGCTTAAAAATAAAGAGGAACAACCAAATGAACAATGACATTAAAATTGGCTCGCTTCATTCCTTATTTTGCAAGATAGACAGCTACAAATTTCTGCTCCCTAAAATTAAGGATGATCTTCGGGTATGCCAATTGCTGCGTCATTGACCTGCAATCATAAATGATTTGAGAATGATTAGGGTAATTGCCATGTAATAATTCAACTATCTCAATATAATCAATTTCAATTTTGAGCAAGAGTAGGTTTCTATTTTTTACTACTTTATGTACATATCCATATATTTATTATGTTATACAAAATAAAGTATTAGAGAGCTATATAGTATATTGACGTGCAAGATTTCTAAGATCATAAAATATTTATTGTGTAAAATATCGTAATACTGACTGGACCACATAAAATCCTGATTTTAGCTAGTCTAAATAGAACAAGTCATAAATAGAACAAGTCATATTTAACGTAGAGAGGAATTTAAATCTTGTATTCTTCTTTATTGATTGATCGTTTGCTGAAATAAAAGGAAACAATGTTGGATTAAGAATAATCTATAAGTTCAAATTAAATTTACACCTTCGAATTCAAGGTGATGTTGGCATGAAAAGTTTTCAGGGCTTTATAAGCTAAAATAATGCTGATACAGGACGAGATACCCGCAAGTGAGATTATTATAAACCAGCAAAGCCAATTATGTCTATCGCTCTTGCTCTCCTCTGCATCCAGTACGCCCGAAGCTATTGCAAAAACCACTAGCGGTTTGACTTGAATTTTTTTTTTTTTTTTTTTTTTTGCTGTTTAAATAAGTTGGGCCAACTCCTAATCCAGTACTGCTGTCACGAATCCTAAATAGAAATATAAAGCCCACTAAGAGGGGGCGAAAAGGTCCATCAGTGCAGCCCATTAAACCTGTCTTTCTTATAGTCTTGTTTGTTGCACATAGTATAGCTTTTACCAAAAAGGATTTTTACCTTCCTATATTACATATGAAACTTTATTATCCCCCTAATCAAGTTTTAACTTAATTACATGGTAGTATACAATTTATTAATTATATACAAATTAGTTTTAAATAAGTATCCCTTTAAATGAGGAACTGAATAAGGAATCAGTTATTTCTCATCTCTGTTCTCTCTCTCTCCGTCTCTCTATCTCTCATTCTTTGTTCTTTCCCCAATTTTTCTTCCTTTGATGTTCTCTATCGTTTATCCTTTATATTGTATATATTTTTAATGGAATTCATCAATGAATTTCAATCATTTTACTATAAAGTTTTAACTTAGCAATTTTCTTTCATGTTGCCCAATTGGTGTTCAAATTGAAATTGTCAACCAATAAATTTTGAAGGTGTTTGACTCTCCACCATTGACAGCCATTAAAAATCTTTGAAGCTTTGAAATCGAATTTGAGTTTTCAAAAATCATTATTTGTTTGGATTGGGTATTATTGCAAACAATTGGGAATACTATTTGGAGTTTATATCTCAATTTTGAGGGTGTTTGATGAAGATTAGACTTGATTATAGCTGAATTTCATATTGAAACTCATCGAAGAAGAAGAAGAAGAACACGTGACATACAATATACTTACGAAATTGTAGTAAAGTTGTATGATAATTGTATGTAAATTATATTTTGTTGTAGTTATATATATTGTTTTATTTGAATGTTGTATGAAGTTGAAAGGTAGTTGTATAATGTATGAATCTTTATATAAAATTTTTATTTAAGTTATCAACACTATATTTTATACATAAAGTTGTTGATATGCATCAACATTGTATTAAGAGAGTAAGTTTTTATTGGAACTTAGAGAGGAAGAAGCACACACCACATACAAATTATATACAAATCAGATACAAAAATATATACAAAATATATAAAAGACATATTGTATAAAATTTATATGAAAATTGTATTTAAGTTGTATAATATTGTAGTTGTATTTGACTGGGTAATAAGGGTGTATGAAAATTGTAGATAAGTTGTAAATAAGTTGTATATTGTATAATAAGTTGTATGAAGTTTATTGATAAGTAACAGAAGATATCAAACTATATTCTAATGAGATGGGATTCTCGTAAAAATCATTAGAGAAATTATTGAAATGTTGCCAGCTTCACTTGTATGAATCTTAACATTGCTACATGATCATTGCACTGGCTGAAGCAGTTTTCTTTCTTCTTTTATTTCCAAAATTCAGACAATATGCTTGTCTACAAAAAAGATTTTAAAGAAAGAACAATTAAGGTGACATTTTCTTAGAAGTATTGCTTATTTTGTACTCTCCCGCCTGTTTGCTTTCTTTACTTTTCGTTTTTAAAAAATATAGTTGACCAGGGAAGAGAAAAGTATGAGACTATATTACTCCATTATATGTCAACCAAAGAAGTGATTTGGAGTAAAAATGATTTATGTCAACAATATAAGGTTAATTTCTTCCATTTGATGAAAGGCATTGATTATGTTAAGATAGTCTATTGTGTTAGTTTTTCCAACAATTATGGTGATGTATGGGAGAGGTAAGCAATGATGCAACTCTCCTTAGTGAGATAAGCAATGATGCAATGAGTGGTAGGTGAGATGAGAATATTGCAAATTGATCCTTCTTGGTAGGTGAGATTTGCACTTTTGGTCCCTATCTCAAAACTATAAATACCCCCTTCCATTTCATTGTATAACACACCAAAAAAATATATATCAAAACTCAAGAAGAAAGAGTTTGAGAGGGAGAGAGATATAGTTCCTTTAGGAATGTTTCCTAACAGGGGAGTGACAAAATAGTGAGTAGAATACTAGTCGGGTATTTTTCGGGAAACACTTTTGTGTGCGCCACTATTTTGGGTAGAGCTCAGGAATTGTTGTACCTCCAAATTATTGGGGAAGTCTCTCTTTGTATGCCTGCTAAATGTTTTAGTGGAAGTTGGTGTCGGATTTGTGGACGTAGCCTAAACGTTTTAGGTGAACCACGTTAAATATTGTGTCATTTATTTTTGGTTTCGTTGATCATTTATTTTATTCCGCTGTGCAGTAGTGTTTAGTGCCACCGGGTCCTAACATATTGAACCGCATATTCACGGCATGTTTTTGCCCGATAAACTCCTTGTTCTTCCTCTGCTTCCAAAGTAATAACACTTTCTTCATGAATCCTCCGTCTCTTCTCAGTGGGCTCAGAGACATATAGTGGATGTTTCTGTTCCTTCTTCTGAATTTTCTTTGGAGGCTTACTCCAAAAGTTTTGGGGTCAATTCTTCCATACTTCACTAGAGCTTGAATTGTCCAATATGTAATTATAGATTTTCATTGGCTTGGTGGACCTACACTTTTCCGATGACGGAGCTGCTATTGCCACCATAACATACTCAAAGGTGGTTAAAACCATTGTATGCCTTTTCCAAGCAAATTTAAGGCACTAATAATGGATTGTATATAATTTGTAAGTAATCTTTGTTTAGTGCGGGTAATTAGGATAATTTTGGTAAATAAATTTCAAAAATTGTATAGAAAGGAAAAAACCTCTTACCAAAATATCTAAAATCTAATTCTAGAGTAATTTTCAAGGGTGGTCATTCAACTTAATGTTCATACACAAAAGTCATTTTTCTATTTTTTTTTTAACGTAAAAATCATTCAACTTTGTGTTCACTATTCAAAAGTCACATTGGCCAGTTTTTATAGTACTTTTAGTTAAAAATTATATTATGCCCTTGACATTATATACTATTTAATATTATATTATTTTATTTATTATTTTTAGAATATATCCATACATTTAATTTTTTTCATGGCACTCAATTTGTTTAATCATATTCAAACATGAACATATTTTATAAAAATAATAAAAATATTTATCTTTTAATATTTATTTGAAATAATAAAAATAGATTTTTTTTAACAAATGATAGCTTTTTTTTGTAGTTAATAAGACTTTAGAAAAAGTTTTAAAGATATTTGTATTTAATATTAAGTTTTTTAAAGCTTTATCTGTTAATATTATTTATTTAAATGTATTAATTTGAAGTGTCATTGTGTTAAATGCAAGTATTTTATTTATTAGATTAATGGGTATGGTTTGGTTGATAAATCAGTGAGTTTTAATTTTATAATTTTTATTTAAAATATTTCATTAAGCATGTTTAATAACGTGAACTTGAGATTTGTTCACGACCATGATACCGACAAATTTAATAATGCTACTTATATATCTTAAAAATTAATGTTAAGAAAAAAATTAAATGTACGAGTATATTATAAAAATAATAAATGAAATAATATTAAGTTATTTAATTATAAGTAAAATACATGGGTGAAAGCATATTATATAGCATATAATATAGAAAATATTATATAAATGGGAGAATTTATAATGTAA
This sequence comes from Nicotiana sylvestris, assembly GCF_000393655.2. Classification (NCBI taxonomy): domain Eukaryota; kingdom Viridiplantae; phylum Streptophyta; class Magnoliopsida; order Solanales; family Solanaceae; genus Nicotiana; species Nicotiana sylvestris. The sequence continues at coordinate 148,491,093 of NC_091060.1, forward strand.
AGAGCATAATAGACTTTTCAGGTGAAAGGTTTGTAAAATCTTATCAAAATAACTATTGTGATAACTAGATCATAGTAAAATATTTTTGTGTAATAAAAAATAATTGGATAATAAAAGAATAAAAGTGATTTTTGGATAATGAATACAAAGTTGAATGACCACCCATAAAATTTACTCCTAATTCTAAGTTTGGCAAGACACATTCAAAAAGCAGTGAAGATACTAGAGCAACCTTAATGCACAAACAAGATTCCAAATAAATTATTGACATTCATCTTTTCATGTACTTCTTTTGTCACATTTTCATTCGAAACATGAATTGAACATAGAAGGAAAAAATGTAAGCGAAGGCTGATTACATTACAAGGAAAAGATGATTGTCTTCAACAAAAAAATTTGGTACAAAAATGATGACTACTGAGAAAAGAAAATAGAAAAAAACAAATTAATTAAATAAATTAAAAGAGAGGTGGGCAAGATTGGATCATAGAGGTAGGAAGAGAAAAATTGTCGCAGATAGTGTACACTATGACTCAATCCCAAGATATTGTCACATGACAGGTCTTAAGTCAGTGATTATTGTAAACTAAAAAGCATGGAATTAGGAGCCTCCCCCCCCCCCCTTTTTTTTTTTACTTGTGCAACAACAATAACAACGACCCAATGAATTCGATCCTACTAGTGGAATTTGAGAAGGGTAGAGCAAAGTTTAAGTTGTAGTAACAACCAGGATTTAAAAAGAAAAAGAATCGAAAACAGCTAGAGAAGGTCCAATGTCGGTATGATTTGAACTCGTGAGAGTTTGCTGTTTAAATAAGTTGGGCCAAACTCATAATCCAGTATTGCTGTGACGAATCCTAAACAGAAATAAAGCCCACTAAGAGGGCGAGAAAAAGGTAGAAATGACACTAGGTAGCCACTCTAAAGGCTGCTATTTAGAGATTAGTCAGTGTAACCTGAATTTCAGTTTTTCAGGATAAAAATATTCTAAATTGTTCTGAGATTAATATTTTTGTAGTTTTAGGATAAAATAAGTACTGACTAATTTTTAAATAGTATCCGAGAAAAGGTCCATCAGTGCAGCCAAATACTAGTATTGGACCCATCCGAAGAAAGTCGTCTTCTAACACTATAAAGCCTTACTGTGGTAAAGAAGTAAAAATATGTAGAGAAATAGTAATGTGTAGAGGTGTCATCAAAATATTCATGGGCGAAGAAGACTCTTTTATGTCATAGGTTACAATTGTTATCTTTTAATTCTCATTAATCGAAAGCATTTCCCCTTAGAGTTTCACAGTTAACAGGAAATTTTTTTTGATAGGATTTTTTTCTTCTTTTTTTTTTTTGTTTTTTTTTTTGTTTTGTTTCACCATTAACTTTAAGCATGCGAAATCTACTAATTGAAGCTTGCTATAGAGTAAACAACGAGGAAACTAATTGAAATTAAGATCATTAAACTCGTCACCATGTTCTTCAAAATTATATCATGATCGGCCTTCAACTGTCTCCGCGGTACCTAAAAGCCATGGATTTAAACATGTCTTTCTTATAGTCTTTTTTTTGGTTGCACATAGTATAGCTTTTACAGAAATATCTAAAATCTAATTCTAAGTTTGGTAAGACACATTTTAAAAAGCAGTGAAGATACTAGAGCAACCTTAATGCACAAACAAGATTCCAAATAAATTATTGACATTCATCTTTTTATATACTTCTTTTGTCATATTCACATTCGAAACACGAATCGAACACAGAAAGAAAAAATGTAAGCGAAAGGGCATCACTTACATTACAAGGAAAAGATGATTGTCTTCGACAAAAAATTTGGTCCAAAAATGATGACTACTGAGAAAAGAAGATAGAAAAAACAAATTAATTAAATAAATTAAAAGAGAGGTGGGCAAGATTGGATCATAGAGGTAGGAAGAGAAAAATTGTCGCAGATGAGGTACAGTATGACTCAATCCCAAGATATTGTCACATCACAGGTCTTAACTCATAAGTCAGTGATTATTGTAAACTAAAAAGCATGGAATTAGGAATTTATATCATATCTTAAATTTGTTATATAATCCCTTAGCTCTAATAGCGTGCGAATATTCGATAATTGCGTCCGAATTATTATTTCTTGCCCATGGATGTATGAACTCGAGAATCCTTTTTAATTAATCAATCCTTTCCCATTAATTTATTTCATTTGCATGTGACTTGTGCTTTGAATAACTCGTGTTTTTGGGTCATCGGTGTGATAACCATAAAATTTATGTGTTTAATACTAATAGCGCTTTTAAACAACCCAAGCCTCTCCTTGGCTCTTTTTCTCCCCTCAAAAATCTTAAGATTTCGAAAATGCATGCTTTAAATCCAACAAGGAAGAAAAGAGCAATAGGGCGCCTAAGCTTGAACTTTAATTTTTATTTGTATTTAACTATACATTTAATAAAAATCGAAAATAATTTTTGAGTTTCTATTTGCGAATGTGATCTGAACCGAGTCTACTGAAAATAATCTCTCTATTTTCTCTAGGTAGGGATAAGGATTGTGTATATGTAAAAAAATTCTGTTGCTGTTATTGTATTGCGGGTTTGGCAATGACATAGGGAGAAGCATTTAAAGGTGATTAATAAAATACAATAATTAGCAAGTATAATAAAATACAATAATTAGCAAGTATAATAAGCAAAGGTCTTTATGGGGTTCCCCAATCTCACTTGCATGACCAAACGTTGTCATTATCTTTAGGATGACAAAACTAAAAGCTCCGTTATTAAAAATATCAAAGAAAGGTATCTTTCTCTTGACCAAAACCTTGGTAATAGTTTAATTACAATATTATTAGATGTAATTAAAAAGTTTTTTGGGGTAACATGCAAAATATTAGTATAATATTAATCTTGGGACGTGGGCTTTACAATGCAAAGGAATTGTTTGTTGGGGAGATTGTTGGTATCATGAGTGCTACAAATTCCAAGTAAATATTTTAAATTAACTAAGATAGGAAAGTTATACAACTAACTCATCTCAAACAAATTAGGGTTGTTGGAACTCGGTCCAAAAATAAAAAGAGTCAGACTCATCCTCTGGGCTTGATTTAATCCAGGTTACTCTTGGAATGATCGCCTGTCTACGTTGCTGTCACGTGCCATGTGGCAATCCACGTCAATCTTTTATCTTAACATATAATTTTGTTTCTGAAAAATATCCAATATTTTATAGTATAAATCTAGAGAAAATTAATTTTTCATCTCTCCCAGAAGGCAGAAGACACTGAATGAAATAAATACATAACTTTTTATAATAGGAATAGAAAGAGGAATTTAATTCCAAATGTTTTAGTCAAGATTATGCATTATATTAAAATCCAAAATTAGAAAGTTTTGAAAATGTGAAGAATGAAAGGAAAGATATACCTGCTTCCGATTTACTGTATTTATTTTTTAAATTTATGTTGGGTGTAAGAGGAAAATTGGTTTGAATTTCGTAATATATGAACTGGTCCAAACAATGGAGATTGCCTAGTTTTGAGTCATGAATGGGTGGAGTTTGTCTGGACCACCAGTTTTCTTACGTTTAGAATTATGACAATTTTAAATATATCATGAGCTTCAATATCCTTCGACAATACTTCAACCTCCAGCGTAGAAATGAAGATTTAACATATATTTGATTAATTATTTACGAATTAAATATACCATCTTTATCCTGAAATTAAAGAAGTATGTTAAAGTGTCTTTTCTTTTTCCTTTTTTTGCTTACTAATTAATTAACGAAGTATGTTAAGGTGTCATACGTCAATTTCTAATTCAAATACCCCAGAGTTTCCAGCACTTCCATTCTGAATTCTTTCAACATCGTTAAATTCGGGAATTCAACAATGATGTTTCTCAAAAAACATTCCATGTGGTTAATTTATAAGGATGTGACAAATTAAATTAAATTCTTCTAAAGTTTAAAAGAATAAGGTCCTTCTCAAACTGTTTATTTTTCCATCCTTTCTTATAATTTCCAAATTTAAGTTCGAAATAGCATGCAGTAATATCAATTCCATATGTATATTCCAACAAACATTTTTTTACGACAGTAGTGTTCGGCCCAATTTGTACTTATCTCAACTATTTTATCAAGTATTTGTTACTTTCTATCAGCTTAGATACTAGATATTTTATCATACAAGCACGGGCGGACCTCGGATATTAACGCGATGGAGTCACAATATTTATTCTATTCAATCAGTGCCCTCGAAAGGCTCTTAATACTCAGGGTGCCAGGTAATTTAAATTAATCATTTTTAAGGTAAATACATATACTTATACATGATTTTTGCTGAAGTTTCCGGGGTCTGGTGACCCCTCAACATGACACATGAGTCTGCCTCTGCATACAAGCAATGGGGTAGCCACAATACTCCAATGGTGGTCAAGCGAGTACCCTTCGCCGAAAAAATTAAATTACATGTATAAGTCAAATCCTACTTTATATGGTTATGTATTATATTTTAAACATCCTTAACATAGTTGAGTGTGGCATCTTTGTTCATGAGTTCAAAGTTATTTGCTCATTTTGTTCATCAAAACTAAATGAAGACTATCGTTTGTGCTTTTCTTGACTTTTTATAATAAAATTATTGATTTGTTTAAAGTTTGAACACTTTTAACAAAATTATTGTTATATGACTGCAAGCAAGAGTTGATATATTAAAAAAATGACTTAAGTATTTTTATTTCCGCTGAATTTGAAAATGAGATGGTCATAACTCCCAACCAACACCGGAGAAATAGAAAATTGTTTGTTTCATACAAATACCAATGAAAGGTTGGAAAATGGGAAGAGTTTGCCTTTGAAAACAATGAAAGACAACCTAGAGAACCTTGGAGATGAGTAGACCTAGGAAAAACACCCAACTTGTGATGCATCTAAAAGACCAGGACAAACAAAGGACAAAGCATGGCCTGTCTTTTTCCAAGATATTTATTCTTCTTAATTATTTTCACCAACTAATAGTAAAAGTTTTTTACTTTTTGATAAGACATGCCTTTGGAAGTACACACTCTTTAAACCTTCATTAACTAACTTCCCCCGGGTTTATTGTTCTTTTTTGATTTCATTAAATTAAGACATTTTATGACCACCCAACCAGCTCATAAAAACACATATTTCTTTTGATTTATTCAGATATTAATCGATTTAGCGATTAAAATCTATTCCTTAGCATTTAAAATTCTGGAAAAGCAAGTAACAATTATTATTTTTCCCATTATTTACACATATTGTTTAAATTACTTTATTGTTCATTAAATAAGATTTTTGTATAGACAACAAATTTATAATTAAATGTATTTCTTAAAATATGTTCAAAAACTTCAATAAACAAATAATATGGACCAAATTAAGGTCTTTTTATTCCTTTTTAATAATATATAGGAGTACAATTTAAACTTCCCATGTCAGTAGTATTTTCCCAATGTATAATGTCTCGGAAACTAACAGTTGAGTTTTTAAATTTTTTCAACTAAAAGATCTCAGAGCTACTGAGCAAGGAGATACAATCAAGTACAATTCCAAACAAATCTTTTTATTTTATGTTCCATCGAGGGACCATACGATCTTTCTTAAGTCAGCAAAAGACAATAACTTCGTACCTAATCGATTATGATGCTAATATTCCCAAATTTCCTCAAAAAGATAAGAAGAAATAATAATACTAAGATTAATAAGCCATTTCTCACGTGAGGATCATCATATGATCACCTCAAGAGCTTTTCATGATATGCTCCTCTCAAATAATCATTATGTTTTTGGACGGCAGTTTATTGCTGGAGTACTTCACAATATTAATTAGTGATTTTAAGACAATTAGGCTATTACTATTGTCACACCTCCTTTTTGCGCGCCCGGCCCCGAAGGGTAAGATGCGCGGGTGGAGTTTTTCCAATTTAAGTGACAATATTCGAAATGGGATTATTTATTTAATTCAGAGTCGCCACTTGTGAAAAGTTTGGCTTTTGGTGTCCCAAGTCACCGGTTTATCTTGAATCCCAAATCGAGGAAATTTTCGACTTTTCCAAATGAAGTCTGCGAACCAGAAATTCTAAGTAAGGAATTTTGTTGACCCGAGGGAAGGTGTTAGGCACCCTCGAATCCCGTGGTTCTAGCACGGTCGCTTAAATTGTTATAATGGCAAAATATCGGATTTAAATACATGTTGTGACTTATGTGCTTTTATTAAGTTTAAACCGCTTTTATTATTATCACTTATTTTTATAGAATTGCAACGTCGTGAAAATGCATCTCGAACCACGTCACAATCAATGCGCCCGTGATTGTCAACACATTTGGACTTCGTTGAGATTTGGATTTGGGTCACATCAATGTGCACCCGAATTTAAGAATATGATTTAATTAAGCCGCGCCTAGAGAGTCTAACGCGTTATTATTTTGTAGAAGGCCATGAAATTTGTTAAATGGCCTATCCTGAATTCTAAATAATTATCATGGTTATTTATTGAGGGCCCCGCAATTTTACATTTTTATTTGGCGAGGCTCATCTCTATTTTAGAAAGGATACCCTACAGTGGCTACATTTCTACTACGTTTATCTTTAAAGGGAAGGATGATACCGAACTTTGCTTGTTTGAGCAAATACAGACTGAATCCTTATTATGTTTGCTGAACCTAAATTTGTTTGATTACCTGATTGATTGTCCATGAGGTGAGAGTTACCTCATGCTTTGTCTTCATCGAGTGAATACGCTTATTAATCTGCTAAGTGAGATTGCAAACAAACTAACAACATATATCGAGTTATGTTTAACGACCTCCAAGTTCTATTTTAACACTCTAACCTATTTGAAATTGATAAACGAAATCGGCTGTTTATTAGGAAAATTACTACTAATTGAACTCAAGATGACTATTAGTTTTTCTCAACAATCATCACATTATTTCGAAACAAAGAATCTATACCGAAACCCGATATCGAACCTGCATTGGAACAAATAAAACTGACAGGAGAACTGGCATTCATAACCAGATTCTTAATGTGACTGCATGAGAGTTTGTTTGGGATACATTTATCCCAGACCTAATACCACAGATTTGTCAATTCAGTGGTCTAGGCAAAAATACATACAAGTGCTTGCCATGACTCTATGTTATACAGTCATAACTAAGCCAAACAGAGCGTTATACTGAACTGAATGTATACTAAATCAAACATGCTGTCTATGTCATACTGTCATTACTATTGAACAATGCTATCTAACAGTCCATCTCAAACAGAATGTATGCTAGTTTATACAAAGTATTTGCAGTTTGCAGTAAAAATACAATCCCAACTAACATTCGACCTATTTTTAACACCCATGTTATAACATGAACAGCTGTTCGTTTCTTTATTTCTGTTTCAACTTCAAACTTTCAACAATACAAGGTTTCAGAGGTTGTGTACCTGGAAATATTTGACAATTGAAGAAAAGGGCAGCCAGCAGAGTACAATGACAACAAAAATGCAGCAGCAATCACAGCACTATCAGTAGCAGCAGGGCAGAATAGCAGCAGGCAAAGCAATACAGCAAGAAACAGGCTCGAGTGCAGAAATGCAACTATGGCCAATAGAAAGCAATAGCCAAATGACAGCAACACCCAGTGGAGTAGAATCAGAACTCCAGACAGACCAAATCAGTAGTAAACCAATGGAAAACACTTGACTAAATAGACACAACTGGAACTTCAAAGAATCAGAATTGATTTCAACAAGTTGAAAAACTGAAAACCCAAATAACAAATAGGAAGAAGCAATTTCTGATTGCAGATTGTATACTTTCTATCTCTTAACCTCCCTCTATCTGTGTTTTCCTAAAATCAGTTCTATCCTTTTCAATCCTCTCAGTCTAAATATCCCTCTATGTCTGTATCTCTTTGTATGTCTTTCAAGCTCTCTCTTTCAAAACTCCTCACAGTGTGTTTTTCCTCCTTCCTGTATTTTCTGCTCCCCTTTTATCTCTGTATGTCCTCCCTTTTATAAGCCTTCATATTACCCCTTTTACAACCTGATAGATTATCACCAATACCCCTCCCATGTGCCTCCCATTTTAGTTCCACTTTAGCTAATTAAGTATTAAGCCCATCAATATTCCCTGGCAGGCTTTCCTTTCCTATTTTATTAACTAAAAGCAAGCATGGGTAGTAGAATATATCTGACAGCATATGCTGTCAAACCATTTCTAAATCAAAAGCCCTTTGTACAGGGACCAGGCTGTGCACAATGCACATGCTGTGCACAAGTGCACATGCTATCAACTCAGATTTCAATTACAGATCAAGCCTTAGGTTTCTGAAATCATATTAACAACTATAAGTAACTGAACTTGGTTCTTAATTGATTCAGGCAAATGTTCAACAGAAGCAAATCGATTTATTTTGTTCAGGCAGTTGAAACTAATTGACGACACATGTCGACTCGACTATATTAGCATTAACATACACAATCGTAGCCAAAAATCAGACATTCAAAGTATAGGGCACATGACTTGAATTGTACTGGCTAAGCAAAGTGGTGCTCGAGGAGTCAATTGATCAGTTCAAATTTTGAGAATCAGCTAATTGCACACTACTTATATCAGGGCAAATAGAAAGACTCATTCAAACAAGCAGAAGTTTAGGCAAAGTGGACGGGGCACAGTTGACAAAATTCAAAGACACAAAATCAAAGCATGAACAGACTTTTACCACAATCAGATGGGCCAAAACAAATAAAGAAGAGAAAGGACTCACCTTAAACCTTGAAAAATCAAAACTTGACTCGGACTTGGACAGAACTTTCTTAAGGCTGAACGGACTTTAATCGAAGTGTTTCTCAAATGAGAAACACTTTGATTAAAGTCCATTAGACCTTAACCTCTTCGGTTTGAACGGATATGGACCAGTGACGAAGAACCACCAAGTTCCAAAACTCAGATCTGGGATTCATGCTTCCCTGATCAGATTCGGACCAAACCAAGTATGGTTTGGTCACGAGGGGGGTCTGGGGGGTGTCTGGTGTGAAACTGGGGTTAAACTGAGTAGATCGAGTTTTGACTCGAATCTTCAAATGAAGATTCGAGAAGGTGGGGAGGGATTCGAACTACATGGTTGATAGATTTGGGTTCAGGATGGCAAGGGCGTTCTAGGGTGTTAAGGGGAAGGTCACCGGCGTTCATGCCGCCGGTTTTCATGGTGGGGGATACAGGGGCGGCTCTAGGGTTTGAAGGGGATGAGGTTGTGAAGACGAAGGCCGGGGTTCGGATAGGGGGGCAGGGTAGGATTATGGGCTTATATAGTTAGTGGGTGGACGGATCTCGACCGTTAGATCAATTTAGATCTACGGTCTAGATCTGATGGTTAAGTGGGACGGTGTCGTTTCAAGTGTTGAGGGTTTGGGTTCGGTCCGGGTGTAAACGGGTCGGGTTTGTTGGTGGGTTACAGGGAATTGATCTTGGCCGTTGATCACTCTGAGATCAACGGCCCAGATCAGGCACGATCCAAACGACGTCGTTTGGACACCCTGGGTACTAAGTGGTCCGGACCGGGCAGGCCTGGGTTTTGGGCATTGTTTGTTTGGGCCAATTTTATTGAATTGGCCCAATCCGGAAGAAGAAGGGGTCCTTTCTCTTTTTTTTTTTACTTTTTTCTTATTTATTTTTTCTTTATTATAAAAATACAAAAATAAGTAAAATCAAATTAAAAATAAACACCTAGTACAATTATTTGCACACACATTAAAATAATTCAAAACAGGTAAAATTAAACAAAACAAAATCACGGACAAAGATGCTTGTTTATGCTTTTCTATTTAAACCGTGTTACGGTTCAGATTATGCATGACACGTACACACATTTTATTTTATTTTTGAATTTTGTTTTAATAAAGTAAATAAATAAAAACGGGCCAAAGTCACAAATAAATCAACAAAGTGCCGCACAGAAATCCAAAAATTGTACAGCATGACCGATTTTATTCTTTTGGAGCGACTGTCGCGCAAAAACAAAAATCACGTGCTCACAGCTGCCCCTCTTTGTTCGGAAACACGAAGAGTTTTCGTGCAAAGATAAAGTGAGCGTATATGAGCGATTTTTGCCTATGGACCACTCCGTATGAAGCATGTTTTTTTTGAAAGGTCTGACCGAATCTTGCTTCAAAGATTTCCTACATATCCTGGGCTAAACAGGAATCAGGTCAATGTAGTTCGAGAAGTTTTGGTAGCTGGGACTACCATGGGACTGCAATGCTTGCTGCTACTGCTGCTGCTGTTGTCACTGCTACGTCACTGACCGCCTTATTACAACCAAACGAAAATTGGACACTGAACTAACTACTTATATGCATGTCAACTGCTAGTTACAAGATTCCTATCTATGATTCTTTTACGACTTGATCTTGGGTCTTAGCTGATTCTACTTGTAGACTCCGATCTGAATCTTGATGCTTGCGAGTTGCGGCGACTTGTTCAACCTCTGGGATACTGAGTGAGACGCGATTGGCAGGGTTTAGGACCTGAGTCGATCTGCTCTCCATTCACTCTGATATCTCGGGATGTCTCCTTTTGTCTTTTTCTTCTTTGATTCTGAGTTGAGACTCATCTCGTGGGTCATTTCGATCCGTGTGGCTCGAGGTTAGACCTGCGGGAAAAAACAAACAAACGAACGAAATTTTCTGCCCCAGTTTCACTAGGAAAATTTCGTTAATTATTCACCAGGAAGTTCATAAAATTGATGAAAGAGGATATGCATGCTCAGTTCAGGGTTGGAGCCCTAACACCGGCTAGCTGGGGAGAGGTTCGGTTTGGGGTTTAAAACTCTAAAGCCGAACAAAGGAAGAACTCAGTTTAGGGTTTAAAACCCTAATGCTGGCCGAAAGGAAAAAGTTCAGTTTAGGGTTTAAAACCCTAATGCTGACTAAAAGGAAAATTCAGTTTAGGGTTTAAAACCCTAATGCTGATTGCATGGAAAGGTTCTCGGGTTATGCCGAAAAGATTTATTGAGTTATGCTGGGAGGATTCATCGGGTTATGCCGGGAGGCTTCATCGGGTTATGCCGGGGAGATTCATCGGGTTATATCGGGAAGATTCATCGGGTTATGCCGGAAAGATTTATCGGGTTGTACCGGAAAGATTCATCGGGTTATGCCGGGAAGATTTATCGGGTTGTACCGGAAAGATTCATCGGGTTATGCCGGGAAGATTCATCGGGTTATGCCGGGAAGATTCATCGGGTTATGCCAGGAGGATTCATCGGGTTATGCCGGGAAGATTCATCGGGTTATGCCGGAAAGATTCATCGGGTTATGCCGGGAGGACTCATCGGGTTATGCCGGGAGGACTCATCGGGTTATGCCGGGAGGATTCATCGGGTTATGCCGGGAGGATTCATCGGGTTATGCCGGGAGGATTCATCGGGTTATGCCGGGAGGATTCATCGGGTTATGCCGGGAGGATTCATCGGGTTATGCCGGGAAGATTCATCGGGTTATGCCGGGAAGATTCATTGGGTTATGCCGGGAGAGTTCATCGGGTTATGCCGGGAGGATTCATCGGATCGTGCCGGGAAGGTTTATCGGGTTATGCCGAAAAAATTCATCGGGTTATGCCGGGAGGATTTATCGGATTATGCCGAAAAGATTCGTCGGGTTATGCTGGGAAGGTTTATCGGGTTATGCCGAAAAGATTCATCGGGTTATGCCGGGAGGGTTTATCGGGTTATGCCGAAAAGATTCTTCGGGTTATGCCGGGAAGATTCATCGGGTTATGCCGGAAGGTTCATCGGGTTATGCCGGGAAGATTCATCGGGTTATGCCGGAAAGATTATCGGGTTATGCCGAAAAGATTCATCGGGTTATGCCGGGAGGGTTTATCGGGTTATGCCGAAAAGATTCATCGGGTTATGCCGGGAAGATTCATCGGGTTATGCCGGAAGGTTCATCGAGTTGTACCGGAAAGATTCATCGGGTTATGCCGGGAAGATTCATCGGGTTATGCCGGGAGGATTCATCGGGTTATGCCGGGAAGATTCATCGGGTTATGCCGGGACGATTCATTGGGTTATGCCGGGAGGACTCATCGGGTTATGCCGGGAAGATTCATCGGGTTATGCCGGGAAGATTCATCGGGTTATGCCGGGAGGATTCATCGGGTTATGCCGGGAAGATTCATCGGGTTATGCCGGGAGGATTCATCGGGTTATGCTGGGAGGATTCATCGGGTTATGCCGGGAGGATTCATCGGGTTATGCCGGGAGGATTCATCGGGTTATGCCGGGAAGATTCATCGGGTTACGCCGGGAGAGTTCATCGGGTTATGCCGGGAGGATTCATCGGATCGTGCCGGGAAGGTTTATCGGGTTATGCCGAAAAAATTCATCGGGTTATGCCGAGAGGATTTATCGGATTATGCCGAAAAGATTCGTCGGGTTATGCCGGGAAGATTCATCGGGTTATGCCGGAAGGATTCATCGGGTTATGCCGGGAGGATTCATCGGGTTATGCCGGGAAGGTTTATCGGGTTATGCCGAAAAGATTCATCGGGTTATGCCGGGAGGGTTTATCGGGTTATGCCGAAAAGATTCATCGGGTTATGCCGGGAAGATTCATCGGGTTATGCCGGAAGGTTCATCGGGTTATGCCGGGAAGATTCATCGGGTTATGCCGGAAGGATTATCGGGTTATGCCGAAAAGATTCATCGGGTTATGCCGGGAGGGTTTATCGGGTTATGCCGAAAAGATTCATCGGGTTATGCCGGGAAGATTCATCGGGTTATGCCGGAAGGTTCATCGAGTTATGCTGGGAAGATTCATCGGGTTATGCCGGAAGGATTCATCGGGTTATGCCGGAAAGATTTATCGGGTTATGCCGGAAGGATTCATCGGGTTATGCCGGGAAATTTATCGGGTTATGCCGAAAAATTTATCGGGTTATGCCGAAAAGATTCATCGGGTTATGCCGGGAATTTGGATTAAAAGGGCTCCTTGGGTTATGCCAAGGAGATCCGGGGTTTATACCGGGATAGTTGAGGAACGAGGTCCTATGCTACCATGATTTGTTTTTCTTTTGAGATGTTTATTCCTTGTCTTCTTTCTTTCCTTTGGTTCTCCCCTTTCTCTATTTTTATTTATCAGAAATGCACGAAAGAATTATGGGGAAACTTACCATTGGTCGTTTTCCCGCTGCAAGGCTGTTTCAATGCTTGTGCGCTCCATTTCTTTGGGCTACACCAGCTTCATGCATGGCTGATTTGGGTCGTACCTGTCTCAATTTCCTACACAAAGAAAATATTGTCAGTTTGGAAATGGCGGTTGGTTTTGGGGGCCTTGATCGTTCCAATTGCTTTGTCTTAGCCTGATTCTTGTTGACCAACTCTGCCATTGATGTGAAACCCTTTGGACTACTCAGACTTGCGTTCCCAGATTTGTGATGATTTGCCTTATAAGGTTTTGGTTTTCCCGTCTCGTTCCGCTTGGGGATTTTCGGTGGGGATTTCATTAGGGAGACTCTGTGGGGATTTGTACAAGGGAATCTCCGTGGGTATTTGCCCAATGCGAACTCTGTGAGGATTTTTTTTTTTTTTTTTTTGATTTTTGATTGTAGCAGACTTGCGGGGGATGTGCTGGGGTGGACCTCTTTGGGGAATTGTACAAAGGGAGACTCCATGGGGGATTTGTAACAAGGGATACCCTGTGGGGATTTGTCGGTTTTGGAAGCAAATCAACTACCATGGCCAGTCGGGATGGGACTGACGCGTCACTGAGGTCGTACATTTATTTGACTCTTGCCAAACGGAGCCCTGTAAAACCAGTCCTGCCACCTTTCTTTGCGATTATTAAGGAATCAAGAGTTAGATCAAAAGGACTCAAAGAAAACTATGTAAAGGACAACATACGAGTTTAAAGAGAAACGCCCCTTTCGGGGAGAAAAGAAGGACTTATCTGGAGTGTATGCCAGTTTCAAACTGACATGACATGCCTTTTGGACTGGATGCCCGACCTCCGAGAACTTGCATTTCCTCATGAATCAAAACAGATCTATATTTTTCAAAGCCTGGGAACCTTGCCAGGACTTTCTGAGGTGGAATCATCTTTTTGGCCGACAACGCCCTTTGCGGGTTTTCGCTAGTCGACCTCTCTCATTTCTCTTCTTACTGTCGCCTGCTAGTACTCTTTGCGAGTTTTTACTAAACAAGCTCTCTCATTTTCAATTTCTCTTCTCGCATCGCCTCACGGTGCCCAAAGGTTTTCACCGACAAGACTCTCTCATTTTATTCTCCTCATTTTGTTGTATCAGACCCAAATAATTCCATCTTCCCATTTTGAAACGCTTTGCTGATTGATCAGAAGGACTTGGACAACGGCTTGGGGTGAAAAGAATGTGGATTGAACTACAACTTTGGAACCTTTTGGGTGGGATTATTGCCGAATTATTATAACTTCTGCCCCAGTTTTACTTTCGGGGGAATTCCTGGATTTTATTGTTGGTGTGACTGAACCCCAAGGAGAGGTTGCCTACGTATCCTTTCGGAATCAAGTCAGACGTAGTTCATACACTTTTGTTTTTGCTTTTGTTTTTGGATTTTTTTTTTTTTTTTTCAACAATATTTTCAAGTTCCAAAAAGGGTAATCAAAGAATAGTAACCAGCTCAAAAAGGGTTTTGCAAAGGGTTGATAGTGTTTGGATAGCGAGAATGAAAGCCTTCGTCATCTCAAACTGTGCAAAGATATCGCCAGAGTGATTTAGACATATCACTGCACCTGCTTTCCAAGCAAGGCTGGTGTCGTTTCTTCCGACGTCGCCCAGATACAAATGTTCCATTTGGTAACGTTTTTCGATGGCGTATGGACCCTTCTTTCTTTTTGGTACAATTGTTTTTTTTTGTTTTGTTTTTTCTTTTCTACGGAAGAAAGAATGTATATGATGTTGCCCCTTAAATTTTGAAAAAGGGACTTTTAAGAAAATGATGTGAAATTCTGAGTTTTATTTATTTACAAAATCACTTCTAAAGAAAAATCCTAATATTTCGAAATTCAAATTTTCAAATATATATATTTTTTTTTATTTTAATTTTTTTTATTTAAAAAAAAACATTTTACAAAAGCGAGACTAAAGCAAAGAGTATTTTTTTTAGATTTTTATTGCTGGTTTTTAATTCTTATTACATTATTTTATATGAAAGGCTTCAGAAAGAAAGAGACATTTTGTTTTTATTTGGGTTTAAGAAAACCTTTATATTATATATATATATATATACTTTTTTTTCTTTTTTTTATATTTTCTAAAGAAAGAACTAAAGGGAATTTTTTTTGATTTTTGGAAATTGGGCCGGAACCGATGAGGTTTGCCTACGTATCTCACATCCGGTGAGAATCAGACCCGCGTAGTTCGGTCCAATTAACCGAATTATTTTAGAACAAAACTCTTTCCTTTTCAACAAACAACTTTCCAAAAAGACTATTTTTCTATCTTTTGTTGTTTTTTTCTTAGTAAATAAAACATTTTCACCTTTTATTATTGCAAAATTTCGACAGAGTTTTGACGGTAATTGGGTATTGCTATTTTTTCAAAGTAGAAAATTAGTCCTATATACTGATATATTTTTTATTTTTTTATTTTCAAATACTCCATAGTCAGGCAGCATGCATGTCCGAGACAAATAAATGCGCGGAAACAAATAGGATGCAACAAGATGGTCTTTTCATTTCAGGTTGCTAGTTCTAGACGGACCCAACCCCTGTGTTGAGTCCCCTAAGTCAAATGCAACATGATGCAAATAAGCGTTCCTACTAGGGATCCGGCATGAAGTCGAGTTATACTAGGTTTAAACCTTGGTATTTGTTCTAGACTGTGTACCCGAGCGGACAACTCGAGTCGAGGAGGGGCAACTTACCGGGAACCAAAAGGCCGTCCGGCTTCGTAACTTATCCGTCCTCTTTCTTATTCCAGGTATCGACACTAACAGAATAAGGAGTCTCGACCAGCGAGCTTCTCCCCGGAGGTGAAGAGAGAAGGGTTCGGCACAGTTTATATGCAGTTCAGATAATATCAAAGCGGTAAAAGACAACATTTAGTATGTTATGTCAAAACATGTAATATATATCAGATAGTGAGGCCAAATACAACAATTATTCTAAGCTCGAATTATTGAACCCTGAACCAGCGGTTCTGGGTCTAATTCTCCAGCAGCGGTTTTGTTATACTGGGTTTATAACCTGGGTATACGTTCTAGACTGTGTACCCGAGCGGACAACTCGAGCCGAGGAGGGGGCTACGTACCGAGGACCCGCGAGATCGTCCGGCTTTGTAACTTGTCCGACCTCTTTCTTATTTCAGGTATTGACACTAACAGAATAGGGAGTCTCGACCAGCGAGCTTCTCCCCGGAGGTAAGAAGAGAAGAGTTTCAGCACAGTTTATATACAGTTCAGATAATATCAAAGCGGTAAAAGACAACATTTAGCACATTATGCAAAAACATGTAATAAAGATCAGATAATAAAGCCAAATATAACAATTATTCTAAGCTCGAATTCTTGAACCCTGAACCAGTGGTTCTGGGTTAGTCCCCAGCAGAGTCGCCAGAGTTGTCACACCTCCTTTTTGCGCGCCCGGCCCCGAAGGGTAAGATGCGCGGGTGGAGTTTTTCCAATTTAAGTGACAATATTCGAAATGGGATTATTTATTTAATTCAGAGTCGCCACTTGGGAAAGGTTTGGCTTTTGGTGTCCCAAGTCACCGGTTTATCTTGAATCCCAAATCGAGGAAATTTTCGACTTTTCCAAATGAAGTCTGCGAACCAGAAATTCTAAGTAAGGAATTCTGTTGACCCGAGGGAAGGTGTTAGGCACCCTCGAATCCCGTGGTTCTAGCACGGTCGCTTAAATTGTTATAATGGCAAAATATCGGATTTAAATACATGTTGTGACTTATGTGCTTTTATTAAGTTTAAACCGCTTTTATTATTATCACTTATTTTTATAGAATTGCAACGTCGTGAAAATGCATCTCGAACCACGTCACAATCAATGCGCCCGTGATTGTCAACACATTTGGACTTCGTTGAGATTTGGATTTGGGTCACATCAATGTGCACCCGAATTTAAGAATATGATTTAATTAAGCCGCGCCTAGAGAGTCTAACGCGTTATTATTTTGTAGAAGGCCATGAAATTTGTTAAATGGCCTATCCTGAATTCTAAATAATTATCATGGTTATTTATTGAGGGCCCCGCAATTTTACATTTTTATTTGGCGAGGCTCATCTCTATTTTAGAAAGGATATCCTAGAGTGGCTACATTTCTAATGCATTTATCTTTAAAGGGAAGGATGATACCGAACTTTGCTTGTTTGAGCAAATACAGACTGAATCCTTATTATGTTTGCTGAACCTAAATTTGTTTGATTACCTGATTGATTGTCCATGAGGTGAGAGTTACCTCATGCTTTGTCTTCATCGAGTGAATACGCTTATTAATCTGCTAAGTGAGATTGCAAACAAACTAACAACATATATCGAGTTATGTTTAACGACCTCCAAGTTCTATTTTAACACTCTAACCTATTTGAAATTGATAAACGAAATCGGCTGTTTATTAGGAAAATTACTACTAATTGAACTCAAGATGACTATTAGTTTTTCTCAACAATCATCACATTATTTCGAAACAAAGAATCTATACCGAAACCCGATATCGAACCTGCATTGGAACAAATAAAACTGACAGGAGAACTGGCATTCATAACCAGATTCTTAATGTGACTGCATGAGAGTTTGTTTGGGATACATTTATCCCAGACCTAATACCACAGATTTGTCAATTCAGTGGTCTAGGCAAAAATACATACAAGTGCTTGCCATGACTCTATGTTATACAGTCATAACTAAGCCAAACAGAGCGTTATACTGAACTGAATGTATACTAAATCAAACATGCTGTCTATGTCATACTGTCATTACTATTGAACAATGCTATCTAACAGTCCATCTCAAACAGAATGTATGCTAGTTTATACAAAGTATTTGCAGTTTGCAGTAAAAATACAATCCCAACTAACATTCGACCTATTTTTAACACCCATGTTATAACATGAACAGTTGTTCGTTTCTTTATTTCTGTTTCAACTTCAAACTTTCAACAATACAAGGTTTCAGAGGTTGTGTACCTGGAAATATTTGACAATTGAAGAAAAGGGCAGTCAGCAGAGTACAATGACAACAAAAATGCAGCAGCAATCACAGCATTATCAGTAGCAGCAGGGTAGAATAGCAGCAGGCAAAGCAATACAGCAAGAAACAGGCTCGAGTGCAGAAATGCAACTATGGCCAATAGAAAGCAATAGCCAAATGACAGCAACACCCAGTGGAGTAGAATCAGAACTCCAGACAGACCAAATCAGTAGTAAACCAATGGAAAATACTTGACTAAATAGACACAACTGGAACTTCAAAGAATCAGAATTGATTTCAACAAGTTGAAAAACTGAAAACCCAAATAACAAATAGGAAGAAGCAATTTCTGATTGCAGATTGTATACTTTCTATCTCTTAACCTCCCTCTATCTGTGTTTTCCTAAAATCAGTTCTATCCTTTTCAATCCTCTCAGTCTAAATATCCCTCTATGTCTGTATCTCTTTGTATGTCTTTCAAGCTCTCTCTTTCAAAACTCCTCACAGTGTGTTTTTCCTCCTTCCTGTATTTTCTGCTCCCCTTTTATCTCTGTATGTCCTCCCTTTTATAAGCCTTCATATTACCCCTTTTACAACCTGATAGATTATCACCAATACCCCTCCCATGTGCCTCCCATTTTAGTTCCACTTTAGCTAATTAAGTATTAAGCCCATCAATATTCCCTGGCAGGCTTTCCTTTCCTATTTTATTAACTAAAAGCAAGCATGGGTAGTAGAATATATCTGACAGCATATGCTGTCAAACCATTTCTAAATCAAAAGCCCTTTGTACAGGGACCAGGCTGTGCACAATGCACATGCTGTGCACAAGTGCACATGCTATCAACTCAGATTTCAATTACAGATCAAGCCTTAGGTTTCTGAAATCATATTAACAACTATAAGTAACTGAACTTGGTTCTTAATTGATTCAGGCAAATGTTCAACAGAAGCAAATCGATTTATTTTGTTCAGGCAGTTGAAACTAATTGACGACACATGTCGACTCGACTATATTAGCATTAACATACACAATCGTAGCCAAAAATCAGACATTCAAAGTATAGGGCACATGACTTGAATTGTACTGGCTAAGCAAAGTGGTGCTCGAGGAGTCAATTGATCAGTTCAAATTTTGAGAATCAGCTAATTGCACACTACTTATATCAGGGCAAATAGAAAGACTCATTCAAACAAGCA
This sequence comes from Nicotiana sylvestris, assembly GCF_000393655.2. Taxonomy (NCBI): domain Eukaryota; kingdom Viridiplantae; phylum Streptophyta; class Magnoliopsida; order Solanales; family Solanaceae; genus Nicotiana; species Nicotiana sylvestris. The sequence continues at coordinate 148,510,476 of NC_091060.1, forward strand.
GAAGTTTAGGCAAAGTGGACGGGGCACAGTTGACAAAATTCAAAGACACAAAATCAAAGCATGAACAGACTTTTACCACAATCAGATGGGCCAAAACAAATAAAGAAGAGAAAGGACTCACCTTAAACCTTGAAAAATCAAAACTTGACTCGGACTTGGACAGAACTTTCTTAAGGCTGAACGGACTTTAATCGAAGTGTTTCTCAAATGAGAAACACTTTGATTAAAGTCCATTAGACCTTAACCTCTTCGGTTTGAACGGATATGGACCAGTGACGAAGAACCACCAAGTTCCAAAACTCAGATCTGGGATTCATGCTTCCCTGATCAGATTCGGACCAAACCAACTATGGTTTGGTCACGAGGGGGTCTGGGGGGTGTCTGGTGTGAAACTGGGGTTAAACTGAGTAGATCGAGTTTTGACTCGAATCTTCAAATGAAGATTCGAGAAGGTGGGGAGGGATTCGAACTACATGGTTGATAGATTTGGGTTCAGGATGGCAAGGGCGTTCTAGGGTGTTAAGGAGAAGGTCACCGACGTTCATGCCGCCGGTTTTCATGGTGGGGGATACAGGGGCGGCTCTAGGGTTTGAAGGGGATGAGGTTGTGAAGACGAAGGCCGGGGTTCGGATAGGGGGGCAGGGTAGGATTATGGGCTTATATAGTTAGTGGGTGGACGGATCTCGACCGTTAGATCAATTTAGATCTACGGTCTGGATCTGATGGTTAAGTGGGACGGTGTCGTTTCAAGTGTTGAGGGTTTGGGTTCGGTCCGGATGTAAACGGGTCGGGTTTGTTGGTGGGTTACAGGGAATTGATCTTGGCCGTTGATCACTCTGAGATCAACGGCCCAGATCAGGCACGATCCAAACGACGTCGTTTGGACACCCTGGGTACTAAGTGGTCCGGACCGGGCAGGCCTGGGTTTTGGGCATTGTTTGTTTGGGCCAATTTTATTGAATTGGCCCAATCCGGAAGAAGAAGGGGTCCTTTCTCTTTTTTTTTTTTTTTTTTACTTTTTTCTTATTTATTTTTTCTTTATTATAAAAATACAAAAATAAGTAAAATCAAATTAAAAATAAACACCTAGTACAATTATTTGCACACACATTAAAATAATTCAAAACAGGTAAAATTAAACAAAACAAAATCACGGACAAAGATGCTTGTTTATGCTTTTCTATTTAAACCGTGTTACGGTTCAGATTATGCATGACACGTACACACATTTTTTTTTTTTTTGAATTTTGTTTTAATAAAGTAAATAAATAAAAACGGGCCAAAGTCACAAATAAATCAATAAAGTGCCGCACAGAAATCCAAAAATTGTACAGCATGACCGATTTTATTCTTTTGGAGCGACTGTCGCGCAAAAACAAAAATCACGTGCTCACAACTATCTATCGTTTTAATTGTTATTTCGGCTTTGATTTTTTTTAATATATTGTGTTGTTACTTGCCACTGTTCCTTTCATTTTATTTTAGCTGAAAGTTTTTCGGGAAAAGCTTCTATATTCTTTCAGGATAGAGATAAGGTTGCGTACATCTTACTCTCTCGTAACTACATATGGAAATCTACTGAATTTGTTGTTGTTGTCATTATTATTGTTGTTTTAAGACAATTAAAAATTCCACTGACAAATATGCAAATTAAGGTATCTTTATTTTTAGAAAGTATTTAAGGAAAATAAAAAATTTGAAACTTCTACCAAAGGATGATATACATAAATGAAAACAATACTAGTAGTATTCCTAATCTTCCCTACTTGTTATAGTTCCAACTTCCAACAAATGTTTCTTTAATCTAAAAGAAAACAATTAGGTAAATGTGATTCTTAAATCCAATAAAATCTCGGGAAAATGGTAAAACTAATTTGTGGTCTCCATTATTTGTGTTCCGAAGCTAGAGAAGACCTAGATAGCAGATGACTTGAGTCAACATATATATCAAATTTTTACAGCTGTAGGCTATTAATCTTAGGACATGAATTAAAACAAAGAGGAAGGGAGCTTATACTATAATAGTAGGTAGTAGGACATTGGGTTTTTACATATGTAGGGTGGCTTTGAATATTTCAAAACCCAATTGTTTCTCGCGTGCAACTTTGCTTATATCCATCAATCATTGAATACTACAAAAACCAGGAAGACTTTAATTTACTGCAAAATACTACGGTTATTACATTTGCTGCTGCTAAGTTTTACCCGTTTCTTGTATTTCCAAAGCCGAGTCATTTATCTCTCAAACTTGGTTTTTAGTTCACTTCAACTACTCTTTCATTTTCAACCCAACTTTTTGGTTGTTAACATAGCCTTAGCTTGATATTTGTCAAATTAGGGAGAGAGAAAAAAAAAAAACGTCTCGCAAGAGTTGACAGAAATGAGACTTCATTAGAATATCAATCGAGAAGCGTAAATGTAATTTAATTAGCTTGTTATCTTGATTATATACTACTTCAAGGAAAAAGTTCATATTTGCTCGAGCCTCGATGTTTATCCCAAATAATTGAATGCAAGAGATATGTCTTTCATATGTTAATTAGTGAGTATTAGAAATAATTAGTTAGTGATGATTAGTTAGTTAGTGTTAATGACTGCTGGACGCAGCTAAGTTAGTTAATATAGTGTACAGTAGTATACAATATATAACTGAAAGTTAGTTTGTGTTTGTACCCAGATAGTTCATTCGTTAATCAGAGAAAATAATCCATCCATTGCTTCTCTCATCTCCTTTCTTGTTTGTTGAAGATTACTTTCCAGAAACTATCATGGTATCAGAACTTGCGTATTGATCTGAGCTTCGTGGATCTTCATCTGGTTCTCATCTTCAATTGTTCTTCCATTTCACCCAATTGTTTTCGATTCACCAAATTTTGAGGGATTTGTCTTTTAGCAATTAGGGTTACACCAATCAGAATTTTTTTGAGATTTCAACTGCATCATCAATGGTGATCGAGAGTGAAGATGGCATTACTGACGCTCCTACACCACCTCCAGCTAGAGGCAGCATTGGCTTAAAACCATTCGTAGATCAACATCAATCATCCACTCTTTCTTCAGCCTTGCGATACTCTAAGTAGCTCGCTAATCTCAATCAAACTTATTGGACCTAAGAATTATGCTTTATGGAGCAGCTCTATACGAGTTTGTTTACTTGGAAAGAGCAAATTAGGATTTGTCGATGGTAGGTATTCTAAGGGTAAATTTATGGCTTATGCTATAAGTGCTCAAAAGATTTAGACAAATCTTAGGGAAACTTTTGATAAGGTGAATGGATGTAGAATATTGTATCTACATAGGCAAATAGCTACTTTAACTCAACGAATCACATCTATATCAGCCTATTTTTCGAAATTAAAAGAGCAGTAGGCAGAGTTTGATGCCTTTATGCTCTGTCCTGGTTGTGGCTGTTGAGAGCTCCCGGCGGATATTCGGAGTTCACGAGGTAGCTGCTTGACGTCCACAGACCCGTGCTTCTCCCTCTTTGTCATTTCTATCTCTATGTCAGACAGTTTGTAATAATTTATAAACTTCTCAAACTAGTATTAGAAATTGTAGATGGTCATGACTAGTGACACCCCGGTATCGGTCTGTGTTTGGTTGTTCTTCCGCGTATTTATGATATTATCTGCTATTTTGGATTGTTTTATCATGTTTCGACTGTTTCTAAATGCTTAATTGTCAATAATTTGGAAAAGGGGAAGTGTCGGCTAGCCTTCTCTTCACGAGAGGCGCCATCACGACCGGATCCGGGTTTAGGGTCTTGACATTTAAAATCAAGGAATCAAGGTGATTAGAGACAATGCTTTTACTAAAGTTTTCTTCTCACAAAGATCATGTCATAAGTATTTGTTGGATTGTATAGGATGTTAATGTGGGCTCCGAATGGAACAAGTGGACTCGCATTATCCATTAGAATTATATAATTATATATAAGAACAAGTGGGCTCCGAAGTTCTTAAGAAATTTCATAATTTTGATGCTAAATTCATAATTGTTGATGTTATTTTAGTGATTTGAATGCACGAGCGAGTCCGTATGATGTTTTTAGGTTGGTGTGCATATTTGGTTTGGAACCCCGAGGGCTCGGGTGAATTTTGGATAGGCCACGGGGTGGATTTTGGACTTAGAGAATTGCAGGTTTTCAGCTGTTTCAGTGCAGGCCTGCAGGCTTCCCATTTGGCGAAGCCTGGCTCGCAAATGTGAGTTCACAAATGCGAGGGCCATGTCACAAATGTGAAATGTAGCCCAGGCCAGCCTACCTCGCAATTGCGAGAATTCTATCGCAAATGTGATCCCCCTGTTTTAGCCAGACGTCGCAAATGCGACAAGTTGTTCGCAATTCCCAACTCGCAAATGTGAGAACTTCTTCGCAAATACGAACTTAGCAGAAGTCTGGGTTCGCAACTGCGAACCCTGGTCGCAAATGCGGCAACTGCAACCTGCAATTTTATAACTTCGCCGAAAATCTTTCATTTTTCACACTCTTTCAAAACTAAAACACTCTTAGGCGATTTTTCAAAGACAACTCTTCTTCCAAATCGATTTTAAGTCAATTTTAACTTTTTTCCTTCAATCATTAACATCTTTTCACATGATTTCAACTTAAAATCAATGGTTTTCATGAGGGAAATTGGGTGTTTTGGGTAGAACCTAGGTTTTTTAAATATTGGCGATTTTGACCTCGATTTGGGGTCTAATTTCAAAACAAATTATATATTTGGGTTCGTGGGGGAATAGGTAATCGGCTTTTGGTTCGAACCTCAGGGTTTGACCATGTGGGCCCGTGAGGGATTTTTGACGTTTTGGGTAAAACTTTAGAAACCCCATTTTCATCATTAGAATTGATTCATTTAGCATTTATTGATGTAATTAAGTAACTTGTGGATAGATACGAGCTAATTGGTGGTGGAATCAAGAGGTAAAGCGATAAAAGAGGCTTGAATTGTATTTGTGGCATCGAGGTAAGTGTTTGGTCTAACCTTAGCTTGAGGCATGGTGACGAGTATCTATACGTTGATGTCAAGTATGTCCGTGAGTCTTATATTGTGATTATTATGACTTCGTTGTATTATTCATGCTTTGATGATGATTTCTGTTGTTGGGAAATGTTTGTGGAAGTAATTGACATATTTGAACATTGAGGAGCGTTGGCTCTGGTTGTTCAATGAAATGTGAAAGTATGTGGAAATGGAACCTTTTAGAGCATTGGCTCAAAGTTGTGGAGTGAGTTGTGAAGTAAAAGTGAAAAAGAGAAAAGAATCATTATATTATCTCCCTTGCCGGGATATTGTTGCTTTTAATGTTATCTCCCTTGCATGGATATTATTGCTTTTAATGTTATCTCCTTTGTCGGGATGTTGATGTTTCTTTTGATGTTATTCCCTTGCCGGGACTTGACTGTTGAACTATTGTTCCCTTCCCGGGATTCTTATCGTAATTTCATTTATTCCCTTGCCCTATTATTTGTGATTGTTGTTTGGGCGAGGAAGAGTGTTAAAGCACGAAGAGTGATGCCGTGTATTGTTTTAGAGAGAGTGTGTTAAAGCACGACGGGTGATGTCGTGTATGATTTGTGAGGAAAGAGTGTAAAGCGTGAAGGGTGATGTCGTGCCGCACGATGTGCCATTCCGTGCCGATTATATTGATTATATGGCGAGGACGAGAGTAAAAGCACGAAGGGTGATGTCGTGCACATTTTCATTACTTGATTGATTTGGTGAGGACGAGAGTAAAAGCACGAAGGGTGGTGCCGTGCACTTATTGATTTCTGATTCTTTGTTGATATCTGAGATATGTTGGTTCTTTCTATTACATGTTGTCTTTCTATTCTAAATTGATAGTTCCCTCACAGCATGTTACATTTCCCATACTTGACTGTATATTATTGTTCTTCTTTTCCGTTGTATATAGTTGAATTGCATAGGTTTATTTGGTAGTCTGGTCCTAGCCTCGTCACTACTTCGCCAAGGTTAGGCTAGGCACTTACCAGCACATAGGGTTGGTTGTGCTGATTCTACACTCTGCACTGTGTGCAGATCCCGAAGTAGCGGCTTTTGGACCGTAGATTGGGTGGCTGCCTTCAGTCCACACGGAGATCCAAGGTAGTCCTACAGGCGTCCGCAGGCCCTGGTGTCTCCCTCTATCCATTTACTCCTGTTTAATTTACTTAGTTCAGAAACAATGTATCTTTTATCTTTCAGACTTTGTATGTAGTATTCTTAGATCGTCTGTGAAGCTGTGACTCCAGTTCTGGGTATTCTTGTTTAAGTAGTTGTATTGGTTATACTCAGTAATTTTTGTTATTTTTCTTCCGCTTATTGTAATTTCTGCTGTCTACATGTTATTGCTTTATAATTGTTAAGGATATAAAATTGGTAAAAAGGTAATTTGTTCAAAAAGTCGGCTTGCCTAGCTCACATTAGTATGTGCCATCACGACTCCCGAGGGTAGGAAATCCGGGTCATGACAAGTTTGAATCAGAGCTCTAGGTTGCATGGGTCTCACAGTTCACAAACAAGCTTAGTAGAGTCTGAGGGATCGGTACAGAGACGTCTGTATTAATCCCCCAGAGGCTATAGAGTTTGGAAAAACTTCACATTTATTCTTTCCTGTCGTGCGGTTGGTTTCTCAATGCTAATTAAATTTCTGTTATGTTCTTTCGCAGATGGCGAGAACACACGCTTTCTCATCCACTAACCAGCAGCCCAAGCCCCCAGCAGCAGCTCCCACGAGGGGCAGAGGGCGAGGCCGAGGCCATACTAGAGGCCGAGGTAGGGGCAGAGCTTAGCCTAGAGCAGCAACACCAGTGGCGGAGCCTCAAGTTGACTTTGATAATGAGGTTTCAGCACCGGCAGTTCCGGTGGGCCCAACTCAGGTCCTAAAGGGGTTTATTGCTACCCCCGTACTCTAGGATGCACTGGTCCATCTAGTGGGCCTTATGGAGAGTGTCACCCGGGTAGGCTTGCTTCTTGTAGCCCTAGCCGTCTCTCAGGCTGGAGGAGGAGCTCACACTCCTGCTACTCGCACTCTGGAGTAGGTAGCTCCCTAGTTCCAGACTCCAGTAGTTCAGCCGAGTGCGGTAGCTTAGACCGGTGATGGAGTAGCTATGTCTGTCGATGCTTTGTAGAGGTTGGATAGGTTCACCAAGCTCTTTACTACTACTTTCAGCGGTGTATCTTCTGAGGATCCCCATGATTATCTAGACAGTTGTCACGAGGTTCTCAGGAACATGGGGATAGTGGAGACCAATGGGGTCAATTTTGCTACTTTTCGCTTGTCTGGATCCGCCAAGACTTGGTGGAGAGATTATTGCTTGGCTAGACCAACCGGATCACCAGCTTTGACTTGGGAGCAGTTTACTCAGCTATTTCTGGAGAAGTTTCTCCCTATTACTCAGAGAGATCTATCGGAGGCAGTTTGAGCGTCTCCAGCAGGATTCCATGACAGTTACTCAGTATGAGACCAGATTCACCGACTTGGCCCGTCATGCTCTTATCATACTTCCCACCGAGAGGGAGAGGGTGAGGAGGTTCATTGAGGGACTTATTCAACCGATTTGACTTCAAATGGCCAAGGAGATAGGGAGTGAGATTTCTTTCCAGGAGGTGGCCAATGTGGCCAGGAGAGTTGAGATGGTTCTATCATAGGGAGGTGGTTAGGGGTCTGACAAGAGGCCTCGTCATTCAGGCCGATTCACTGGTACCTCGTCTGGAGGTAGAGATTCGTATGGTAGAGGTCATCCTCCTAGGCCTTTTCAGTCAGCACTTTAGGTTTCTCACGGTGCTTCAGGTGGTCATGGTTCCTATATGCAGTATTCTGATCAGCTGTCCAATAGTGCACTACCAGCTCCTACCAGTGCACCGCCGCTTCAGAGTTTTCGGGGTGGTCATTCAGATCGTCAGGGTAAGCAGTCTCAACAGCCGAGGGTTTATTACACTTGTGGTGATATGGGTCACATTGCTAGGTTTTTCCCTCGAGCACGGAGTAGCTCTCAGCATCAGGTTTCCCGTACCATGGTTCAGGCACCGAGTGTTTCACAGCTCGCCCAGCCAGCTAGAGGTGGGGGTAGAGGTGCTGGAGGTGGAGGTAGAGGTGGAGCTCAGGCCGCTAGAGGTGGAGGCCAGCCAGCAGCAGGCCATCCCAGAGATGTAATTCAGGATGGTGTGGCCCAGCCCCGAAGTTATGCTCTCCCAGCCAGGCCTGAGGCTGAGGCTTCCGATGCAGTTATTATAGGTGTTGTTCTAGTTTGTAGCAGAGATGATTCAGTTTTATTTGATCCAGGATCTACATACTCCTACGTGTCATCTTATTTTGCACCTTATCTAGTCATGCCTAGTGATTCTTTGAGTGCTCCTATTTATGTATCTACACCGGTGGGTGATTCTATTGTGGTAGATCGAGTCTATCATTCTTATATAGTCGTTCTTGCTTCTTCTGGACATGGCTGATTTTGATGTCATATTGGGGATGGACTGGTTATCACCTTATCACGCTATCTTGGACTGTCATGCCAAGACTGTGACCTTAGCCTTACCGGGTTTACCTCGTTTAGAATGGAGAGGGACTCCTGGTCATTCTACCCGCAGTGTTATCTCTCATATGAAGGCTCGGTGTGTGGTCGAGAAGGGGTGTTTGGCTTATTTGGCCTATGTTCATGATTCTAGTGCTGAGATTCTTTCTATTGATTCTAAGCCCGTTGTTCGTGAGTTTCCTGAGGTATCCCCTTCAGACATGTCGGGTATGTCACCCGACAGGGATATTGACTTTTGCATTGATTTGGCTCCAGGGACTCAGGCCATTTCTATCCCACCATATCGTATGGCCCCGCCTGAGTTGAAAGAGTTAAAGGAGCAGTTGCAAGACTTTCTTGAAAAACGTTTCATTAGACCAAGTGTTTCACCTTGGGATGCGTCGGTGTTGTTTGTTAAGAAGAAGGATGGATCGATGAGAATTTGTATTGATTACCAGTAGTTGAACAAGGTTACAATCAAGAATAAGTATCCATTACCGAGGATTGATGATTTGTTTGATCAGCTTCAGGGTGCCAAGGTATTCTCGAAGATAGATTTGAGATCTGGCTACCATTAGTTGAGGATTAGGGCATCCGATGTCCCTAAGACCGCTTTCCGCACTCTGTACGGGCATTATGATTTCTTGGTGATGTCATTCGGGTTGACAAATGCCCCAACAACTTTCATGGATTTGATGAACCGAGTGTTCAGGCCTTACTTGGATTCGTTCGTGATATTCATTGATGATATTTTGATTTATTCCCATAGTCGGGAGGAGCACGAGCAACATCTTAGATGGTTTTTTAAACTTTGAGGGACAGTCAGTTGTATGCCAAGTTTTTGAAGTGTGAGTTCTGGTTGAGTTCAGTTGCATTCCTGGGTCATGTTGTATCCGCAGAGGGTATTCAGGTTGATCCAAAGAAGATTGAGGTGGTCAAGAACTGGCCTAGACCGGCATTAGCTACAGAGATCCAGAATTTTTTGGGGTTGGCAGGCTACTATCGTCGGTTTGTGGAGGGGTTCTCGTCTATTGCAGCCCCGATGACCAGGTTTACCCAGAAGGGTGCCTAGTTCAGATGGTCAGATGAGTGTAAGGCGGGCTTTTAGAAGCTCAAGACAGCTCTGACTATGGCACCGGTGTTGGTTTTACCCACAGGTTCAGGGCCTTATACAGTTTATAATGATGCATCTTGTATTGGACTTGGTGCGGTATTGATGCAGGATGGATGGGTCATTGCCTATGCTTCACGGTAGTTGAAGATTCATGAGAAAAACTATCCGGTTCATGATTTGGAGTTAGCAGCCATCATTCACGCGTTGAAGATTTGGAGGCATTATCTGTATGGCGTGGCATGTGAGGTGTTCACGGATCACAAGAGTCTTTAGTATTTGTTCAAGAAAAAGGACCTAAATTTGAGGCAGAGAAGGTGGTTGGAGCTATTAAAGGATTATGATATCACCATCTTATATCATCCGAGAAGGGCCAATGTGGTGGTCGATGCCTTGAGTAGGAAGTCAGCCAGTATGGGCAGTCTTGCTTATATTCCGGTCGGTGAGAGACCACTTGCTTTGGATGTTCAGGCTTTGGCCAATCAGTTCGTGAAGTTGGATGTTTCTGAGCCTAGTTGTGTATTAGCTTGCACAGTCGCTCGTTCCTCTTTATTGGACCGTATTCGTGATCGACAGTATGATGATCCCCATTTGTGTGTCCTTAGAGACACGGTGCAGCACGGAGGTGCCAAGCAGGTTACTTTAGGTGATGATGGAGTTTTGAGATTGCAGGGTCGAATTTGTGTGCCTAATGTGGATGGGCTTTGAGAGTTGATTTTAGAGGAGACCCATAGTTCCCGGTACTCTATTCATCTAGGCGCCACGTAGAAGTATCAGGATTTGCAGCAATATTATTGGTGGAGAAGAATGAAGAAGGATATCGTTGCATATATGGCTCGGTGTTTGAACTATCAGCAGGTTAAGTACGAGCATCAGAGGCCTGGTGGTTTGTTTCAGAGGATTGAGCTTCCCGAGGGAAAGTTGGAGCGGATCACTATGGACTTTTTTGTTGGACTCCCACGGACTCAGAGGAAGTTCGACGCAGTGTGGGTTATTGTTGAGAGGCTGACCAAGTCAGCACATTTCATTCCTGTGGAAGTCTCCTACTCTTCCGAGAGGTTAGCTAAGATCTATATCCGGGAGATTGTTCGTCTTCATGGTGTGCCCGAGTCTATCATTTCGGATCGAGGTACGCAGTTTACCTCCCATTTCTGGAGAGTAGTTCAGCGATAGTTGGGCACATAGGTTGAGTTGAGCAGAGCGTTTCATCCTTAGACGGATGGGCAGTTCGAGCGGACTATTAGATTTTGGAGGATATGCTTCGAGCTTGTGTCATTGACTTTGGAGGCTCGTGGGATCAGTTTTTGCCGTTAGCAGAGTTTGCCTACAACAACAGCTACCAGTCGAGTATCCAGATGGCTCCGTATGAGGCTTTGTATGATAGGCAGTGTCGGTCGCCAGTTGAATGGTTTGAGCCGGAGGAGGCTCGGTTGTTGGGTACAGATTTGGTTCAGGATGCCTTGGACAAGGTCAGGATTATTCAGGATAGGCTTCGTACAGCTCAGTCCAGGCAAAAGAGTTATGCCGACCATAAGGTTCGTGATTTGGCATTCATGATCGGTGTACGGGTATTGCTTTGAGTTTCGCCTATGAAGGGTGTGATGAGATTTACGAAGAAGGGCAGGCTTAACCTTAGGTTCATTGGCGCGTTTGAGATTCTTGATCGAGTGGGAGAGGTGGCTTAAGGACTTGCGTTGCCGCCGAGCTTATCAGCCGTGCATCTAGTGTTTCATATGTCCATGCTTCGAAAATATCACGGCGATCCATCCCACGTGTTAGATTTCAGCACTGTCCAATTGGACAAGGACTTGTCTTATAAGGAGGAGCCGGTAGCTATTCTAGACTGGTAGGTTCGTCAGTTGAGATCGAAGATTTTTCTTTCTTTTCGTGTTCAGTAGAGAGGTCAACCTGCTGAGGCATCGACCTGGGAGTACGAGTCTGATATTCGGAGCCGTTATCCTCATCTTTTCCCCGACTCAGGTACTTCCTTCATCTGTCCGTTCGAGGACGAATGGTTGTTTTAGAGGTGGAGGATGTGATGACCCAAAAGGTCATCACTTGTTTTAAAAGTAAATTATGTGTTCAGAGGCCTTAAAAACCTCTGTCGGCATATCCTCGATTTGTGTGCCCATTCTGGGCGCGTAGCTGGAAATCCATATTGTGAAAATCTGTGAAAAATGATGAATTTTGCCTTTAAAATGGATTTAAGTTGACTTCGGTCAATATTTTGGGTAAACGGACCCGGACCCGTGATTTGATAGTCCCGGAGGGTCCGTAGGAAAATATGGGACTTGGGTGTATGCCCGTAATCGAATTCCGAGGTCCCAAGCCCGAGAAATGAATTTTTTAAAGAAAATTATTTTCTAGAATTATTTATGAGTTTTGGAAATGAATTGTGTTTAAAACTTGATGGTATCGGTGCCCGTATTTTGGTTACGGCGCCCGGTACATGTCTTATATGATTTAAGATAAGTCTGTGAAATTTGGTAAGAAACAGATTTGAAATGACGTGAATCGGATCGTTATTGAGAAAATTGAAAAATTTGAAGTTCTTAAGAAATTTCATGATTTTGATGCTAAATTCAGAGTTTTTGATGTTATTTTAGTGATTTGAATGCACGAGTGAGTCCGTATAATGTTTTTAGGTTGGTGTGCATATTTGGTTTGGAGCCCCGAGGGCTCGGGTGAGTTTTAGATAGGCCACGGGGTAGATTTTGGACTTAGAGAATTGCAAGTTTTCAGCTGTTTCAGTGCAGGCCTGCAGGCTTCGCCTTGGTCGCAAATGCGAGTTCACAAATGCGAGGGCCATGTCGCAAATGTGAAATGTAGCCCAGGCCAGCCTACCTCGCAATTGCGAGAATTCTATCGCAAATGTGATCCCCCTGTTTTAGCCAGACGTCGCAAATGCGACAAGTTGTTCGCAATTCCCAACTCGCAAATGCGAGAACTTCTTCGCAAATACGAACTTAGCAGAAGTCTGGGTTCGCAACTGCGAAACCTGGTCGCAAATGCGACATCTGCAACCTGCAATTTTATAACTTCGCCGAAAATCTTTCATTTTTCACATTCCTTCAAAACTAAAACACTCTTGGGCGATTTTTCAAAGACAACTCTTCTTCCAAATCGATTGTAAGTCAATTTTAACTTATTTCCTTCAATCATTAACATCTTTTCACATGATTTTAACTCAAAATCAATGATTTTCATGAGGGAAATAGGGTATTTTGGGTAGAACCTAGGTTTTTTAAATATTGACGATTTGGACCTCGATTTGAGGTCCGATTTCAAAACAAATTATATATTTGGGTTCGTGGGGGAATGGGTAATCAGCTTTTGGTTCGAACCTTGGGTTTTGACCATGTGGGCCCGGGGCGATTTTTGACTTTTTGGGTAAAACTTTAGAAAACTCATTTTCATGCATAGAATTGATTCATTTAGCATTTATTGATGTAATTAAGTAACTTGTGGCTAGATACGAGCGAATTGGTGGTGGAATCAAGAGGTAAAGCGATAGTATAGGCTTGAATTGTGTTCGTGACATCGAGGTAATTGTTTGGTCTAACCTTAGCTTAAGGGATTAGGAGTCGAGTCCTATTTTCTATGTGGTATTTATCGAGTACAACGTATAGGCATGGCGACGAGTATCTATACGTTAGTGTCAAGCATGTCTGTGAGTCTTATATTGTGATTATTATGACTACGTTGTATTATTCATGCTTTGATGATGATTTCTATTGTTGGGTAAAGTATGTGGAAGTAATTGAGACATTTGAACATTGAGGAGTGTTGGCTCAGGTTGTACAATGAAATGTGAAAGTATAAGTGGAAATGGAACCTTTTAGAGCATTGGCTCAAAGTTGTGAAGTGAGTTGTGAAGTAAAAATGAAAAAGAGAAAAGAGTCATTATATTATCTTCCTTGCCGGGATGTTGATATTTCTTTTGATGTTATTCCCTTGCGGGGACTTGATTGTTGAACTATTGTTCCCTTGCCGGGATTCTTATCGTAATTTCATTTATTCCCTTGCCCTATTGTTTGTGATTGTTGTTTGGGTGAGGAAGAGTGTTAAAACACGAAGGGTGATGCCGTATATTATTTTGGTGAGAGACTATTAAAGCACGAAGGGTGATACCGTGTATGATTTGTGATCAGGAAAGAGTGTAAAGCACAAAGGGTGATGTTGTGTCGCACGATGTACCATTCCGTGCCGATTATATTGATTATATGGTGAGGACGAGAGTAAAAGCACGAAGAATGATGCCGTGCACATTTTCATTACTTGATTGCTTTGGTGAGGATGAGAGTAAAAGCACGGAGGGTGGTGCCGTGCACTTATTGATTTCTGATTCTTTGTTGATATCTGAGATATGCTGGTTCTTTCTATGACCTGTTGTCTTTCTATTCTAAATTGATAGTTCCCCCGCAGCATGTTACCCCTCCCATACTTGACTGTATATTACTGTTCTTTTTTTCCGTTGTATATAGTTGAATTGCACAGGTTTATTTGGTAGTCTGGTTTTAGCCTCGTCACTACTTCGCCGAGGTTAGGCTAGGCACTTACCAGCACATGGGGTCAGTTGTGCTGATATTACACTCTGCACTGTGTGCATATCCCGGAGCAGTAGCTTTGGACCGTAGATTGGGTGGCTACCTTCAGTCCACGAGGAGATCCAAGGTAGTCCAGCAGGCGTCCGCAGGCCCTGGCGTCTCCCTCTATCCCTTTACTCCCATTTCATTTACTTAGTTCAGAAACAGTGTATCTTTTATCTTTCAGACTTTGTATGTAGTATTCTTAGATCGTCTGTGAAGCTGTGACTCCAGTTCTGGGTATTCTTGTTTAAACTGTTGTATTGGTTATACTCAGTAATTTTATTATTTTTCTTCCGCTTATTATAATTTCTGTTGTCTACACGTTATTGCTTTATAATTGTTAAGGATATAAAATTGGTAAAAAGATAATTTGTTCAAACTGTCGGCTTGCCTGGCTCACATAAGTAGGCGCCATCATGACTCCCGAGGGTGGCAAATCCGAGTCGTGACACTCACTATGACCAGGATTGATATTGCCTATATTATGCAATTCCTCAGTCAATTTTAGTACAGACAAAAGCAGTTACAATTAGAGGCTGCTCTTAGAGTCGTGAGATACATCAAGGCAGCCCCTGGCCTAGGTCTATTAATGCCCCCACATAGTTCTGGCACACTTGAAGCCTATTGTAATTCAGATTGGGGAGGCTGCCTACAAACTAGGAGAACTATTACAAGGTATCTAGTGAAGTTTGGAGAAGCTACCATATCATCGAAGTCAAAGAAGCAGGACATAGTAGCTAGAAGCTCAGCAGAAGTAGAATTCAAAAGTATGGCTTCCGCAGTTGCTGAACTGATATGGTTAACAGGCTTGTACAAGGAGTTGGGAGTTAGTGTTAACACGTCTATCTCTCTCTACTTTGATAACAAAGCTGCCATTTAGATTGCGGCTAATCCCATTTTTCATGAGAGAATTAAGCATATTGACATCGACTGTCACTTTGTTAGGGAGAAGAATGTTCAAGGAATGATCAAAAAATTTCGCATCACAACTAAATAATAACTGGCTGACTTGTTAACCAAGAGTCTTGAAAAACTACAGCATGACTACTTTCTGTCCAAGCTGGGGTAGAAAGACATATTTCAACCATCAGTCTGAGGTAGACTGTTAGAAAGTGTAGTCGATTAGTGAGTATTAGTAACAGTTAGTTAGTGATGGTTAGTTAGTTAGTGTTTATGACAACTGAACATAGCTAAGTTTAGTTAGTTAGTGTACAATAATGTAAAATATATAACTGAAAGTTAGTTATGTTTGTACTCAGATGGCTCATTCGTTAATCAGAGAAAATGTTCCCCCCATAATTTCTCCCATCTCCCTTCTTTTTTTTTGAAGATTACTTTTCGGAAACTATCATAAATGATATACATTCTCATTTTAACTTGTAATTTGTTAAGATAAATGCTTGATTATGTAAATACTGGGTACGAGTAAATATTTCTAGTCATGAAGGAACCAAATAAATACATATAAATTAAAAAACCATAGGAGCAAGATGTCGGAAGTTTTCACTATTGTTGTGGATGGACAATGGGCACGAAAATGAAGGACGTTCATTCACTTCTTGAGGTGTTAACTTTGTTGAATTAAGGCATGTCATTTACAAAGTACGACACATAATGCTGTTCAATCAAGACATTGAATTTAGTTCGGCGAGTTACATCGACTTTTCCTCCTCTATTATTGAACACAAGAGCTGTTATATCACTCGAAAATCATCTGCTTTTAGTACTAGGTGAAAGAGTAAATGACAAACAAGTATTTACATGTCTCTCCAATAAAGATAAGTTTGCTTTGCTGGCACATGATACAGCACAACTCTTACACCGTACCTACTTGTTATATTTGTACCTAATGTAACTATATTGGTGTAAAAAGAAACTTAATGTAGTATGATTGATGGGGTGTGACATTGACAAATTAAAAAAAGTTAGGTTGATCTTGATGATGCGTCTGGTCTCCTTAACCGAATCAATCTTCCCCTGAGAAGAGAAAATAGCAAAACTAGTTTTTAATATTTGGCGGTCGGTCAAAAATAATATTTTAATTAGATACCCAAGTAGTTTTAATCTTTTATGTTTACTTAAACTTAACACTTTTGATTTTTGTTACATTTAAAACACACAATAACAATTATATTTGATAGAATTAGCTTGTGAAAAACATGTGGACTGTTTAAACTGAAGAAACATCAAGAAATACTTTTTCATATTCATTTCCCCAATTCATATCTTAAGAAAATACATAACACTTAAAGTTTCGACAATAATGTGTGTTGTTGAGGTTCGAATGAGATATAAATGTTGACTCAGTCACTATTCCTTTTATATAATGGGAGGTGGAACTTGGAAGGAAGCGTATGTTTTCCCTTAAGGTATGAATTGGAAGAATCTGTCCCAATAGTTTCTTTACTTTAAGAGAGACCAAAAGTGCTAAAATGTGGTAAATATAAAGGATCGAAACTGATATAAAAAGATAAAGGATTTAAACTGATCAAGTATATATTTTTAAAGACCATTATAGAGCAATCCTCAAAAATTGGGGGCTAGTTTTTTTATTTTGTCTCACTAGACATCATACGACCAGCTTTTGATACCAAATTCATGTTCTTTAATTACTCAAAGCATATCTGATGAAACATCGGCATAGAAGGGGTTACATATATCATTGCTTGTGTTAAAAGGATTAGGCAGGCTGCTTGAACTCAGCTAGAAGTATAATTAATGATTTAAGGCAACTATTCCGAATTTGTCATTTGTGCGGGCTATATATCACATGACAACTCGGTTAAGATAGCAAATAACATTACGTCTCGTTTAGGATTGCTACTGCAATCTTAAGATTGAACTAGTATTAGTACTCGTACGATGTGCGGATAATATTATGATCCTGCTAAATTCTATATATTAAAAAGAACAAATTACATGAATAACTATTGACATAAACTTAAATATTATAACCGCATATATAGCCGGTGATACAAATAAATAAAAATATAATATGATTCAAAAATAAATACTCCTTCCCTTTCAATTTACATAAAATATTTTTCTTGATAGTTTGTTCTAAAACAATGATACATTTCTGTATTTGAAAATAATTTAACTTTAAATTTTTTATTTTACCCATTTTACATATAATGATAAGTTCTTACACCCATGCAAATATCATGGCCCCACAAAACTATTAGGATCATAAGTTTCAAAAGTTTTCTTTTTCGTTCTTAAATTTCGTGTCAAGTCAAACTATCTCATCTATATTGAAACTGAGTAAAGTCATATTATATAGAGTACAAATAAAAATACATTTAGTAATATCTTAATTTAAATTATAAGAATATATTATATTCTTATCCCAACATAATAAATTCTCAGATCAACATCAACTTCTACCAACCTAAAATTACACATTGACAAATTAATATATACATACATGATAATTTGTTAACAACCAATATATTCTAATTTTTGGGAGTTACCAACTTATAAAACAATTGGATAGTAATTTGCTCAATATTGCTAGTTACCTCAATTTTAACCACATAATTAAAGTGTGATATTTGGGTCATCACTTGTTTTACAAGTCGATTCTATGTTTCGAGGCCTTAAAAACCTCTTCTTGTCTCACCTTGATTTACGTGCGTAGTCCGGGCGCGTTTCCGGAAAATTTTTATGTGAAAACTAAGTAAAATAAGAAAATTGGCTTTTAAAATTGAATAAAATTGACTTTGGTCAACATTCTTGGTAAACGGACCCGGACCCGTGATCTGGCGGTCTCGTAGGATCCGCAGTAAAATTTGAGACTTGGGCATATGCCTGAAATCGAATTCCGAGGTCCCAAGCCCGAGAAATGAATTTTTAAATAAAATTATTTTCTGGAAAATATAAGAGTTTTTGGAAATGAAAAGATGTTTGAAATTGATGGTATTGGGCCAGTATTTTGGTTCCGGAGCCCAGTTCATGTTTGAAATAATAATTAGGTTGAATATGTAAAATTTGGTATAAAACGGACCTAAAGTTGAGAAATTGGAAATTCTGGTGTTCTTGAATGATTTCAGGAATTTGGGGTTTAATTCATAGTTGTTGATGTTATTTTGATGATTTGATTGCACGAGCAAGTTCGTATGATGTTTTTAGGTTAGTGTGCTTGCTTGGTTTGGAGACCCGAGGGCTCGGATGAGTTTTGGATAGGTCACGGAGTGAAATTGGACTTAGGAACAAGTGTTGGTATCTAATATTTTTGCCCAGGCTTCTGATCCCGCAATTGCGAGATCAGGCTTCGCAATTGCGAAGTTCTTAGGCTTGATAATTTCGACCCAGGCGTCGCAAATGAGACCCAAGCCTGGGCAGGCCCTTTTTCCCAAATGAGAACCTATGGTGGGAATTGCTAAGTCTTTTTTTCGCAAATGCGATGTTACCTTCGCAAATGCGAAGGTGACTGGATTTTTCCTTGGTCGCAAATGCGATAAATTCTTCGCAATTGCGAAGATAGCAGGTTCCAAAGGGGTTCAGAATTGCGACATCTGCGACCTGTTGAATCATAACTTAGCCAAAAAAAAATTATTTTTCAAACTCCCTCAAACCCTAAGCTCTCTTGGGCGATTTTTCGAAAGAAAGTTCTTCTCCAAATCGATTGTAAGTCATTTCTAACTCATTTTCTTTAATCTACAATATCTGTTCACATGATTTCAGTCCAAAATCAAGGGTTTTCATGTGGGAAATTGGGTGTTTTGGGTAGAACTTATGATTTTTTAATTTTGGGGATTTGGACCTTGATTTGAGGTCTGATTACAAAACAAATTATATATTTGAGTTCGTGGGTGAATGGGTAATCGGGTTTTGGCTCGAATCTCGGGTTTTGACCATGTGGGCCCGATGTCAATTTTTGACTTTTTGGGGAAATGTGATGACCCAAAAGGTAAAGCGATAGTTGAGGCTTGAATAATGTTCGTGGCATCGAGGTAATGTGATGACCCAAAAGGTCATCGCCTGTTTTAAAAGTAAATTCTGCGTTCCGAGGCATTCAAACCACTTTCGGCATCACCTCAATTTGCGTGCGCAGTCCGAGCGCGTAGCCGGGAAGCCATTTTGTGAAAATCTGTGAAAAATGATGAATTTTACCTTTAAAATGAGTTTGAGTTGACTTCGGTCAACATTTTGTGTAAACGGACCCGAACCCGTGATTTGACGGTCCCGGAGGGTCCGTAGGAAAATATGGGACTTGGACGTATGCCCGGAATCAAATTCCGGAGTCCCAAGCCCGAGAAATAAATTTTTAAAGAAAAATATTTTCTGGAATTATTTATGAGTTTTTGAAATGAAATGTGTTTAAAACTTGATGTTATCGGGCCCGTATTTTGGTTTCGGTACCCGGTACAGGTCGTATATATGATTTAAGATAAGTTTGTGAAATTTGGTAAGAAACGGATTTGAAATGGCGTGAATCAGCTCATTTTTGAGAAAATTGAAAATTTTGAAGTTCTTAAGAAATTTCATGATTTTGATGCTAAATTCATAGTTGTTGATAGTATTTTAGTGATTTGAATGCACGAGTGAGTCTGTATGATATTTTTAGGTTGGTGTGCATATTTGGTTTGGAGCCCCGAGGGCTCGGGTGAGTTTTGGATAGGTCACGGAGTGGATTTTGGACTTGGAGAATTGCAGGTTTTTAGTTGTTTCAGTGCAGGCCTGCAGGCTTCGCATTTGCAAAGCCTGACTCACAAATGCGAGTTCGCAAATTCGAGGGCCATGTCGTAAATGCGAAATGTAGCTCAGGCCAGTCTACCTCGCAATTGCGAGGATTCTATCGCAAATGCGATCCCCCTGTTTTAGCCAATCGTCGCAAATGCGACAAGTTGTTCACAATTCCCAACTCACAAATACGAGAACTTCTTCGCAAATACGAACTTAGCAGAAGTCTGTGTTCGCAATTACGAACCCTGGTCGCAAATGCTACATCTGCAACCTGCAATTTTATATGTTATCCAAAAATCTTTCATTTTTCACACTCTTTCACAAAATACTCTTGGGCGATATTTCAAAGACAACTCTTCTTCAAATCGATTGTAAGTCAATTTTAACTCCTTCCTTCAATCATTAACATCTTTTCACATGATTTTAACTCAAAATCAATGATTCTCATGGGGGAAATTGGGTGTTTTGGGTAGAACCTAGGTTTTTCAAAAATTGAGGATTTGGACCTCAATTTGAGGTCCGATTTCAAAACAAATTATATATTCTGGTTCGTGGGGGAATGGGTATCGGGTTTTGGTTCGAACCTCGGGTTTGACCATGTGGGGCCGGGGTGATTTTTGACTTTTTGCGTAAAACTTTAGAAAACTCATTTTCATGCATTAGAATTGATTCATTTAGCATTTATTGATGCAATTAAGTAACTTGTGGCTAGATACGAGCGAATTGGTGGTAGAATCAAGACGTAAATCGATAGTAGAGGCTTAAATTGTGTTCGTGGCATCGAGGTAAGTGTTTGGTCTAAACTTAACTTGAGAGATTAGGAGTCGAGTCCTATTTGTTATGTAGTGTTTGTCGAGTACGACGTATAAGCATAGTGACGAGTATCTATACGTTGGTGTCAAGCATGCCCGTGAGTCTTATATAGTGATTATTATGGCTTTGTTGTATTATTCATGCTTTGATGATGATTTCTACTGTTGGGCAAAGTTTGTGAAAGTAATTGTGACATTTGAATGTTGAGGACCGTTGGCTCGAGTTGTACAATGAAATGTCGAAGTATAAGTGGAAATTGAACCTTTTAAAGCATTGCCTCAAAGTTGTGAAGTGAGTTATGAAGTAAAAGTAAAAAAGAGAAGAGAATCATTATATTAACTCCCTTGTCGGGATGTTGTTGCTTTTGATGTTATCTCCATTGTCGGGATGTTCAAGTTTCTTTTGATGTTGTTCCCTTGTCGGGACTTGATTGTTGAACTATTGTTCCCTTGCCGAGATTCTTATTGTAGTTTCATTTATTCACTTGCCCTATTGTATGTGATTGTTGTTTGGGTGAGGAAGAGTGTTAAAGCACGAAGGGCAATGTCGTGTATTGTTTTGGTGAGAGAGTGTTAAAGCACGAAGGGTGATGCCGTGTATGATTGAGGAAAGAGTGTAAAGCACAAAGGGTGATGTCGTGCCGCACGATGTACCATTTCGTGCCGATTATATTGATTATATGGTGAGGAAGAGAGTAAAAGCACCAAGGGTGATGTCGTGCACATTTTCATTACTTGATTGTTTGGTGAGGACGACAGTAAAAGCACGAAGGGTGATGCCGTGCACTTATTGATCTTTGATTCTCTGTTGATATCTGAGATATGTTGTTTCTTTCAACTACCTGTTGTCTTTCTATTCTAAATTGATAGTTCCCCCGAAGCAGCAGCACCAGCGGTGGAGCCTCAGGTTGACTTTGATGATAAGGTTCCTGCCCCAGCAGTTCCGGTGGGCCTGGCTCAGGTCCCAGAGGGATTTATGTCTACCCCAGTACTCCAGGATGATCTGGTCTATCTAGTGGGCCTTATGGAGAGTGTCACCCGGGCAGGCTTGCTTCCTGTAGCACCAGCCGTCTCTTAGGCTGGAGGTGGAGCCCAGACTCATGCTACTTGCACTCTGGAGCAGGTAGCTCCCCAGTTCTAGACTCCAGCAGTCCAGCTAGTTGGAGCAGTTCAGCCGGGTGTGGTAGCTCAGACCGGTGATGAAACAGCTATGTATGTCGATGCTTTGTGGAGGTTGGATAGGTTCACCAAGCTCTTCACTACTACTTTCAATGGTGCATCTTCGAGGATCCCTAGGATTATCTAGACAGCTGTCATGAGGTTCTCAAGAACATGGGGATTGTGGAGACCAATGGGGTCGATTTTGCTACTTTTCGCTTGTCTGGATCCACCAAGACTTGGTGGATAGATTATTGCTTGGCTAGACCAGTCGGATCACCAGCCTTGACTTAGTAGTTTACTCAGTTATTTCTGGACAAGTTTCTTCTGGAGAAGTTTCTCCTCATCACTCAGAGAGAGATCTACCGGAGGTAGTTTAAGCGTCTCAAGCAGGGTTCTATGACTGTTACTCAGTATGAGACCAGATTCATCGACTTGGCTCGTCATGCTCTTATTATACTTCCCACCGAGAGAGAGAGAGAGGGTGAGGAGGTTTATTGAGAGACTTATTCAGCCGATTCGACTTCAGATGGCCAAAGAGACTGGGAGTGATATTTCTTTCTAGGAGACGGCCAATGTGGCCAGGAGAGTTGAGATAGTTCTATCGCAGGGAGGTGGTCAGGGGTCTGACAAGAGGCCTCGTCATTCAGGCCGATTCAGTAGTACCTCGTCTGGAGGCAGAGATTCTAAGGTAGAGGCCATCCTCCTAGAACTTTTCAGTCAGCACTTCAGGTTTCTCATGGTGCTTCAGGTAGTCGTGGTTCCTATATGTAGTATTCTAATAAGCAGCCCTACAGTGCACCACTAGCTCATATCAGTACATTGCCGCTTCAGAATTTTTGGGGTGGTCCTTTAGGTTGTCAGGGTCTGCAGTCTCAGCAGCCGAGGGCTTGTTACACTTGTGGTTATATGGGTCACATTGCTAGGTTTTGCCCCCGAGCACTGAGTAGCTCTTAGCATCAGGGTTTCCGTGCCATGGTTCAGGCACTAAGTGTTCCACAGCCTGCCCAGCCAGCTAGAGGTGGGGGTAGAGGTGCTAGAAGTGGAGGTAGAGGTATTAGAGGTGGAGCTCAGGCCACTAGAGGTGGAGGCCAGCCAGCAACATGCCTTCCCATAGATGTAGTTCAGGGTGGTAGGGCCCAGCCCTGATGTTATGCTCTTCCAGCCAGGCCCGAGGTAGAGGCTTCCGATGCGGTTATCACAGGTACTGTTCTGGTTTGTAGCAGAGATGCTTTAATTTTATTTGATCCGGGATCTATGCACTCCTATGTGTTATCTTATTTTGCACTGTATCTGGTCATGCCTAATGATTCTTTGAGCACTTCTATTTATGTGTCTACACCGGTGGGTGATTCTATTGTGGTAGATCGAGTCCATCGTCTGTGTGTAGTTGTGATTGGGGGTCTTGAGACTCGTGTAGATTTGCTTCTTCTGGACATAGTTTATTTCGATGTCATATTAGGGATGGACTGGTTATCACCTTACCACGCTATCTTGGACTGTCATTCCAAGACTGTGACCTTAGCCTTGCTGGGTTTACCTCATTTAGAGTGGAGAGGGACTCCTGGTCATTCTACCCGTAGTGTTATCTCATATATGACTGCTCGACGTATGGTCGAGAAGGGGTGTTTGGCCTATTTGGCCTATGTTCGTTATTCTAGTGCTGAGATTCCTTCTATTGATTCTGTGCCCGTTGTTCATGAGTTTCCTGAGGTATTCCCTTCAAACCTGTTGAGTATGCCACCTGACAGGGATATTGACTTTTACAATGATTTGGCTCCGGGCACTCAGCCCTTTCTATCTCGTTGTATCGTATGGCCCCGCCTGAGTTGAAAGAGTTGAAGGAACAGTTGTAAGACTTGCTTGAGAAAGGTTTTATTAGACCGAGTGTTTTATCTCGGGGTGCGTCGGTGTTGTTTGTTAAGAAGAAGGACGGATCGATGAGAATGTGTATTGATTACCGATAGTTGAACAAGGTTACAATCAAGAATAAGTATCCATTGCCGAGGATTGATGATTTGTTTGATCAGTTTCACGGTGCCAAGGTATTCTCGAAGATTGACTTGAGATCTGGCTACTATCAGTTGAGGATTAGGACATCTGATGTTCCTAAGACAGCTTTCCGCACTCGGTACGGGCATTATGAGTTCTTGGTGATGTCATTCGGGTTGACAAATGCCCTAGCAGCTTTTATGGATTTGATGAACCGAGTGTTCAGGCCTTACTTGGATTCGTTCGTGATAGTCTTCATTGATGATATTTTGATTTATTCCCACAGTCGGGAGGAGCACGAGCAACATTATAGAGTGGTTCTTTAGACTTTGAGGGATAGTCAGTTGTATGCTAAGTTTTCGAAGTGTGAGTTCTAGCTGAGTTCAATTGCATTCTTGGGTCATGTTGTATCAGCAGAAGGTATTCAGGTTGATCTAAAGAAGATTGAGGCAGTCAAGAACTGGCCTAGACCAACATCAGCTACAGAGATCCGGAGTTTCTTGGGATTGGCAGGATACTATCGTCGGTTTGTGGAGGGGTTTTCATCTATCGCAGCCCCAATGACTAGGTTGACCCAGAAGGGTGCCCAGTTCAGGTGGTCGGATGAGTATGAGGCGAGCTTTCAGAAGCTCAAGACAACTTTGACTACGGCACCAGTATTGGTTTTGCCTATAGGTTCAGGGCCATATACAGTTTATTGTGATGCATCTCACATTGGGCTTGGTACGGTGTTGATGCAGGATGGCAAGGTCATTGCCTATGCTTCACGGCAGTTGAACATTCGTGATAATAACTATCCGGTTCATGATTTTGAGTTAGCAGCCACGCGTTGAAGATATGGAGGCATTATCTGTATGGCATGGCATGTGAGGTGTTTACGGATCACAAGAGTCTACAGTATTTGTTCAAGCATAAGGAGCTAAATATGAGGCAGCGAACGTGGTTAGAGCTATTAAAGGACTACGATATCACATCTTATATCATCCTGGAAAGGCCAATATCATAGCCGATGCTTTGAGTAGGAAGTCGGCCAGTATGGGCAGTCTTGCTTATATTCAAGTCGGTGAGAGACCGCTTGCTTTGGATGTTCAGGCTTTGGCCAATCAGTTCGTGAGGTTGGATGTTTCGGAGCCCAGCCGTGTGTTAGCTTGCACAGTCGCTCGTTCTTCTTTATTGGAGCGTATCCGTGATTGGCAGTATGATGATCCCCATTTGTGTGTCCTTAGAGACACGGTGCAGCACGGAGGTGCCAAGCAGGTCACCTTAGGTGATGATAGAGGTTTGAGATTGTAGGGTCGAGTTTGTGTGCCTCATGTGGATGAACTCCGAGAGTTGATTTTGGAGGAGGCACATAGTTCCCGGTACTCTATTCATCTGGGCACTGCTAAGATGTATTGGGATTTGCGGCAGCATTATTGGTGGAGAAGAATAAAGAAGGATATCATTGCATATGTGGATTAGTGTTTAAATTGTCAGCAGGTTAAGTACGAGCATCAGAGACCTGGTGGTTTGTTTTAGAGGATTAAGCTTCCCGAGTGGAAGTGGGAGCGGATCACTATGAATTTCGTTGTAGGACGCCCACAGACTCAGAGGAAGTTCGACGCAGTGTGGGTTATTGTTGATAGGCTGACCAAGTCAGCATATTTCATTCCTATGGCAGTCTCCTATTCTTCCGAGAGGTTAGCTGAGATCCATATCCGGGAGATTATTTGTCTTTATGGTGTGCCCATGTCTATCATATCGGACCGAGGTACACAGTTTACCTCACGTTTCTGGAGAGCAATTCAGCGAGAGTTGGGCACACAGGTTGAGTTGAGCACATCATTTCATCCTCAGACAGACGTGCAGTCCGAGCGGACCATTCAGATTTTGGAGGATATGCTCCGAGCTTGTGTCATTGACTTTGGAGGCTCGTGGGATCAGTTTTTGCCTTTAGCAGAGTTTGCCTACAACAACAGCTATCAGTCGAGTATCCAGATAGCTCCATGTGAGGCTTTGTATGGTAGGCGGTGTCGGTCGCCGATTGGATGGTTTGAGCCGGGAGAGGCTCGGTTGTTGGGTACGGATCTGGTTCAGGATGCCTTGGACAAGGTCAGGATTATTCAGGATAGGCTTCGTACAGCTCAGTCCAGGCAAAAGAGTTATGCCGACCTTAAGGTTCGAGATTTGGCATTCATGGTTGGTGAGCGAGTATTGCTTCGAGTGTTGCCTATGAAGGGCGTGATGAGATTTGGGAAGAAGGGCAAGCTTAGCCCTAGGTTCATTGGCCCGTTTGAAATTCTTGATCGAGTGGGAGAGGTGGCTTACAGACTTGCATTGCCGCCGAGCTTATCAGTCGTGCATCTAGTGTTTCATGTGTCCATACTTCGGAAATATCACGGCGATCCATCCCACGTGTTAGATTTCAGCACTGTCCAGTTGGACAAGGACTTGTCTTATGAGGAGGAGCCGGTAGCTATTCTAGACCGGCAGGTTCGTCAGTTGAGATCGAAGAGTTTTCCTTCTGTTCGTGCTTAGTGGAGAGGTCAGCCCGCTGAGGTATCGACCTGGAGTCCGAGTCCAATATGCGGAGCCGTTATCCTCATCTTTTCCCTGACTCAGGTACGTCCTTCTTCTATCCGTTCAAGGATGAACAGTTGTTTTAGAGGTGGAGGATATGATGATCCTTGGGTCATCACCTATTTTAAAAGTAAATTCTGTATTCCAAGGCCTTAAAAATCTCTTTTGGCATCACCTCGACTTGTGTGCACAGTCCGGGCACATAGCCGGGAAGCCATTTTGTGAAAATCTGTGAAAAATGATGAATTTTGCCTTTAAAATGAGTTTGTGTTGACTTCGGTCAATATTTTGTGTAAACGGACCCGAACCGGTGATTTGACGGTCCCGGAGGGTCCGTAAGAAAATATGGGACTCGGGCGTATACCCGGAATCAAATTCCGGAGTCCCAAGCCCGAGAAATAAATTTTTAAAGAAAATTGTTTTCTTGATTTATTTATGAGTTTTGGAAATGAAATGTGTTTAAAACTTGATGGTATCAGGACCGTATTTTGGTTCCGGCGCCCGGTACAGGTCGTATATCTGATTTAAGATTAGTCTGTGAAATTTGATAAGAAACGGATTTGAAATGGCGTGAATCGAATCATTTTTGAGAAAATTGAAAGATTTGAAGTTCTTAAGAAATTTCATGATTTTGATGCTAATTCATAGTTGTTGATGTTATTTTAGTGATTTGAATGCACGAGCGAGTCCGTATGATATTTTTAGGTTGGTGTGCATATTTGGTTTGGAGCCCCGAGGGCTCGGGTGAGTTTTGGATAGGTCACGGGTTGGATTTTGGACTTGGAGAATTGTAGGTTTTCAGCTATTTCAGTGCAGGCATGCAGGTTTCGCATTTGCGAAGCCTGGCTCGCAAATGCGAGGGCGATGTCGCAATGCGAAATGTAGCCTAGGCCAGCCTACCTCGCCATTGCGAGGATTCTATCGCAAATGCGATCCACCCCCCCCCCCCCCCCCGCCCTGTTTTAGCCAGTCGTAACAAATGCGATAAGTTGTTTGCAATTCCCAACTCGCAAATGCAAATTTAGCAGAAGTCTGGATCGCAATTCGAACTCTGGTTGCAAATGCGATATCTGCAACCTGCAATTTTATAACTTAGCCTAAAATCTTTCATTTTTCACACTCTTTCAAAACCAAAACACTCTTGGGCGATTTTTCAAAGACAACTCTTATGATTAACATCTTTTCATATGATTTCAACTCAAAATCAATGATTTTCATAGGGGAAATTAGGTGTTTTGGGTAGAACCTAGGTTTTTTAAAAATTGGGGATTTGTACCTCAATTTGAGGTTCGATTTTAAAACAAATAATATATTTGGGTTCGTGGGGGAATGGGTAATCAGGTTTTGGTTCGACCTCGGGTTTTGACCATGTGTGCCCATGGGCAATTTTTGACTTTTTGGGTAAAACTTTAGGAAACTCATTTTCATGCATTAGAATTGATTCATTTAGGATTTATTGATGTAATTAAGTAACTTATGGCTAGATACGGGCGAATTGGTGGTGGAATCAAGAGGTAAAGTGATAGTAGAGGCTTGAATTGTGTTTGTGGCATTGAGGTAACTGTTTGGTCTAACCTTAGCTTGAGGGATTATAAGTCGGGTCTTATTTGCTATATGGTATTTGTCGAGTACGACGTATAGGCATAGTGACGAGTATCTATACATTGGTGTCAAGCATGCCCATGAGTCTTATATTGTGATTATTATAGCTTCATTGTATTATTCATGCTTTGATGATGATTTCTATTGTTGGGCAAAGTTTGTGGAAGTAATTGTAACATTTGAAAATTGAGGGGCGTTGGCTCGAGTTGTACAATGAAATGTGAAAGTATAAGTGGAAATTGAACCTTTTAGAGCATTGGCTCAAAGTTGTGGAGTGAGTTATGAAGTAAAAGTGAAAAAGAGAAGAGAATCATTATATTAACTCCCTTGCCGGGATATTGTTGCTTTTGATGTTATCTCTCTTGCCAGGATGTTGATGTTTCTTTTGATGTTGTTCCCTTGCCGGGACTTGATTGTTGAACTATTGTTCCCTTGCTGGGATTCTTATTGTAGTTTCATTTATTCCATTGCCCTATTGTTTGTGATTGTTGTTTGGGTGAGGAAGAGTGTTAAAGCACGAAGGGTGATGCCATATATTATTTTAGTGAGAGAGTGTTAAAGCACAAAGGGTGATGCCGTGTATGATTTGTGAGGAAAGAGTGTAAAGCACGAAGGGTGATGTCGTGCCGCATGATGTACCATTTTGTGCCTATTATATTGATTATATGGTGAGGACGAGAGTAAAAGCACCAAGGGTGATGCCGTGCACATTTTCATTACTTGATTGTTGGGTGAGGACGACAGTAAAAGCACGAATGGTGATGCCGTGCACTTATTTATCTTTGATTCTCTGTTGATATCTGAGATATGTTGTTTCTTTCAACTACCTGTTGTCTTTCTGTTCTAAATTGATAGTTCCCCCGCAGCATGTTACCCCTCCGATACTTGACTGTATATTACTGTTCTTCTTTTCCACTATATATAGTTAAATTACACGGGTTTATTTGGTAGTCTGGTCCTAGCCTCGTCACTTCTTTGCCGAGGTTAGGCTAGGCACCTACCAACACATGGGGTCGGTTGTGCTGATAATACGCTCTGCACTGTGTGTAAATTCCGGAGCAGCAGCTTTTGGACCGTAGATTGGGAGGCTGCCTTCAGTCCACGTGGAGATCCAAGGTAGTCCTGCAGGCGTCCGCAGGCCCTGGCGTCTCCCTCTATCCCTTTACTCCTGTTTCATTTCTTTAGTTCAGAAACAGTGTATCTTTTATCTTTCAGAATTTGTATGTAGTATTCTTAGATCCTCTATAAAACTGTGCACAAGTTCTGGGTGGTAGAGGCTCAAACAGTTGTATTAGATACATATTTCAGATAGTTTACTGCATTTCTTCCGCTTATTGTAATTTTTGCTGTCTACACGTATGTGCTTTATAATTGTTAAAGAAAATAAAAAAGGGTAAAAAGGTAATTTGTTCGAATAGTCGGCTTGCCTAGCTCATATTTGTAGATGCCATCACGACCCCCGAGGGTGGAAAATTCGGGTCGTGACAGGTACGTGTTTGGTCTAACCTTAGCTTGAGGGATTAGGAGTTGTGTCCTATTTGCTATGTGTTAATTGTTGAGTACGACATATAGGCATGGTGACAAGTATCTATACGTTGGTGTCAAGTATGCCCGTGAGTTTTATACTATGATTAATGTGACTCCGTTTCGTATTGTTCATGCTTTATATGATGATTTCTATTGTTGAACAAGGCTTGTGAAAGTATTATTGGTAATTGGACATTGTAGAGCGTTGACTCAAGTTGAGAATTGAGTTGTGAAGTAAATGTGGAGAAGAGAAGTGGTTTATGATATTGTCTCCCTTGCCGGGATGTTATTGTTTTTGATATTATCTCACTTGCCGGGACATTATTATTTATGATATTGTTTCCCTTGCCGGAATATTGTTATTATGCTATTATTCCCTTGCCGGGATTTTTTTAAAATATTATTGATTCCCTTGCCCAAATTGCTTTGTGATTGTTGCTTGGGTGAGAAAGAGTGTAAAGCATGAAGGGTGATGTCGTGTATGATTTTTGAGAGTGTTAATGCACAAAGGGTGATGTCGTGCCAATATTGTGAGGTAAAAGAACAAAGGGCGATGTCGTGCTGCACGATGTACAATGTCGTGCCATGATATGAGTGATAATACACGAAGGATAATTCCGTGCCATGATTATGTGAGGTAAAAGCACGAAGGGTGATGTCGTGTCGATTATATTGATTCTTATAGTGAGGACGACATTAAAAGCATGAAGGGTGTTGCCATGGACTTGTCTTTGATTTCTGATTCTTATTGATAATTGAATTATGGTGTTCTTCACATTTATCTAATGTCTTTCTGTTGTTACTTGTTGTTCCTCGCAGCATGTTTCCCCCACCCATCCTTAACTGTAAATTTCTGCCTTTACTTTTCCGTTGTATATGATTTAATGCACAGGTTTATTTGGTAGTCTTGTCCTAACCTCGTCACTACTTCGCCTAGGTTAGGCTAGGCACTTACCAGCACATGGGGTCGGTTGTTCTGATACTACACTCTGCACTGTGTGCAGATCCCGATGCTGCAGCTTTTGGACAACATTGAGATTGCTGCTTCAGTCCATCAGGCGACCCGAGGTAGTCCTGCTGGCATCCACAGGCCTTGGTGTCTCCTTCTATCTTTCTATACTGTTTCTTCTATGTATTTGTGAAACAGTTTGTATTCATCTTTCGGAGCCTTTACTCTTAGACAGTCTGTGAAATTGTGACATTAGATCTGGATAACTTTTGGTTTCTGGATTTGTATCGGTATTAATACTAAATTGTTACATTTCATTCTTCCGCTTTATTATTTCCGTTGATTTTGCAAATGTTAATTCACAACTGCTAAAGGATTTAAAAAGGAAAAGGTAAATAATTGTAATGGTTGGCTTGCCTAACTTTTACTAGTAGGCGTCATCACGACTCCCGAGGGTGGGAAATCCAGATCGTGACATAAAGTCACATTATTTTTAACAATTTAAATGATACATTTGGGATATAGTTAAGATTAATATATTATAATTAAATAAATGTTAACCTACTTTAAACATTTTTCTTCTACGATGCACATGTACTAAAAGAAGATGAGTTCTTACATGTAATTCTTAATTAAATGAATCTTACCTTATGATTTTATGATTAACTTTATTTTGTGTAAATAGCAATCCCAAATGTGTTTACCCTATCCAAATCTATTTCATTCTAATTGACACACATACATAAATAATATATATATATATATATATATATATATATATATATATATATATTCGACCCAATCGGTTGCTCGATCAATTGGCTCATACAATTTGAGAGAACATAAATATCAACAACGCGCTAAAAAGTCATTGTCCATACCTGAGCCATTAGAGAAGAATATATCCTCCCTTCTTATATATTTTAGCATAGCAACTGTTAGCACTAATAGAAAAATAAAAAAAAACAAAAAAAAAATATATGTATTGCTACCAAACAATTGAGATATAAAATAAATTATAAAATATTAGATAATTAATTTTACTGTAAGGCAACACAATTGACATTTGGTTAGCCAATGGTTAAGTCGATTCATAGTTAAACATTATCCCTAAGGTAGTTACGAAAGTTTTATTTTGATCTAAAAACTCGGTAATTATTGTTGATACCTAATTTTTTTCTATGTATTTTTACATGCAAATACTTTCAAAATAGAATATATATGCATATATAAGTATGTCCAAGTATTTCAATAATTTTCCTAATTTCTAAAAGATTTTTAAACTGATTTATTGCCCATTTTAGCAGCACGAAAACCAATAATTATTCCCAAAATTATTATTTTGGTGAATAACTTACTTTATTCTCATATTTATACCAAAATATAGGTAGTGTAATTTTTATATATTTTTTACAAATTTATTTGGTATTTTAAAAGCTAAATTGCATATAATTGCAATTTTAGCCTATTTTAAGACTAATAGCATTTTATAATTATGAAATTGGTTTCAATATTTTTAAAAATATATTTATATATTATTAACTAATCAAGTACTTTTAATTTGCTTTCAAAGTCATTTTTACTATTTTTATAAAATAAAAAGGGAAAAACTGGCTATTTAAAATCTCACCCATTTTTATTTCAATTATAGCCAAATTTGATCCCCTTAATTGGCCCAATTTCAAGCCCAATTTTGGACCAGCCCAATTTAAATTTAACCCACCCCTGACCCAACTAATTTAACCCGCCCGGCCTTCCCTCTTGATCCAGGCCGTTGATCATTTTGATCAACGGCCACGATTTTCCCTTTCCTTTTTAATTCACAAACACTACCCTAATCCCCTCATTTCTCACCAACCGCCGCCTCTAAACTCTCAAACTCTCCCAAACACTCTCGAACCTTCCCTAACCATAGCCCCCTCTCACCGTCTTTCACCATAAACTCACCGGAATCCATGGCTTCTCAGGCCATGTGAGTCTTAAACTCACCTCCCTTTGCTCTTGTACACTTGGTACTTGAAGATTCAGGGTCTGATCTCGAAGGTACTCACTCATATCTTTGCCGGCTCGAGGTTTCACGGCCATCTCCGGCTTTGCTCCGGCGTATCCTAGTGTTATGAGCCTGTTTCTGACTTCTCCGACTTGGATCGGAGACCTTTTCAGAGCCTTTCTCATTCTAGGGTTCTTCTGAACCCTAACCCTTCGAGGTTTTCTCCAATTTTTATTAGATCTGTTACATATCTATGCTCTACTTGGGTTTTCAAACTATTTCCCCAATTTCTTCTTTCAAAAATTATTTTCTTTAAGGTCTTTCTTTTCCGATCTAGGGTTTTCTAAAATGTTTAAGTGATTTCTGACTTTCCTTTTCCTTTACTTGTACTTGCTCCTACTGTGTTCTTGTATTCTTCCTTTTATCATACTCTTGTATGACTATCTTACTATGTTCTTCTATTTGTGCTTTTCCGCTATAATTTTCTGATATTTTTGTGTTCTTCTACTGTACTTTCCTACTAAGTTCTTATAGTTCTTTGTTTACCTTCTACCGAACCATTTTTAAGTTCCTTTTAGAAAAACTCCTTAAGCATGTTTCTTCTACTATTCCTACCAGTATTTCCATTATGTTCTGTGAATCTCTCTACTGTATTTTTCTACCGCGTTCTTAAGTGTGCTTACTACTTTTCTTCTACTGAACTTTGTTTGAGTTCTTCTAAAAGAGCCTCTTAAGCATGTTTCCTCTGCTATTCTTATCAGTATTTTCCATTCTATCCTCTGAATCCTGCTACTGTTTGCATGTTACTTTGCTATCATGTTCTCTCATGAGTTCTGAAAGAAGCATGTTAGAAGCTTCAATTCTCCTCTGAAACCTCTACACTTGTCTCGACTTAACTTGCTTGCCCTCTCCTTTATGTTTTCTGGTTTGTTCGAACTAGGGCTTTATTTCAAAGACCCCTTAGCTCTTTCAGACTGGTTTTAAACCTCTGAATGAGTTTGGATATCTTTGTTTTCATACAATGTTGAACCTTTTCTTTCTATTGATTTTACAAAGGCATGACAGTTCTTTCTTGTTTAAGCATGTCTGTATGCTTTTATATGTGTGTTGAACCTTTCTTCAAAAGGCTTTCCAACTTATGATTGATTCAGAATCTTTTTTTTTAGGATTGATTGATTGTTACTAATTTCCTTAAGTAAAACCTTTCCTCACTTTTCCTGAATTGGTTCATTCGTACAAAACCTTCAATTTTGATTTCTTGGCTGTTAATTGATTTCCTTTCCTTACTTGCGCAAACCGTGTGCTATCAGACTTTTTCCTTAAATAAATCTCCATGTATTTACCCTTCTTGTACTGCTTTGGAAAAGGTTTTGATCAATCCCTTTCCTTAATTAATTTTGCCCGGTTGAAATTAGAATCCCTTAATCAAAGAAAAATTTTTGTAATTGATTTTCAAATCATTCTCTTACCTTATCCTGCTTGCCTTCTACACTATAATAGGGCACGACCCTTCTGTACTTTAACACACTCTCAATTTAACATTTTTATACTACTCAAGTATCATAGTTCTCTAATCATAGCGTTCTGACTATTTGCTTGCACTTTGGCTTCACAAGACTATTATTTTCTTTTCTTGTTTCCTGAAACCGGTATGTTCTAGTTTGATTTTTAGCCTCATCCCAATGTGTTTATTTTACAGCTTCTACACCCATGTCTGCTTTACTGCCTATGTTTAATGTTAATTTCTTTTACTTGTTTCTGCTATGAATCCCTGTACCCCTATTCCCTAGTATGTGATTTGAGTTGTAGTTCATGACATGACAATATGCAAGTTATTGTTCATGTCTGAACTTGATCCCTTAGAGGATCCTGACTCCCAAAACAATGTGTTCTAACAGGC
Source organism: Nicotiana sylvestris (assembly GCF_000393655.2). Taxonomy (NCBI): domain Eukaryota; kingdom Viridiplantae; phylum Streptophyta; class Magnoliopsida; order Solanales; family Solanaceae; genus Nicotiana; species Nicotiana sylvestris. The sequence goes on from NC_091060.1 coordinate 148,544,865, forward strand.
TTGTGGGGTGTGCCAGCACTCCCCATTGCTTGGTATGCCCACTAGCCTGTCCATGTTTCTCTACCACTTCCCCTTTTCCCCTTTTCAAACTCTGCACTTACACTTACTCTTAGTTTCTAAACTTGGATACTCGAGGGGTGGCCCTTCCACACTGCACTATATTCTTAATCTTGTATGTGTTTGGGTGTGAGCACTGCCCGGAGTCCATTTGAGGCTCTTAGGGAACTCTAACACATCCAAATAAGAGAAAGGCTTTGGTTCATAATCTCTTGAAGTTGGTTCATCTCATATTTCAGACCTGGAGTCTGAATTAGGCTCCCCTTGGTTATTCTTTAATTTCTGATGTAATTTGTTTTTCTTATTCATTCTGGGCTGTAATAATTTGTAATAACTATTGGGGTTGTTAGTGAAAAAAAGGGAGGGTAAATCATGCACGCAATAGAAGTAGATATCATGTTAATAGGTATATATTATACTTCTGCAATCATGTCCTGCTTTCACTTCTGCGTTTTCATATAGAAATCTTGTTTATAGGTTCTGCATTTTCATACAGAAAACATGTCTATAGGTTCTACATTTCATAACGCAGCATATCATATAAATAACCTGTCTATAGGACTTCTTGAATTCTGCATATGCATCTATCACTAGGCAAACGTGTTCACAGGTTTTAATAACAAACAACATTTTAGATACCATGCCTATAGGACTCATGCATTTTTATTTCGACTATAAACGTTTTTAAATCAATAACGCTTAGAAAGCATGCCTATAGGGGTAATCAACCAAATCTGAATCGCCTCGCTCATTTTAAGTTTAATCTGCAGAACTTGGTAAAAAACTGGCAACCTTTCTATAATCAGTTTACATCTTTGTTTCGTTGACTAATAGATAGAATGCCTATAGGTTTCGCCTACCACCTAGGCAAGCTTTAGGGTAAAAGCTATAATTGCGCCAGTCTTTGATAATTACAACCAGCGGGCAGGCCTAATTCGGACTTCTTATTTGAAAATATGTGATAAATCAGCCTGCTTTAACGTTGTTTTTAGTTTAATTCAGACCATAACCAGTACAGGTAAGACATGCTAAACAATCTGTCTTTAAATTGAGGAGGCTTGTTTGAGCCTTTTAATATTATGTGTTTTCCCATATTTGCCCTATGTGTTTTATTTGCCGCCCTAGATTTTGTCCTTTAAACCATAAAATCCCAATCTCCTTTCCCTTTAGTACTAGTAGTCCCAAATGCCTCCGGGACTGATGGGATTGGGACGGGTAAGAGCATGCAATAAGTAACAAAACTATTTCGCGTTTTAATACTTCTGCAATCATGTCATGCTTTCACTTCTGCATTTTCATATAGAAATCTTGTTTATAGGTTCTGCATTTTCATATAGAAAATATGTCTATAGGTTCTACATTTCATAATGCAGCATATCATATAAATAACCTGTCTATAGGACTTCTTGAATTCTGCATATACATCTATCACTAGGCAAACTTGTTCACAGGTTTTAATAACAAACAGCATTTTAGATATCATGCCTATAGGACTCCTGCATTTTTATTTCGACTATAAACGTTTTTAAATCAATAACGCTTAGAAAGCATGCCTATAGGGGTAATCAACCAAATCTGAATCGCCTCGCTCGTTTTAAGTTTAATCTGCAGAACTTGGTAAAAAACTGGCAACCTTTCTATAATCAGTTTACATCTTTGTTTCTTTGACTAATAGATAGCTTGCCTATAGGTTTCGCCTAACACCTAGGCAAGCTTTAGGGTAAAAGCTATAACTGCGCCAGTCTTTGATAATTACAACCAGCGGGCAGGCCTAATTCAGACTTCTTATCTGAAAATATGTGATAAATCAGCTTGCTTTAACGTTGTTTTTAGTTTAATTCAAACCATAACCAGTACATGTAAGACATGCTAAACAATCTGTCTTTATATTGAGGAGGCCTATTTGAGCCTTTTAATGTTATGTGTTTTCTCATATCTACCCTATGTGTTTTATTTGTCGCCCTAGATTTTGTCATTTAAACCATAAAAGCCCAATCTCCCTTCCCTTTAGGACTAGTAGTCCCAAATGCCTCCAGGACTGATAGGATTGGGACGGGTAAGAGCATGCAATAAGTAACAAAACTATTCCGCGTTTTAATACCTTAACGGGATGGGAAAAGGTAGATATGGATATGATGACCGGTACGCTAATACCACGTGTAACCTCTCTTCTGAGAAGTGATTACCGGGTATTGCATTGATGTGATCCATATTATTTATAAACCTAGGACTTCCTTCCCTTTACTTGTGTATTTTATTACTTTTTAGAATTTTCAAACTGTTTCCTCAAAATTTCCGCTTTCATTGTTTCTTCAAACTTTAATTTATTTGCAGCCATAATGTGACAATCTCTCATATTTGAAACCTTTATTTGCTTACTTGTTACTTGTACTTAAAGTCACGATTGTAGCCTGGCCGAGAACCACACTAGTGGATCCTGAGGGGTGCCTAACACCTTCCCCTCGGGATAATTTCTAGCCCTTACCCAATCTCTGGTTTTCTAGATCAATTCCTTCCTAGTATCCTAATGCACTTTAATTATTTGGTGGCGACTCTTCAAAATGCAAAACCCAATTTCTAAAAGGGAACGAGTTGTCCTCCCAAATGTCATAAACCCGATTTTGCGAGAAAAAGGGGGCGCGACAATTATGATTATAGATTCGAACCTAAATTTTTTAGTCTTAATTCTAGTAACAAACACGTTTTTGTTTTTTCTGTTATTTTTGTTGTGAACTCAAATTTCAAAAAACTCTTTCTCATTATTTGGAACAATTCGCCTCAGTCGTTGAGCCTCCCGTTTGAACTGGAACATTTATTTGTTGATTAGCTTTCCTAATTAATTAACCAATCAATTCAAATTTAACTTTCTTTCCATTCAGATTCAAAAGAATCTTATTTACTATCTTCTATTTAAATTTAAATAAATATCTTGTATTTCAATTTAAATTAAATACTATAACAAATATTGTCATAATTTGCGAAGTGGTTTTATATTAGCTTGCCACTTGGCTTAATCATAATGCACACTTGCTATATTGCCATGTGACTTTTTATTAGCTTATTGCGTTGCTTAATATCGTTACTCATTGCTCTATTTTTAGTATAATACAATGTATATAGTTTTGTATTACCCTAAAATTTAATTTAACTTTGTTCTTTTGTTCCGTAGCTCCAATTGTTTTGTTTAAATTTATCAATAATATTATTTTTCCTATTTAATTATTTTATTAAACAAATCTAATGTGTAGACCCCTTCACGTTACTTCTATTCTCCTCTATATACATTATTTTCTATCATATAATATTTTAATTACTTTTTACATTTCGTGTTGTATCTATAATATAAACATTATCGTATTATTTTTCTAATTCTTTTAAAAATATGTCAAAGTTTAAACAAAGAAGTTCTTTTATTATTTTCCATAAATCTACAATTTTAGTAACTATTATTTAGTATTATGTGCAATAAGCAACTATTTTTTTCCTTTTGTTTTCGTATAGAGTTTTGACTTATAATTTTTTTATAACTTAACTACATGATAATTTTAATGGGATTTTTACCTAGCTATATTATATTTGAAACTTATTTACCAATATTCTCTATGTTTTGTAGTTTTTAATAAGTATCTAGATTTTTCTTATAAATTGTGTAGATTTCTCCTTTAAAGGCTCTTATCTCATCATTAGTGCCTTCAATTAAGAGATTCAATTATATCCTTTCCTTTTTTTTCCCTTTCCTCTTCTCCCTCCTTTTTTTTACATCAAAATCCCTTAATCTACACCCAAAATCTCCATCTTCTCTCTTCACACCATTGGTGACAGTTAATTGCATCGTTCTTTTGTTGGGAGACCGGACAACACTGAAAATGAAAAAATATTCAGGGATTGTATGATAACTAAATCATAATTGTATTTGAATTGTATTAGATATATCAATGCGTAAAACATAATTGTATCATACTTGTATCATAATTGTATCTAACTTGTAGATGGTACATTAATATCCAAAATAATACCTGATAAAATACTAATAAATTAATATATAATTATTATATATTTGTGATATAAACTGTGAAATTCGTCATGAACTCACAACTACTCATTATTCAGATACAAATTTGATACAATCCCGAAAGTATTCTTACATAATTCTAATACAATTATGATACAACTTAAAACCGATTCTAAACCCAAACTAATACAATATTGTATTATATTTGTATTAGCATTGTATCATATATTATTTTAGGTACAAATTGTGACAATTATGATACAATTCTAGATTATGATACAACTTTGATCTTCATCTTTTTCAAGTTTCAATTTAAAACATCCACCTAGAACCAACTCTAAACTTAAATTATCATACAATATTGTATTTTAATAGTATTAGTATTGTATCAGAATTGTCTTAGGCATTGACGTATCAAATACAACTCAGATACAATTATGATACATTTATCATGCAATCGTAATACAATTTCGAAACTTCTTCTTCCTCGAGTTTCAATCAGAAATTCAACCTAAAACCAACTTTAAACTTAAAATCTCCCTTAAAATTGAGATATAAACTATAAAGGATATTTTCAATCGTTTTCAAGAACACCCAATCAAATAATCACAAATTCATAAAATCTGAATATCTAATTCAAAGCTTTTTAATGGTATGTGAATGACAGACCTCTCGACCTGCAATTTCAGAGATAATGTTGATGGATTTGTCAATAGTTGATGTTTTTTAATGGTTGTTGGCGGAATTGACTCAGAGAAATACATGATGCTACAATTTTAGAGAGATAATAGTTTGTTTGTATGAGGGAGAGAGAGGGAGGGAGAGAGAGAGAGAGAGATTGGTTGATTTGTATGAAAGAAAGGTGATGATTTTGGGTATCAATGGGTTGCTTACGGTGGGTAAGTACAAAGACACATAATGTTTTGTAATCCTTTGAAAAAGAAAGAGTATCTTAAATGTAGGAAGATTATGTATAACTGATACCCAGTATTTAAGGTATGTTTCATTTCCTCCTTTTTATGATTTTGTATAAAACCAGTAACTATAGGTATATAAAGTAATTAATAAGGAACCTAAATAAATGTAGTAAATAGGTTTGTATTATTGTGATAACCCAATAGGTCATCACTTGTGTTGCAATAAAATTCTACGTTTCGAGGCCTTAAAAACCTCCCTTAGCACCACCTCGATTTGCATGCACAGTCCGGGCGCGTAGCCGAAAAGCTTAAATGTAAAAATATATAAAAAAAAGGATAAGTTTTGACTGTAAAATGAATAAATTTAACTTCGGTCAACGTTTTGGGTAAACGTATCCGGACCCAATTATCCCGGAGGGTCCGTAGGAAATATGGGACTTGGGCGTATGCCCAGCATCGGATTCCGAGCTCCCAAACCCGAGAAATGAATTTTTTTAAAGAAAATTATTTTCTGAAATTGTTTAAAGAAATTTGAAATGAAATTTGCTTAGAACATGATGGTATTGGGTTGTATTTTGGTTTCGGCGCTTGGTATAGGTCTTATATATGATTTAAGACGTTTTGTAGAATTTGGTGAAAAAGGATGTCATTTGACGTGATTCGGACTTAAATTGTAAAATTGATGTTTAAAGAAGTTTTGAGAAAATTTCATTGATCTCGAGGTTTAATTTGATGTTCATGATGTTATTTTGATGATTACATGAATAAGTCTATAGGATGTTTTTGAGGTTTTGTGTACACTTGGTTTGGAGTTCCGAGGGCTCGGGTGAGTTTCGGGTAGGTTCCAGTATGTCTTAGGCTTAAAAACATAGGTGTTGCAGGTTCAAAGAGGTGGAAGGCCTCTGAACCGACCAGTGCGGTCCGCACAAAAAGGAATGCTGCCGCAAAGGGGCTTGTGCGGCCGCACTAGATTTTGTGCGGACTGCGGTGAGGGCCTATGCGGCCGCACTAGTTTTGGTGTGGTCTGCGGTGAAGAGCAATTCACTAGTCCGACTTCGAAAGCCTATATCTTTTGATCTATAGGGAATTTTGAGATAATTCAAAAATGAAAGTTGTAGCCTTCTTGTCTAGTTTTCAGAAAGCTAAAGAAATCACAATGTGGACATTTGTAGAAAAAGTGATGGCCAAAATACTAAGACCTGTCACTACAGAACACAGGAAGCCTGTGCGGCCGCGGTTGATTTTGTGCGGTCCGCACAGGGCATCTGAGGGCAGTATATTTAGACGGGATTTTCAGTTATTTTCATTTTTTAAGACCCCAAAAACATAAAGAGGCGATTTTTCAAACAACCTTTCTTCTCCAAATCAATTGTAAGTCATTTTTTAACTAGTTTTCTTCAATCATTAACATCTTTTAACATGATTTCAACTTCAAATCAATGATTTTCATGGGGGAAATTGGGTGTTTTGGGTAGAACCTAGGTTTTTCCAAAATTGGGGATTTGGACCTCGATTTGAGGTCCGATTTCAAAATAAATTACATATTTGAGCTCGTGGGGGAATGGGTAATCGGGTTTTGACCATGTGGGCCCGGGGGCGATTTTGACTATTTGGGTAAAACTTTGGAAAATCCATTTTCATGCATTCAAATTGATTCATTTAGCGTTTATTGATGTAATTAAGTAACTTGTGACTAGATACGAGCGAATTGGTGGTGGAATCAAGGGGTAAAGCCATAATTGAATCGCGAATTGTGTTCGTGGCATCGAGGTAAGTGTTTGGTCTAACCTTAGCTTGAGGGATTAGGATTTGTGTCCTATTTGCTATTTGCTTCTTGTTGAGTACGACGTATAGGCATGGTGACGAGTATCTATACGTTGGTGTCAAGCATGACTGTGGGTCTTATATTGTGATTTTCATGACTTCGTTGTATTATTCATGCCTTGGTGAAGATTTCTATTTGTTGTGTAAAGTTGTGGAAAATAATTGTGACCTACGAACATTAAGGAGCGTTGGCTCCAGTTGTATAATGAATTGTGAAAGTATAAGTGATAATTAAAACTTTAAAGTATTGGTTCGAGTTGTGAAGTGAATTATGAAGTAAAAGTGAGAAAGGGAAGAGATCAATATGTTGCCCCCTTGCCGGGCTATTGTTGAGTTGTGGTTCCCTTGCATTGTGTTCGTAATTGATATTACGGATTTTTAGGTTGATGATTCTTTGTGTTAGGTGTTGTAACAAGCTTCGTTATGCTGAGGTAGTTAGGTGTTGTAACAAGTTTGGTTATAACTGAGGTAGTTAGGTGTTGTAGCAAGTTTGGTTATAGCTGAGGTAGTTAGATGTTGTAACAAGTTTGGTTATAGTTGAGGTAGTTAGATGTTGTAACGAATTTGGTTATAGCTAAGGTAGTTAGGTGTTGTAACGATTTTGGTTGTAGCTGAGGTAGTTAGATATTGTAACAAGTTTGGTTATAGCTATTTCTCCCTTGCCGGGATATTATTTGTTGGTAATATTGTTCCCATGTCGGGATTCCTTGTGATTATTGTTGTCTTGTACATGGGAACGGGTGGTACCCCAACCATAAGACATAATGAAATATGAGCGGGTGGTACGCCTACCACAAGATATAATAAAATGGGAGCGGGTGGTATGCCTACTACAAAAATAATGAAACGGGAGCGGGTGGTATGCCTACCACAAGATATAATGAATTGGGAGCGGGTGGTACGCCTACCACAAGATATAATGAAATGGGAGAGGATGGTACGCCTACCACAAGAAATAATGAAACGGGAGCGGGTGGTATGCCTACCACGAGATAAATGAAATAGGAGCAGGTGGCACGCCTGCCATGAGATATAATGAAATGGGAGCGAGTGGCACGCCTGCCACGAGATACAGGAAATGGGATTGAGTTGCAAGCCTGCAACAAGATATGAAAAGAAAGTGAAGTCCGCCCTTGTTTTCTTTATTCTTGTTAGTGGTTGGATTTTGATTCCTTATAGTTCTCTTGATATTCTGTTTTTACTTGTTATTCCCTGAAGCATGTTTCCCCCTCCCATCTTTACTTTTTTATTTTCGTATTTCTTTTCCGCTATATATATATATATATATATATATTCGAAATGCACAGGTTTATCTGGAGTCTGGTCCTAGCCCCGTCACTACCTCGCCGGGGTTAGGCCAGTCACTTACCAGCACATGGGGTCGGTTGTGCTGATACTATACTCTGCACTCTTTTATGCAAACCTCATTGTTGTAGACTTCGGACCGCAGTGAGATTGTTGATTCTTGTTCATCAGGCGACCTGAGGTAGCCCTGCAGGCGTCCGTAGGCCTTGGCATCTCCTTCCATCTACCTTTCTGTTTCTTACATGTATTTCCAGAGACAGTGTTTTATTTAATTATTTTACACCTTTATTTATAGTATTCTTAGACCGTCTGTGAAACTGTGACACCAGTTCTGGGTAGTCGAGACTCAAACAGTTGTATTAGACATTTATATTCAGATGGCTTATTGTTTTCATCCGCTTATGTTATATTTCGTTATTTAAATGTTATTTCTTCGTAATTGTTAAAGAGAATAAAATTGGTAAAAAGATAGATGGTTCAATAATTGGCTTGCCTAGCTCACATTAGTAGGCGCCATCACGACCCCCGAGGTGGGAAATCCGGGTCGTGACAAATTGGTATCAGAGCTCTAGGTTACATGGGTCTCACAGTTCACAGACAAGCTTAGTAGAGTCTAAGGGATCGGTACGGAGACGTCTGTATTTAACCCCCAGAGGCTACAGAGTTAGGAAAAGTTTCACTTCTATTCTTCCCTGTCGTGCAATTTTTGTTTTCTCAATGCTAAATTAAAACCTCTACTCTTGTCCTTTTGCGAATGGCGAGGTTATGTATCGCTTCTTTAGCCGAGCAACAACACGGACCGGTGATAGATCAGCTACATCTTCGGGGGCTTTGCGGAGGTTGGATAAGTTTCACCAAGCTCATAACTACTACATTCAGCGATGCATCTACTAAGGATCCCCAAGATTATCTAGACAGTTGTCATGAGGTTCTCAGGAACATGGGGATCGTGGAGGCCAATGGGGTTGATTTTTCCACTTTTCGCTTGTCTGGATCCGCCAAGACTTGGTGGAGGAATTTCTGTTTTGCTATACCAGCCGGATCGCCAACTTTGACTTGGGAGTAGTTCACACAGCTATTTCTGAAGAAGTTTCTCCCCATCACTAAGAAAGAGGTATATCGGAGGCAGTTTGAGCGTCTTCAGCAGGGTTCTATGACTTTTACTTAGTACGAAATTAGATTCAGACTTGGCTCGTCATGCTCTTATCATACTTCCCACTGTGAGAGAGAGTGAGGAGGTTCATTGAGGGACTCGTTCAGCCCGCTTAGTTAGCTGGATGTGGAGGTAGAGGTATTAGAGGTGGAGGTAGAGGTATTAGAGGTGGAGGTAGAGATGCTACAGATGGAGGTAAAGGTATTGGAGGTAGAGGTGCAGGTGCAGGTACTGTTCTAGTTTGTGGTAGAAAAGTTTCAATTTTATTTTGTGCCATATCTGATCATGCCTAGTGATTCTTTGAGTGCTCCTGTTTATATATCTACACCGGTGGGTGATTCTATTATGGTGGATCGTGTCTACTATTCATGTATAGTGGTGATTGGAGGTCTTGAGACTCGTGTAGCTTTGTTGCTTTTAGACATGGTCGACTTCGATGTTATATTGGGGATGAACTATTTATCACCTTACCATGCTATCTTGGACTGTCATGCCAAGACTGTGACTTTAGCTTTACCGGGTTTGCCTCGTTCAAAGTAGAGAGGGACTCCTGGTCATTCTACTCGTAGTGTTATCTCGTATGTGAAGGCTCGGCGTATGATCGAGAAGGGGTGTTTAGCCTATTTGGCATATGTTTGTGATTCTAGTATTGAGGTTCCCTCTATTGATTCTGTGCCCATTGTTCTTGAGCTTCCTAAGGTATTCCCTTCAGACTTGTCGGGTATGCCACCCGACAGGGATTTTGATTTTTGCATTGATTTGGCTCCGGGCACTCAGCCCATTTCTATCCCGCCGTATCGTATGGCCCCGCCTGACTTGAAAGAGTTGAAGTAACAGTTGCAAGGCTTGCTTGAGAAGGGTTTCATTAGACCCAGTGTTTCGCCTAGGGGTGCGCCGATACTATTTGTTAAGAAAAAGGATGGGTCGATGAGAATATGTATTGATTACCGGCAGTTGAACAAGGTTACAATCAAGAATAAGTATCCATTGCCGAGGATTGATGATTTGTTTGATCAGCTTCAAGGTGTCAGGGTATTTTCGAAGATTGACTTGAGATCTGGCTACCATTAGTTAAGGATTAGGTCATCCGATGTCCCTAAGACAGCTTTCCACACTCAGTACGGGAATTATGAGTTCTTGGTTATGTCATTCGGGTTGACAAATGCCCCAACAGCTTTTATGGATTTGATGAACCGAGTGTTCAGGCCTTATTTGGATTCGTTCGTGATAGTCTTCATTGATGATACTTTGATATATTCCTGCAGTCGGGAGGAGCACGAGCAGCATCTTAGAGTGGTTCTTCAGACCTTGAGGGATAGTCAGTTATATGTTAAGTTCTCGAAGTATGAGTTCTGGTTAAGTTCAATTGCATTCCTGGGTCATGTTGTATCAGCAGAGGGTATTCAGGTTGATCCGAAGAAGATTGAGGCAGTCAAAAACTGGCCTAGACCAGCATCAGCTATAGATATTCGGAGTTTCTTGGAATTGGCAAGCTACTATCGTCGGTTCGTGGAAGGGTTTTCATCTATCGCAGCCCCGATGACCAGGTTGACCCAGAAGGGTGCCCAGTTCAGATGGTCGGACGAGTGTGAGGCGAGCTTTCAGAAGCTCAAGACAGCTTTGACTACGGCACCGGTGTTGGTTTTGCCCACAGGTTCAGGGCCTTATACAGTTTATTGTGATGCATCTCGTATTGGACTTGGTGCGGTGTTGATGCAGGATAGCAAGGTCATTGCCTATGCTTCACAGCAGTTGAAGATTCATGAGAAGAACTATTCGGTTCATGATTTGGAGTTGGCAGCCACTGTCCACGCATTGAAGATTTTGAGGGCATTATCTGTATAGCGTGGCATGTGAGGTGTTCACAGATCATAAGAGTCTTTAGTATTTGTTCAAGCAAAAGGATTTGATTTTGAGGTAGAGGAGGTGGTTGGAATTGTTGAAGGATTATGATATCACTATCTTATATCACCCGAGAAAAGCCAATGTGGTGGTCGATGCCTTGAGTAGGAAGTCAGCTAGTATGGGCAGTCTTGCTTATATTCCGGTCGATGAGAGGCTGCTTGCTTTGGATGTTCAGGCCTTGGCCAATCGGTTCGTGAGGTTGGATATTTCTGATCCTAGTCGGGTATTAGCTTGCACGGTCATTCGATCTTCTTTATTGGAGTGTATCCGTGATCGGCAGTATGATGATCCACATTTGTGTGTCCTTAAAGATACGGTGCAGCACGGAGGTGCCAAGCAGGTTACCTTAGATGAGGATGGAGTTTTAAGATTGCAGGGTCGAGTTTGTGTGCCTAATGTGGATGGGCTTCGGGATTTGATTTTAGAGGAGGCTCACAGCTCCCGGTACACTATTCATCTGAGAGGTTAGCTAAGATCTATATTCGGGAGATTATTCGTCTTCATAGCGTGCCTGTGTCCATAATTTCAGACTGAGGTACGCAGTTTACCTCGCATTTCTAGAGAGCAATTCAGCGAGAGTTAGGCACGTGGGTTGAGTTGAGCATAGCATTTCATCCTCAGACGGATGGGCAGTCCGAGCGGACTATTCAGATTTTGTAGGATATGCTCTGAGCTTGTGTCATTGACTTTGGAGGCTCGTGGGATCAGTTTTTTCCTTTAGCAGAGTTTGCCTACAACAACAGCTACCAGTCGAGTATCCAGATGGCTCCTTATAAGGCTTTATATGGTAGGATGTGTCGGTCTCCGGTAGGATGGCTTGAGCCGGGGGAGGCTCGGTTGTTGGGTACGGATCTTGTTCAGGAGGCCTTGGACAAGGTCAGGATTATTCAGGATAGGGTTCGTATAGCTCAGACCAGACAAAAGAGTTATGCAGACCGCAAGGTTCGAGATGTGGCTTTTATGGTCAGCGAGCGGGTATTGCTCCGAGTGTCACCTATGAAGGGCGTGATGAGATTTGGGAAGAAGGGGAAGCTTAGCCCTAGGTTCATTGGCCAGTTTGAGATTCTTGATCGAGTGAGAGAGGTGGCTTATAGACTTGCTTTGCCGCCGAGCTTATCAGTCGTGCATCCAGCGTTACATGTGTTCATGCTTCATAAGTATCATGGCGATCCATCCCACGTGTTAGATTCCAGCACTGTCCAGTTGGACAAGGACTTGCCTTATGAAGAGGAGCCGGTAGCTATTCTAGACCGGCATGTTTGTCAGTTCAGATCGAAGAGTTTTCCTTCTGTTCGTGTTTAATGGAAAGGTCAGCCTCCTGAGGCATCGACCTGGGAGTCCGAGTCCGATATGCGGAGCCGTTATCCCCATCTTTTCCCCGACTCAGGTATTTCCTTCTTTTGTCCGTTCGAGGATGAACGATTGTTTTAGAGGTGGAGAATGTGATGACCCAAAAGGTCATCACTTGTGTTGCAATAAAATTCTACGTTTCGAGGCCTTAAAAACCTCCGTTAGCACCACCTCGATTTGCGTGCGCCCGGGCGCTTAGCCAGAAAGCTTAAATGTGGAAATCTGTGAAAAAGGATAAGTTTTGATTGTAAAATGAATAAATTTGACTTCGGTCAACATTTTGGGTAAACTGACCCGGACCCATGATTTGACGGTCCCGAAGGGTCCGTAGGAAAATATGGGATTTGGGCGTAAGCCCGGAATCGGATTTTGAGGTCCCAAGCCCAAAAAATGAATTTTTTTTAAAGAAAATTATTTTCTGAAATTGTTTAAGGAAATTTGAAATGAAATTTGCTTAGAACATGATGGTATCAAGCCGTATTTTGGTTCCGGCGCCTGGTACAGGTCTTACATATGATTTAAGATGTTTCTGTGGAATTTGGTGAAAAACGGATGTCATTTGACGTGATTCGGACTTAAATTGCAAAATTGATGTTTAAAGAAGTTTTGAGAAAATTTCATTGATCTCGAGGTTTAATTTGATGTTCATGATGTTATTTTGATGATTTGATTACACGAATAAGTCTATAGGATATTTTTGAGGTTTTGTGTACACTTGGTTTGGAGTTTCGAGGGCTCGGGTGAGTTTCGGGTAGGTTCCAGGATGTCTTAAGTTTAAAAACATAGGTGTTGCAGGTTAAGAGAGGTGGAAGGCCTCTGAACCGACCAGTGTGGTCCGCACAAAAAGGAATGCTGCCGCGGAGGGGCTTGTGCGGCCACACTGGATTTTGTACGGACCGCGGTGAGGGCCTGTGCGGTCGCACTAGTTTTGGTGAGGGCCTGTGCGGTCGCACTAGTTTTGGTGCGGTCCGCGGTGAAGAGCAATTCACTAGTCCGACTTCGGAAGCCTATATCTTTTGATCTACAAGGAATTTTTAGATGATTCAAAAATGAAAGTTCATAACCCCTTGTGTCTAGTTTTCAGAAATGTAAAGAAGTCACAATGTAGACATCTGTAGAGAAAGTTATGGTGAAAATACTAAAACCTGTCACTGCAAAACAAAGGAAACCTGTGCGGTCCGTACAGGGAAGGGCAGTATATTTAGACGGGACTTTCAGTTATTTTTCATTTTTTAAGACCCCAAAAACATAAGAGGAGATTTTTCAAACAACCTTTCTTCTCCAAATCAATTGTAAGTAGTTTTTAACTAGTTTTCATCAATCATTAACATCTTTTAACATGATTTCAACTTCAAATCAATGATTTTCATGGGGAAATTGGGTGTTTTGGGTAGAACCTAGGTTTTTCAAAAATTGGGGAATTGGACCTCGATTTGAGGTCCGATTTCAAAACAAATTACATATTTGAGCTCGTGGAGGAATGGGTAATCGGGTTTTGGTTCCAACCTCGGGTTTTGACCATGTGGTCCCGGGGACGATTTTGACTATTTAGGTAAAACTTTGGAAAATCCATTTTCATGCATTCAAATTGATTTATTTAGCGTTTATTGATTTAATTAAGTAACTTGTGACTAAATACAAGCGAAGTCGTGGTGGAATCAAGGGGTAAAGCTATAATTGAATTGCGAATTGTGTTTGTGGCATCGAGGTAAGTGTTTGGTCTAACATTAGCCTGAGGGATTAGGAGTTGTGTCATATTTTCTATTTGCTTCTTGTTGAGTACGACATATAGGCATGGTGACGAGTATCTATACGTTGGTGTCAAGCATGACTGTGGGTCTTATATTGTGATTTTCTTGACTTCGTTGTATTATTCATGCCTTGGTGAAGATTTCTATTTGCTGTTTAAAGTTGTGGAAACACATTGTGACCTATGAACATTGAGGAGTGTTGGCTCCAATTGTATAACGAATTGTGAAAGTTTAAGTGATAATTGAAACTCTAGAGTATTGGTTCGAGTTGTGAAGTGAATTGTGAAGTAAAAGTGAGAAAGAGAAGAGATCATTATGTTTCCCCCTTGCTGGGCTATTGTTGGGTTGTGGATCCCTTGCATTGTGTTCGTAATTAATATTACGGATGTTTAGGTTGATGATTCTTTGTGTGGGGTGTTGTAACAAGCTTAGTTATAGCTGAGGTAGTTAGATATTGTAACAAGTTTGGTTATAGCTGAGGTAGTTAGGTGTTGTAACAACTTTGGTTATAACTGAGGTAGTTAGGTGTTGTAGCAAGTTTTGTTATAGCTGAGATAGTTAGATGTTGTAACAAGTTTGGTTATAGCTGAGGTAGTTAGATGTTGTAACGAGTTTGGTTATAGCTGAGGTAGTTAGGTGTTGTAACGAGTTTGGTTGTAGCTGAGGTAGTTAGATGTTGTAACAAGTTTGGTTATAGCTATTTCTCCCTTGCCGGGATATTGTTTGTTGATAATATTGTTCCCTTGTCGGTATTCCTTGTGATTATTGTTGGCTTGTACATTGGAGCGGGAGGTACGCCTACCACAAGACATAATGAAATGGGAGTGGGTGGTACGCCTACCACAAGATATAATGAAATGGGAGCGGGTGGTACGCCTACCACAAGATATAATGAATTGGGAGCGGGTGGTACGCCTACCACAAGATATAATGAAATGGGAGCGGGTGGTACGCCTACCACAAGAAATAATGAAATGGGAGCGGGTGGTACGCCTACCACGAGATAAATGAAATGGGAGCGGGTGGCACGCCTGCCACGAGATATAATGAAATGGGAGCGGGTGGCACGCCTGCCACGAGATACATGAAATGGAATCGGGTTGCACGCATGCAACAAGATATGAAAAGAAAGTGAAGTCCGCCTTTGTTTTCCTTATTCATGTTAGTGGTTGGATTTTGATTCCTTATAGTTCTCTTGATATTCTGTTTTTACCTGTTATTCCCTGAAGCATGTTTCCCTCTCCCATCTTTACTTGTTTATTTTCGTATTTCTTTTCCGCTATATATATATATTCGAAATGCACAGGTTTATCTGGAGTCTGGTCCTAGCCTCGTCACTACCTCGCCGGGGTTAGGCCAGGCACTTACCAGCACATGGGGTCGGTTGTGCTGATACTACACTCTGCACTCTTTTATGCAGACCTCATTGTTGTATACTTCGGACCGCAGTGAGATTGTTGATTCTTGTTTATCAGGCGACCCGAGGTAGCCCTGCAAGCGTCCGTAGGCCTTGGCGTCTCCTTCCATCTACTTTCCTATTTCTTACATGTATTTCTAGAGACAGTGTTGTATTTAATTCTTTCAGACATTTATTTGTAGTATTCTTAGACCGTCTGTGAAACTGTGATACCAGTTCTGGGTAGTCGAGACTCAAACAGTTGTATTAGACATTCATGTTCAGATGACTTATTGTTTTCGTCCGCTTATGTTATATTCCGTTGTTTAAATGTTATTTCTTCGTAATTGTTAAAGAGAATTAAATTGGTAAAAAGATAGATGGTTCAATAATTGGCTTGCCTAGCTCACATTAGTAGGCGCCATCACGACCTCCGAGATGGGAAATCCAGGTCGTGACAATTATAGTATAGCTAGGTAAAAATTCCAATTTTTAGTTACATCTTTATATTGTTAATTTGTTGCTTGGCGTAATTTCATTGTAAATGTTTTAAATTTTAGGTTTATAAATTATGTTTTCAATTGCGTGATATTATCAATATAATATATTTTTTCTCGTAATAATTTAAAAAGTTTTCTTATATCAAATTTAAATATCTAATCCTTCTATATATATACAATTATATTATTTGTTTACAAAAAAAATTATTTTTTGTTCTTTGTCTATTATTATTGTATTACCCGTTACTTAATATGGTTACATTATTACTTAACTTTTGTTAGCTTGTCATCTATTTTATATCCATATCTGCTACTTCTGTTATAATATACTATAATGAATATGGTTTATCTTTCTCTTAAAATAATCTTTTTATTTATTTTTAATCTTTCGCTATATAATATTTGAATTTATCAATAATATTTTTGAGTATTAATTATTTAATTGTTTTATTTTATCACTTAAATTAATTCAAAGTATAAATTCTCTCACACTATCTTTATCCCCCTCTTTCTAAATTATTTCCCCTAGAAAGTATGATATTTTATTTAATTTTTTCATTTAGTATTTTATTCAATAATAGACAAACATAAAAGTGCATATGATCAAACTATATAGTACTTCACCAAAATACTACGGTATTTTTATTATTAAACTTCTAGTAATTATTATTTTTGTTGAAGCTTTTAGCCTTTAAAAAAATATTTTTATTGTATACTTGTTTAAAATTCAGAAAATTTAGTCTAAAACAGATACTTTGGATTATCTATTATGAAATAAATAAATTATTAAATATATCTACATTCTGAATGTCACGACCCCAAATACCCCCGTTGTGATGGCGCCTATCACAGGACTAGGCAAGCCAATCCAACATGTACCAGTCGAATTCTTTTTATAAATTTATTTTCTAAAACCGATTAAGTCTCAAATTCTTCATATGTAATATATAAATCAACAAAAATACGCGAAAACCAGTACAAAATATACTAACACATCCCGAATCCGGTGTCACTAGTCATGAGCCTCTAAGTACAACCAAAACACTGTCTGAATAATATAAAATAGTCTTAATAACAAAATACTAAGATAGGAAGGAGGAAGGCAGGGCTGCGAACGCCGTGCAGCTACCTTGCGATCTCCGGATAGACTATGAGAGTGCTGGAAGCTCTCACTCTGATGCTCGGGCACCTGGATCTCCACACAAGGTGCAGGGAGTAACGTGAGTACGCCAACTTAATAAGTAACTAAAGTAAATAAAGTCTGAGTATAGTGACAAGAATTTAAAATCATGTAAGAAATCTCAACAGAATTATCAAGTCAAAATCTGCATTTCAATAGCCAGTTATCTCGTAAAACTCCAGTTTCAATTAAAATCCTTTGAAAACATTTATTCAATATTTTTCAACAGAGGCTCGGTATAAAAGAAGAGTGAAAGCAGCAAAAAGTCATAAACACGCCTCTCGGGAAAGCCTCTCAGTCTCTCGTCAATCAGTACTCACACTCAACACTCACGCTCAATAGATATCTAATAATAATAATACTAATAACCGTTGCGGCGTGCAGCCCGATCCATAGTTTATAGTCGACTATGCTCACTAGGGTGCACAGACTCCGAAGGGGATCCTACAGCCCAAGCGTCATATTGTTGCAGCGTGCAGCCCAACCCAATATATATTGATGCGGCATGCAGCCCGATCCATATAAATATCGTTGCGGCGTGCAACCCGATTCATAATATATATATATATATATATATATAATATCGTTGCGACCTCTAGCCCGATCCATAATGTATATACAATCCTCACCATTAAGTCCTCAACCTCTCTCTGTCATTAACCTCACGGCCACTTGGGCATATCATGGGAAAAAATCAGGGAACTCAGCCCAAATAGTTTTTCATATATTAAGAAATAGAGTGATGAAACCGAATTTAAACAATAAACAGGTAAAACATGACTGAGAATATGCTTTCAAGTCAAATAGAGTGAGGAAAGTAGTAAAAATACCCCTAAGGGTCTAAACAGGTCGGCACAAAGGCCCTAAACATGGCATTCAGTCCAAGTTATCAAACTAGTTTCTAAACACATGGATATCATATACAATATACCAAAATATGCAACTATATAGTCGCCACGGGACGGTCCAAGTCACAATCCCTATGGGTGCACGCCCATACGCTCGTCATCTAGCATGTGTGTCACCTCATTTATCAAAACAATACGAAATTATGGGGTTTTATACCCTTAGGTCTAGATTTACAACGGTTACTTACCTCAAACAGGATGAACTACTACACCGCGATGCCCTTGTCTCTCTACTCGGCCTCAACTCGCGTCGAATCTATCCAAAATCAGAATTATAACATCAATATATGCTAAGGGAACAAAACTCATGCAAAAATAATCGAATTACATCAAGAATCTCGAAATTGGCCAAACCCGACCCCCGGGCCCACGTCTCGGATTCAGATAAAAATCACAAAACTAGAATTCTTACACTCTCAATACATACTAAATACATCAAAATCCAACCACAAATGACCCCTCAAATCCCTAAATCAAGGTCTTAAATTTCAAACCTTAAACTCCCAATTTTAAACACTAACTTCCATGATTTCCATGTCTAATCAGTAAAATATCATCATAGAATGAGTTTTAGTTCCAAGAATCTTACCTGCACGAAGTTCCCTTGAATTCTCCCTTCAAAATCTCCCAAAAAGCTTCAATCCTGGATGAAAAAAGTAAAAAACAACCCAAATTTCGCGAAGGAGGACTTATATACCTCCTGGCCCGGGGATTCCGCACCTGTGACCCTCTGACCGTTTCTACGGTCTAGCCAACAGCATCTGCGGTTTTCACTTAAAGTCCTGGGACCGCACTTACCGCACATGCGGTCTCGCATGTGCGCCTATCCTTCCGCACCTGCGACTTCTGGTCTTCCAGCTCTTGGCCGCATCTGCGGCTGCTCTTCCATTTCTGCGATCTCGCACCTACGATCCTCAATCCGCAGGTGCAGTTATGACAGGGATTCAGCAGCTGAAGCTGCACACTTCCAAACCAAACTTTTCCGAAAATCTTCCGAATCTATCCCGAGGCCTCCGGGATCTCAACCAACAATACGAACAAGTCACATAACACTATTCAAACTTATACCAATCTTCGAAACACTCAAAACAACATCAAATCATCAAAACACCCTCGGATTCAAGCCTAAGGTTTCTAAAACTTCCGAATTTTGCTTTAAATCAAAAAGTACATCAAACCTCGTCCGAATGACCTAAAATTTTGCACACGCGTCATAAATGACAACGGACCTACTCCAATTTTCGAAATTCCATTCTGATCCCTATATCAAAATCTCCACTACCAACTGGAAAATGCCAAAATTCCAATTTCGCCAATTCAAGCATAAATCTATCACGGACCTTCAAATTACATTCCGATCACGCTCCTAAGTCCCAAATCACCTAGCTACCCGAACTACCGGAATTCACATCCGAGACCTTTTTCACATAAGTGAACATCCGGTTGACTTTTCCAACTTAAGCTTACTCAAAAGAGACTAAGTGTCTCATAACACTTCAAAACTACTCCAAACCCGAACCAACCGACATGATACGATGAAATGAAGCTGAACAACACATAAAGAAGCAAAAATGGGGGAAACGGAGCGGTAATTCATGAAACGACCGGCCGGGTCGTTACACTGAACTTTAGGTTAAAACCTTAAAATATATTCTTCAACTCATTAAAAAGTATTGAATTTTAAAATAAATTAAAATTGCACATTATATTACGGTAGGATATATTCTTCTCACTCGATATTAGAAAAAGGAATCCAAATACTATTGATATCAAAATTCTTTACTTTCCAAATAAAAAATTTCAGTTAGAAAATATTAGTACAGTGATTGAACTTTATTTAAAAAAAAAAAAAAGAATTCTTATTTCAATTTAATTTCAATAAATGGAATTCCATATATAGTTCTTACGTGATTTTTCTTATTTGACAATCTCCCACAAATTCTTTAAAATTGTTAAATGGCTTTATAGTAGCTTGTCACTTGGCTTAACCACAATGCAAACTTTCTTACTTTAATATATATATATATATATATATATATATATAGATAGATAGATAGATAGATAGATAGATAGATGCCCGGGTCACATTCAACTATCACAGGTCAATATTGTTCCTATATATATCTAAGTTACGTGATACTGTTTGATTGAGTGCGGTATTAAAAAGGATTTTCCGGGAAAAAAAATATGATTTAAAGTAAGTCAATGGCAATGTGTGACATAAATTATTATATCACAGAAAATTAAAAATATAAAATATGAATTTTTTGTGATAAATTATAAAAATAAAAAGACCCCCATAAAATGAAAAGGAGGAGTATCATATTAAAAAAAAAATTAAGAAAACGAAAAACTAGAAAATGATTGTTGTGATGTTTATGTATAACAAACATTATTGGATAGTTTGGAGTCACATGAATTAGGAAGAAGGTCATTATATAAAAACTAAGTTATAATAAGAAGAAGGGTCCAGTGGGAGTTAGAGGTGACGTTAGAAATGGCCAAAATAAAGTAGGAAGAATGGGGACAGAGTTTGGCTGTCGGCAAAGAGGAAGCGACCTTCTTTCTTATCCCCTCTATTCCCATCTCGCTCTCTTCTCCCCCGGCATTTCTCAATATCTACTCCAATTATTGGATATTGAAATTACATTTTTGGTGGACTAAAGATAGAAAATTTTCGGACATTTTGTTAGTAAAACTTTTCAAAAAGTCAATTGGGACGTACGAAAGAAGTTTAGTATAAAGAAGTAAATCCACAACAAAGCTGTGTGGTGTTAATATATAATTAAAAAAAAATGTCCCATTATATAGTGTAATTTTCAAATAAGGAATGTCGATTAACACTCGTTGAGTACATCTGCCTCCACCAACACCTATCACGTTCTTTGTGCATTAGTATGCTTTGTATGTAGACGCATTAAAATACGTACATATACATTGAATATATGCAATTATATGCGCATACATTCTCCACACGATATTATCTGCCAGGCTCAAATTTTAACTGTTTTGGCACATTAAAATATATGGTGTTTTTGAAAAGTGAGAATTCTTTTTAATGATTTTTTTGAATTTGTCTTTGTTATTTTAATTAATGTAGTATTAATAAAGTTAGCCATACAAAGAGAGATAAAGAACAGTTACTACTATTAAACTAAAACTATTGAGATTTTCAGAAAAGCTAAATAATATAAAAGCCGAAAAACATAAACCCGAAAGAATAGTATATTTTGAATTTGTGGGAATGGTGTTGGGAATTTGGAATTAATGTTCGTTAGCTAGCGTCTCTCTTTATCTTTTTGGTAATTGACAGTAGGAGGGGACCATTGGAGAGGTGGGACACACGTGGCAATAGAGAGCACCACAGCAGGACCTTGGTTGACATGTCTACATCACAGCACGGTACATCATTTTCCCTCCCACCCTACCTCCGTCTCCCTTGTTCCCCAATGTCCCCAGTCTATATTGAAGCCCGATTATATTTAGTTTTGCATCGTGTAAGGCTCTATTAGGAGAGAACCGCTGCCTACCATTAACTTTTTTT
This sequence comes from Nicotiana sylvestris, assembly GCF_000393655.2. Taxonomy (NCBI): domain Eukaryota; kingdom Viridiplantae; phylum Streptophyta; class Magnoliopsida; order Solanales; family Solanaceae; genus Nicotiana; species Nicotiana sylvestris. Next base: position 148,566,667 of record NC_091060.1, read on the forward strand.
ATACGAAGGGCTCAAATTCAAGATCTTTGGTTAAATAAAAAGCAATTTTATCCGCTACACCACATCTTTTGGTGGTCTATCTCCTTTTCCCAATGGCAATGAACTTCTTGTCTTTTTAGGCCTACTATACTATACACTACTGTATGCTATACCAATGCAGCTTGGTATACTGTGTTGGGATTCCAACATGTTCATAGTGTCATCATAATATCTTGACCTCCTTACTAGTGGTGTGTTCAAAAAGTAAAAAAGAGAAAAAAGCAGCATAACAAAAAAAAAAAAGTTAAAGAATTTATGTTCGAATTTGTTAACAAAATCAATAACTAACTCTTAAAATTCGAATTTTATTATATAAATTGGGACGGGGGAGTAATAACAACTTATATTTTAGAGAAGTGTTTCCCCATCAAGTGAATCACTTGCGACTATTTAGAGGGCTAACAAATGGTTTAGGTTGTTTATTGTTAGAATCGAAATAATTATGTCGCATACGAAAGCTAGTAAAGTAAATCTTGAATAATGATAAATTACACAACAAAAGAAAAATATATCAAAAGAGAAACATTTAATGTGATTCGATCAATTGACCTACGTCCACGGTGGATATTGGCAATCCACTATATAAAAGAGAGTACAAAATATCGAGAGAACAACCTCACAAAGAGGCAAATACAAGTGACAAACTAACACTTATCCGTAAAGTTCCCCGCTAGACAAGACTCTCAAATCACTTATGTCAACATTGTGGATGGTGTTGAATGAGAATGAAAGATCCTCCTCAATCTATATTTTCCTACAAGAAAAGCGACTAGCCAAATATGAAGAATTATATTTTCCTTCTAGGAAAAAAGAAAAACTCAATTATGATAAATATGTTGTCATCTCCTTCAAGAGATAGTAAAAACCAAATTTAAAAATAAAATTAGGACAAACACCTTATTTATCTTATGACGATAAAATCATATTCCCACTGTTTCAATTTATGTAAACTTATTTTCTTTTTGGTCTGTTCAAAAAAGAATGAACCCTTTTTAAATTTGGTAACAATTTAGCTTAAACTTATAATTCTATCTTTAATGATAAGCTTTTATAATCACACAAATACTTTGAGGTCCTTTTTGACTTGTTTAGGACCACAAATTTCAAAATTCTTCATTTTTTTTTAAACTTCGTACTCAATCAAATATGTTTACATAAATAGCTGACCTTGGACCTCCTATTCATTTGCGGGTTGGATTGAGAGTTTTTTTTTTTTCAATAGGTCATTATTAGTGAGTGGGCATTCCATGCCTGCCTTTATTATTACTACTTAGTAGTTTTAATCCAATTTTAGAATTGCACATGAATTGTAATATGGATCTAGAACTGTGTGAAAGAGTCATCATCATACTTTAAATTATATGCAGTATTCAGTAAAAATAATGTGACTTAAATTTTTCATTGCAATATAAACATTGCCGATGTGTCACACTGAATAAGAGTAAATTGTAAGCTTTCTCATTAAAATTTAGCATGATTGAGCTTTCACATTTCCAATTGTCCGCTAGACAAGATCGCAACTTACTACCAAACTAGAAAAATTAAGTTTTTCATTTCTAGAATTTCAGGTAAACAACTTAGGACCCGTTTATTAATAATTTCTTTTTTTCTTTTTTTTTAAAAAAAAAGTTTCAAAAATGTGTTTGTCCATTAAATTTTGCAAGTTTTTGAAAAAAATTCGAAAATTAGTTTTCCAAAAATCAAAAAGTGATTTTGATCAGTTTTTCAAAATTTTCAGATAAATTTTTTTCTTCACGCACAAAATATCAATATTTTTTCAAATGAATTACATGTCCAAATATAATTTCAAATTCCAAATACCATTTTTCAACTTAACTTCAAATGTTATTTAAAAAAAATACAATTTTTTTGTCCAGACGTTTACTTAAATTTTCTTATTAGTAATTTTAAACAATAAAATAATTTGAACATTGCAAAACCTTGTTCAAACAATGAGACATATCCAATTGCCCAAATGGTCCCTAACTTATCTTCCTTTTTCGATTTTTATAATTTCCATACTCTTTGATTGAATTTAATCAGGAATAACCTTTTGAATGATGTCTTCTTTTTGAATAGCTCCAGTTGTCTTCTCGGTAGGGCTGTCCTAATCTACTTAAGCAGCAATAGCTTCCCAAAAGTCGCACCCCTGCGTCCCACGCGCGTCCGTACTTGCACACACTTCTTTTTTTCTCAAATACTAAACGCCACGCGACATGCACGTGACTCGATCTTACCTTCCCTTTTATTTCTTAATTTGTGGGCCTAAAATACTTATTGTTTTGGAACTGTAATTACTTAAAAATCTTCCATTATGTGGTCAGGGCAATTACAGTAAAGCAGAACTACCGAATAGAATAAATACTAGTAGTACATAGTAGCATTTCCAAATTGGAAAAACGTGACAGAAGAGTTTATTATGCCTGCTAAATTGTTTAGTACCTATATCTGCAAAAGCAAAGTTCACAATTCTTTCTCTCGAGATTTTGCAATTTCTGTTTATTTGATGCTCTCTTTACAAAAACATTTGGCAGAATACATAGTTTACTCATCGATCTTGCAGCGAAATCCTTATTATACACCTTTTGTTTACGAAATTTTTTTTATATACTCAACTTTTCAATAGTATGTCTAAGACACACCACTTTTGTACTTGATCAATTTAAAAAAATATATTACGAAATTGTTTATCATATTGACTTTAAAAAGGAAAAAAATATATTAGAAATTACAATTAAAACCTATCTTCTTCGTCCTCCCATTTTATATCTTAAGCATCATTGTTGCTGCTATCATGGTTATTTGTGAGAATATTTCTAACAACACCAAAAATTCAACCACACTATCTAAACAACTAGCCCAAAATAATCGAGCAACAAACTGAGCTCAACAATTCAATAATCAACAAGACCCAATTGAATTTTCAAATTTTTTTCGATACCCCAATAATGATGGATTCTAGATTTTTTCATCAAACCTTCAATATTACTGTTAAAGCTTTTTAAATCTATCACAAGTAAATGATTTTCGCAATATTTGAGCAATAAACCAACAAAAACCGCTCAATGTTAGATCTAAAATTTTATGTTCTTTCAAAAATTCTATTTGGGAAAGAAGACGAGGGGAGGGTGGTCTGAGGAAGAAGACCAGAGGGAGGGGGAGGGGAGACAAAAAATGGGATTTTTTACGGGCTTCACACGCTTTTTTGTGTGTAAACACGCAAGTGATACCTGGTCAAAAGTAGTGTGTCTTAGACACACTTTTAAAAGGTTGGGTGTGTAAAAGGTTTTCCGTGGACGAAAGGTGTGTAACAGGGATTTCGATGCAAGGTTGATGGGTAAACTATGTATTTTGCCAAGACTGTTTGATCAAAAAATATGAACGTTTGTAATTAATTAAATAGATATGGGGTCAATCCTAGTTAAAGATAATAACTTCATATCTAAAATCGGCCAACATGGATGATGTAGGATAGTGTCGGAACTGATTTAATGCAATATGTGTTAAATATTCAAGGTCAACAATGGGATGAGAATAACTAGCATTAAATAACAATAAATGACACCGAAATGTAAATAACGAGAATGATTCACCCAATATTGAATGAGGTGGATGGTTATTCTTTTTGACAATGATGAATGATAAATAACTATGAGAATATTGGAGACTTTCTCAGATCTGATGTGAAAAGAATAGAATAATCAACAAAACGAATCTCTTTAGAAAGGTGGTATTTGTATTTTTCTATAGAATCTGCTTTCATGAGAGTTCTTACCAGAATCAATAATATATCCCTTTCACCTTATCTCTCTTTCTATTTATATGGGACATACCCCTCATCAACCCTAAAAGTACAAGTACAGAGAATATTTAATGAAATATTCTTCTAAAGACCCTATTACAAAACTAGCCGTTATTGTTGCTCTCAACATTTGACCTCAGCCATGATCGACTGCTCGCCGGTGAGTTCCATTAATCATTAGTCGACCTCAGCCAAATTACTTATAATAATACCGCTTTGTGTCGATCTTGAAGAACTCTGCGATCTTTTTCCTCTGAATTGAAGTCCATCATCACAATTGATCTCTTTGGGAAGGCCGAAGCGGCACACAATATTCTTCTATATGAAGGCAATCACTTCTTGTTCGCATATCTGGGCGAATGCTCTTGCTTCAACCCACTTAGAAAAATAGTCAGTTAAAACCAAAAGAAATCGTATGTTACCTCGCTCCGCTGGGAGGGGGTGTCCATCCCCCACTTGATGAAAGGCCAAGGTGAGGTGATCGAGTAGAGGTGCTAGCCTGCTTGATGGATAATAGGGCCATATTTTTGGCATTGCTCGCATTTTCTCATGAAGTCAGTGGCCTCTTTTTCCATGGTGGGCCAGTAGTAGCCTGCTCGTATAAGACATCTGACCAGAACCCGATTGCCGGAATGAGATACGCAGTGGACTTCGTGGACTTCTTCTTGAATGCGTCGTGTCTGATTTGGGCCTAAGTATTTGCTAGGGGGCCGCCATACGTCCTTTTGTATAGGTCGTTGTACATGACGTTGTACCTGGCCGCTTGCATTTGAAGCTTCTTGGCTTCTTTTTTATCATCTGAGAGCACCTGGTCCTGTAAGTATGTAACAATACGGTTGTGCCAGTCCCAAGTTAGGTTTATAGTCCTTATATCAATTTGATCAACCGATGAGTGGAGGAGGGTGACCATGTTTCCTTCTCGAATTATGCTTTTAGTGGCCGCCACTAGTTTGACGAGGCCGTCTACTTCGATATTTTGTGTTTAGGGATCTCGTCGAGCTGGCATTCAACAAATTCAGGCAGCAGCATGCAGATCTCGGCATGATATTTTTGTAATCTTTGCTCCTTGATCTGGAAATTCCCCGTGACTTGGTTGACGACGACTTGAGAGTCGCAGCGTAGGACGACTCGCCTCGCTCCGTACTTGAGTGCCAGACTTAAACCTACAATCACGGCCTCATACTCAGCCTCATTGTTAGTCATGTCCGGGCACCTTATGGACTGACGAATTACTTCGCCTGTCAGGACCTTGAGTACGAGTCCCAATCCGGACCCTGATGCATTAGAGGCGCCATCGGTAAACAAAATCCACAAATCCGGTATTTGAGGAGAGGTGTTGGCGGCTTCTCTTTCGACTTCAGGCATTATTTTTATGTTGACGTCGGTGACGAAGTCAGCAAGTACTGGCGACTTTATTGTTGTTCGCGGTTGATATGTGATATCATGTTCGCTTAATTCTATGGCCCATTTGGCCAATCTGCATGATAGTTCGAACTTATGCAAGATACTTCTCAAGGGAAAAGTCGTGACTACCGAAATGGGGTGGCACTAGAAGTAGGCTCTAAGCATTCGTGAAGCTACGACCAAGGCCAGGGCCAGTTTTTTGAGGTGATGGTAGCTCATCTCGGCGTTGACTAAGGTTTTGCTAATGTAATAGACGTGAGATTGCATACCTCTATTTTCTCGGACCAGGACTGCACTCACCGCCACTTTGGATACGGCAGGTAGACAAGGAGGCGTTCTCTGGGCTCTACCTTGGAAAGTAGTGGCGGTGATGATAGGTAAGACTTTAACTCTTTTAGGGCATTGACGCATTCGGAGGTCCATTGGAAGTAGTTGTCTTTCTTGAGTATGCCAAGGAACTTGTGGCATCTGTCAGATGACCGCGAGATGAACCTTGATAGGGCGACTATATGGCTAGTCAGTCTCTAAACCTGTTTTTTGTTGGTTAAGTTCTCCGGTATCCCCTCTATAGCTTTGATTTGGTCGGGGTTGACCTCGATCCCTCGTTGTGACATTAGGAAGCCCAAAATTTCCCTGATGTCATGCCGAATGTGCATTTTTCAAGATTCAATTTCATTCTGTATCGCCTAAGTATATCGAAGGCTTCTTTCAAGTGATTGATGTGATCCTCTTTCCTTTTGGATTTGACTAACATATCGTCTAAGTAGGCCTCCATGTTTTTACTGAGTTGGTCTTTAAACATCTTTGTCACCAACCTTTGATACGTCTCCCCCGCATTTTTTAGTCTAAAAGGCATCACTCTGTAGCAATACGTTCCTTGGTGGGTGATGAAGGTGGCCTTCTCCTTGTCTTCCTCCTCCATGAGGATAACCTGAGTATGCGTCTAGGAAGTTTAACAGCTCGTGCCTCGCTGTAGCATCAATGAGCTGGTCGATATAGGGCAGATGGAATGAGTCTTTTGGGCATGCCTTATTCAAATCTGTGAAGTCTATGCACATCCACCATTTTCCGTTCTTTTTTTTCACCATGGCCACGTTGGCGACCCATTGGGGGTATTTTGATTCTCTGATGGAGCCATTTTCCAGCAGTTTTTCAACCTCTTCGCGGACTGCATCGTTTATTGCAGAATTGAACTTCTGCCTAACTTTCCTTATCGGGAGGGGGGGTCAAATGGATTGATATTTAACTTATGTGTCCCTATCTCCTTTGGGATACCTGGCATATCTGCATGGGAAAAAGTAAACAAGTCTGCGTTATTAGTTAAGAAATGACGGAATTTACATGGTTCCTGAAGCTTGCGGGGCCGATGTAAGCTTTCTTGTTGTGGTCATTATTATCAAGTTGGACGGGGTCGAGATCTTCTACGGTTGATCCCGTGGCCTCTGTGATTTTGGGGTCTTTGATGACGTCCTTCCTTTCATCACCGCTCGACCTCGACCCTGTTAATTGCTATGCCTTTTTGGCTTTGCCCTTCATTTGTTGGGTGTATGTACAATCCTGGGCGATGCAATAGCATTCTCGAGAAGTGAGTTGTTCTCCTCAGATGCTGAATACTCCCCATAGAGTGGGAAATTTGATAACTTGGAACAAGTTTGAGGGGATGGCCTTAATGCCGTGTATCTAAGGCCGACCTATTATAGTGTTGTACGCTATGTCCTGATCTATGATGTAGAATGTGATTTCCAGAGTGATGCTGCCGGCCAGGACGAGGTGTGTGATCTCTCCAGATGTTCGTTCAACTGCATTGTTAAAACCAGTTAGTGTGATGTAGCGTGGCACTATCTTATCCTCGAGTTTCATCTATGCAAGTACTTAAGGGTGGATGATTCACGTGCAACTCCTATCGTCCACCATAATACGTCTCACATTCGTATCTAATATGCGTAAAGTGATAATAAGAGCGTCATAGTGAGGAAAAACCAAACTGTTGTCATCTGACTTATCAAAGATGATACTTTCTTCATGTTCGTCGTTCCGTTCATGAGTGATTGACCGTTTGAGTTTGTGGGTGGTGGTGAATTTTACACTATTGATCGATGCGTCGTCGCTCCCTCTGATGATCATTTGAATGGTTCAAGTTGGAGAAGGTGGTTTTGGTGGGCCCTGGTGTTGTTCTCATCCTCGAGCGATGTTGGCCCTTCCTCGATTGCTCAACAGCTCTTTCAAGTGCCTTTGGTGAAGCATGTTCATGACCTCTTGTCTTAGAGCGATGCAGTCCTCAATTTTATGACCTCGTTCCTAGTGGAATTCGCAGATGGCATTTGACTTCCTGGTGTTCGGGTCGGACCTCAACTTCTGTGGCCACTTCACTTTTGGGCCGAGCTTCTCCAATGCATAGACTATTTCTGAGGGTGAAACACAAAAATTGTGAGCAGATAGTAAAGGAGGCATACTTTTCTCACTTCGGTGAGTCCCTGTTCTTGGCCTAAATGGGCCTTCATCATGGCGGGAAGGCGGCATGATGGTGCCTCTGACATATGGTTGATGTCTTTCTCGGTTTGGTCGTGGACCTGCTTGATCCCTTATATTGTCATTTCTCCGGTCTTTTCTTGGACTCGGCTTGTACTGAGATTAACCGTTGGGTTGGTCCATTTAGGTCGTCTTCGTCAGATTGGACCTCAGTGCAATAGGCATTGTGTACTTCGTCCCAAGTGGTTGGGGGATACTTCATGAGTCGACTTAGCAATTTTCAGGTCGCCCGTGAACCACTTCGGTTCAACCCATTCTGGAAAGCTACCGCAACCATTCCTTCCCATACATTTGCCAAGGTCATCCTTACACGGTTGAATCGAGCGAGGAAGACCCTTAGTCTTTCTCCAGGTGATTGTTTGATGGCAAATATATCATTCACTCTTGCCTCTGCCTTTTTAGCTCTGACATGGGCTGTTACGAACTTGTCGGCCATCTCTTCGAATGTTTTAATGGAACGCGCAGGCAGCTGTGACTACCAAGTTAATGAGCCCCCGGTGAGGGTTTCGCCAAACTTTTTCAATAAGATGGAGGATACTTGCTCTTTGGCGAGGTCGTTGCCTTTTATTGCGGTGACATAGTGAGTCACATGATCCTTAGGGTCTATCGTACCATCACATATTTTCAGATACGACAACATTTTGAAGGTTTTAGGTATGGCATGTAGTGTGACATCGTCATTGTATGACTGCTTAACAAACCGACCAGCATCTCTTTTTGGTAAGAGTTTTGGGGCACCCGATATTTTGTCTGCCCTTTCTTGATGCTCTTTCATTTGGTCTAGGAGCATTTTGTTTTCGTTTTTCATCTCTTCCATCTTCCTTAAATCGACTGTGAGGGTATTGTCACCTGCATTATTAACATTGTGAATGATACCTGCTACGGGAGTAGGAGGGTCGTACTGCTTGACTGTTATTGGTGCAACGCAAGTTCTTGGGCTCTCCCTGATCGCCTTTTGGGTGTGTTTGTCGAGGATGCCGATTAACGTGTTTGTCAGCCAAGCTTCGAGCAACTTTTTTACCGCAGCTGGTGCCTCTTCCGTTGTGAACGTGGAAGCTCCTTTACCGTGGGACGTTGTGATACTACCATGAGGAAGGGGTGAGCCACTTCGTCAGAAAGAGGCATTTGACATTATATCCTCACCCTTTGTTTCAGAGACCTCCTTGATGGTGTTTAAGAGGTTGGCGGTGAGATCGGCTACCGCCTTCATCCTTTCTTCTTCGTTACCTATCATGTTAGATCTGTGTGGACAAGAAAGTATAGGGTTTTGCATTCTTTTTTTTTTTGGTTACAGATCTAGAAGAAAATAAAATTTTACCTAGAAAATTCCCACAGACGGCGCCAAATTGTTTGACCAAAAAATATGAACCTTTGGTTAAACTAATTAATTAAATAGATAAGGGGTAAATCCTAGTTAAAGATAATAACTTCAGATCTAAAATCGGCTTACGTGGATGATGTATGATAGTGTTGGAACAGATTTAATGCAATGTGTGTTAAATGTTCAAGGTCAATAGTGGGATGAGAACAACTAGCATTAAATAGCAATAAATGATATTAAATGTAAATAAGGAGAATGATTCACCCAATATTGAATGAGGTAGATGATTCTTCTTTCTGACAATGATGAATGATAAATAACTATGAAAATATTAGAGACTTTCTCTAATCTGATGTGAAAAGTATAGAATAATCAACAAAACAAATCTCTTTAGAAAGGTGGTGTTTGTATTTATCTAGAGAGTCTGCTTTTCATGAGAGTTCTTATGAGAATCAATAATATATCCCTTTCACCTTATCTCTCTTTCTATTTATATGAGACATACCCCTTGTCAACCCTAAAAGTACAAGTACATGGAATATTCAATGGAGTATTCTCCTAAAGACCCTATTACAAAACTATCCATTACTGTTGCTCTCAATATTTGACCTCGGCCATGATCGACTGCTCGACGGTGAGTTCCATTAATCATTAGTCGACCTCGACCAAATTACTTCTAATAATACCTCTTTGTGCCGAATTTCCTTAGTCAGATTTTGACCCATACAGAAACATTTTGAAAAAGTTAATCCTACCTGCTTTTGTTAAACAACATAAAAAAAATTGGCAGATTTGTTAGGGATCCCTCGACTCGGCAGCTTTTATTTAGTTTTCTCTTAAATTTAACGTGGTCTAAAATACTTTAGTGAACTTAGAAATTTGATAGTCTTGACCCTCAAAGGTGGATCCAAGATTTAAAATTTATAGGTTCAACTTTATAGATTTTTGGCATTGAACCCATTATATTTTTAAAGTTACGGGTTCATATCTATTATTTTATAATTTTAATAAATTTTTACATATAATTTTTTACTCCGCGTCAAAAGTTATGAGTTCAACACTACATTCTCCTCTGTTGACACCCTAAAAGCTGATGCGCCAAAGAGCGTGAATACACTTCATTTAGGCGAGTGGTAGGGAGGAAAAATAAAAAAAAATTAGCTTCCAGGTGGAGTATTTTTCAAATACTAATTACCACATAATCAAATATAATGATTTATTTGTTTCAATTATATTTATCATTATTTTTCTTAATATACATTATATTTCGTTTTTTTTTCAATTGTATTTTTTTAGATATGATAAATATATATTTCAATTATGTATTTTTTATTTTTTTCTGGTTCATATCCACAAAAGTTAGTTGAAACGCCATTTATTTTCGCCAAATAAAAAGAAGATTTAGCCAAAGTAAAGAAGTTCAAATGGTATATTTTCTACAAAAAGAAGAAAATATTGTATATTTTTATTTTTATTTTTATGCGATGAATATTTATTTAAACTATGTATTTTTCTTTTTCTTGTCAAATTCACAAATATTTGATCGGAACTTTACTATTTTTAGCTAAAATATTTATATAGCCAATATATATAGTTCCAAGAACGTATTTTATATTTTTATTTTTTTAGATGCAATGATAATTACTATGTTCTAACTCTGTATTCCTTCTTTTTCTTACCAATTATGCAATCGTAACTTGATTAAACATTATCTTTCGTGCAATAAAAAATTACAGTTAAAATAACATTGTTTCAAGTTTTTTTTTTCTAAAATAAATTTTGGCATGAAAAAATAATTTAAATGGTTGGTGTACTTAAAAAGATTAAAAAAATATAATTTATTGTAAAAAATAGTGCCACATGGAAAAAACATTCATGTGGCATCGCGTGTTTCACACTTCAATGGATTGTCAACGTTCATGGGGTTCGAGGTTATGAAATTGCCAAGTTCATGGGGTACTAAAAACCACGTGAAATTTTAGGGGAAGCTAAAAAAAGTTGCCAGATTCAAGGGGGTCCCGAAATATATTGCCTAAAAAAATTATATATTTTTTATCAGTATGGTAAACGTAAAATAAAATGCCAATCAATGTATACTTATTTGATATTTATGATGAAGTCGATTGTTTCTTTGTGGCAGAATAGCCTAAATGACACTTATACTTATCTCACTTTGTCATGACGGTCCTCCTACTTCACTTGTTTTTATCCAGACACTTTAATTTGATCAAAGCTTATTATTTAAACCCCTTTGACCGTTGACCAAGCACATGTAGCAACATAATGGTTGAGCTGGACAAAGTGAGTGCAATTCACGCAAATAATGAGCGTGAATATGAACATTTTGAACCAGAAATAATTAAAATAAGAAGAAAAAATTAATTAAATAAGAATGAAAATAAAATAAGTAAAAAAAAAAAAAGCAAAAAAGGTATGTCTCTTTCTGTTCTTCCCGTACCCACCCCCTCCCTTTTTGTTCCCTCTGTACCTTCTTCTTCTTCTAAGTAAATATTTACAATCTCAGTTTGATTACATCCCAATCAGCTGTTCTCAAATAAAATTGATCTCAAACATAAATAAAATTTTTATCTAGGCTGCAAAAATATGAGATTGTGATGATAATTTTTTCTTCTGTCTCCAATCTCTTGCCTTGTCTTCAATATTATAGATCTGAGCCACCGTTGATTTTCCTCCATTTTTAATCTTTGAAATTCGGAGGTGAAAACCAACAGCCCTTGTTCTGCCATTGATTTCCTCAATTTAAAAAAAAAAACCAACAATCCTTGTTTATAAATGAGGGTAATTTCTATTTTACTGGGACCTCAAGAATGCGACAACAAATGGCATCAGCGATGCTTCGACCGTGTTCTCTCTGTTCGCCGGCAATTATGGTGAGATCAGTAATGACATGCTTAGAATTGAAAGTTAAATCGGACAAAAAGAGCTCGTAAAGCCTAACAATCTCGTCCATGGTTGGGGGAAACACGACAACATCATCATCGTCAAGCAGACAGGATTTAAGTGGACTTTGGACATAAAAATCCTAGCAAGGATGACGAAGAAGAGGGGAGAGACAGGAATGGTTCATACTTTCTAAACCCTAACAAAGGGGTAAGTGTAAACTGAGGGGAAAATTTGGATTTGGGAGGGATAAGAATCATTTCCCCTTTTATTTTCTTATGTGACATAATAATTGACCTGGAGCCTACGTGGTTTAATTTTCTTGACGTGGCGTCCCACGTGTAGGAGATTGTATTACATGCACTGGTCGTCTCGTGTCATAAGCGTTTATTATACACGATTTGAAGGAGTGTAAGTATTCAATTGGCAAATTATTAAGTTTGGGGACCGGCATGACAAAGTGAGACAAGTATAAGTGTCATTTAGGCCTGCCTTTCTTTTTCTTAAAAACAATATTTTATAGATAGTCAAGTAATTGAATCAATTATTTGAATTATTTTCGTCTAAAATAATATTATACACTATCCTATTCTAATAAGGTCATATCGTTTACGTTTCCGGAATAATTCTTCAATTACAATTTTAAGGATATCTATATGATCAACGCTAGCTAGTTCATAGTTTAAAGGTATAGGCTGCTGAATGAAAAATTGTACTGTTTAATATAAAAATCTAATCTATTAATATGAAATCTAATCTAGTTGTTTTATTATGAGTATATTGATAGTACTAATATAGTGTCTCTTGTTGCCTCTTTGAGCCGAGGGTCTCCTGGAAACAGCCTCTCTGCCCCTTGGGGTAGAGGTAAGGTCTGCGTGTACATATTACCCTCCCCAGATCCCACTTATGGGATTACACTGGGTTATTGTTGTTGTTGTAGTTAATCATGCTTTTAGCGACTTATACAAGTACTCAATTATATATCCAATATGATAACATTAATTCAATGTACGTACTTTCGTCCTATTCAACATAAATATTTAAAGCATGATATAATGTAGAGAAGATCTCCACCTAACATTTTTGACAGTGAGAGCAAATATTTAATGAATCGTAATTGTTGAATATCAACCACATATAACAAACAGGGTAAGTATTTTAGCTTTATAGGTAAATCTAGTAACAGTAGAGCTAGGATCATGTTTTTGCTAGCTAGCACAGAATATTTAACGAAATTCTTTGGAAGGACCACTATTTGATAGAGAATGTGATGGTCAATCTTGCAATTTACGAGTCCGGAACCAAAATATGGTTCTTTTGGACTCAAAGTACACAAATAGATGGTAAAAAAAAAGTTATATTTTTATATATAGCGCCACATTACCTGGTGCTATACATTAACAGTAACGACACCGTTAATGTATAGCGCCACATATTGTGGCGATATACTGTAAAATCTGGCACGCCCAGGTATAGCGCTACAATACTTGGCGCTATACATACATCATTAATGTATAGCGCCAGGTATTGTGGCGCTATACATACATTTTTTAAATCTCTTCCGTCTTCTTTGTCGATTCATCCTCCATTATTTTAACCTTCCCCTCTCTTCTTGGTCCCTCACCCCATACCCGCTTCTGCCCTCATTTAAAAAAAAAAAAAATTGGATCCCCCCGACACATAAAACTTGAAGAACGTAGGTCCCACATTCGAGTAGAGCTTCGTGTTATTGTTGATTCACACTTTCGGAATCAAAATTTCAATCTTTTTGATTTCCGAAAATTCTAAATTGACGTATTTCGGTTTATTTTAAGTTGAAACATTTATAATAATGCATATTATTTGATTTGTATGTGTTCTATTTCGGTGTGTGTGTTTTTTTCGAAACTAGCATGTTAAATTTATTCGGATTTAATATTAGTGTTTTCTAAAAAAATATAAATTTGTAAAATAAATTTGTCCATTAATATTCTGATTTATATATATGTATTTTCATGCCGTTTTGTGTTTTATTTGCAATTAAATTTATTTG